>NC_022009.1:26541176-26563563 GCF_000317375.1 Microtus ochrogaster | reverse complement strand
AGCAGTCAGTGCTCTTAACCTCTGAGCCATCTCTCCAGCCCGAGGTGACTAGTCTTACTGCAACTAGATATACCATGTTTGGTTGATATTCATGGGAGGCCTACCCTTTTGAACAGAAATGGAGGAGGACCGGATGGTGAGGAGCAGAGGGAAGGTAGAGGGGACATGCTAGGAGGAAAGGAAGGAGGAGAACTGTGGTCAGGATGATATAAATAATGATGTTGATGATATGATGATGATGACAAAACGTTAAAGAATTGGTACTGATCAAGACAGAATTTTGCTAGTGGTAAATGAGAGAGGATGCCAGGTTCTGTCTATAATGGAGAGACAAATTTCATCAAACAAGGACTATGTTGTGTTACCTGCTGCTCATGGTGTATGTGCTCTGGTCTTTCATGTCTAAATCCTGGGATTTGTGTTCCTGCTAAAGTTCTAAATGTTGGAAAACTATCAGTCAGTTCTCATTATGGGCTTTGTTTCCATCCAATACCATGAATGTCTGCACCTGCAAGCCATGTGCTACTGAATGCTTGCTGTGTTTATGCAGACTGGTGGATAAAGCCTACTTCCTAAAGAGACTAGAAATATTTTCTTTTCCTCCTGCTGCAATGTGTAGATGGAAGAGAGGGAAGACACGTGTGTGTGTGTTGTGTGTGTGTGTGTGTGTGTGTGTGTGTGTGTGTGTTTCCAATAGTGGGCAAAATAGCAAAATAAAGTAATCTGGAGCAAAGTAATCCCAGAGAGAGGGGATCTGCTATGAACTCTCAGTGACAGTGAAGCATAGATGGGAACACAGAATACTCATGGGGCGCATATGGGACAAGGTAAAAGGAGAGGAGTGATGCTCTGATCACTTAATGAGTAAAGTGAGGACTAGAGATCAAAGGAGAATGATGAGGAAAAAAGACAGTGATCCAATTCAGATCAAATGTAATCACAAGTCTGTGGTTTTGCAAAGGCAGGAGGATGGGATGTCATCTTAAGTGAGACTTCCTGTACAGGGTAGCTGTATAAGATCCTTCATACAGAGAAGGCAAGACTTTCCAAGTGCTTGATGCTGTAGTCTGGATAAGGGCCTCCCCAAAGCCCATGCGGCTTGATCACCTACCAGCATGCTGCTCAGAGGCTCTGGAAATTTTAGTCAGTAGATCCTAGTGGAAAGATGTTAGGTAATTGGAGGCATACTTTGAAGAGATATTGTGACTCCAAGCCTTCCTTCCTCATCTTTGATTTCGGCTGCCTTTCTATGACAATGCTGCTTTGTCACAGGCTCTAAGACACTGCAGCCAACTGACCATAGACTCCAACATTCAAAATTTAGCACTAAAAACATTTTCTGTAACTTGATTGCCTTGGGTATTTTTTATTGGAAGAGAAAGCTGAATAATACACATGAAATACTTCATCTAATGTTACACACATCCGGAAATGAACATACAGTATTGAGTAATTACCATCTCACACTAACTGGGAATCTACTACCAGAAATACAGCTAAACTACTTTTGTTCTGAAGTTATAACAGAACTACATCAAATTGCAAACATGGGACTATACTCTTTGATATATCAAAGTGAAGGTTGTCTCATCATTGAATAAACCTGAAATATGTTAATTCAGAAGTTTGAATTTTTAAGGATTGTTTAAAAAATGATGCACAATTATCGCTTGATGTATTTCTCAAACTGAAAAGTAAAAACTCATTGTCTTAATTCAGGTCCAGTGACTATCCTTAATACAGGTCAAGAGGGCTGAAGAGGGCTGAGCAGTGGTGGCGCACGCCTTTAATCCCAGCACTTTAATCCCAGAAGGCAGAGGCAGGTGAATCTCTGTAAGTTCAAGGCCAGCCTGGTCTCCTGGTTTACAAGAGACAGGACAGGCACCAAAGATACACAGAGAAACCCTGTCTCGAAAAAACAAAACAACAACAACAACAACAAAACAGGCCAGGAGGTATAGAGAGGTTAAATGATTCCTTCCAGGTATTATCATGTTTGGGTCTACCAAATAGCACAGGAACATACAGAAGACAAACTTCTGGCTTCTCTTAGCACTAGTCTGAGGGTGTGAATGAAAAGTTCTGTATCTGTCATCTCCACAGGGGGGGGGATCTTATTTTAGTAACATATCATGCACACAAGTTATTTTCTAAATGAAAGTTTCTGAGCTTGTCAAACTATTCCTAGGTGTGAGTTTAGTGACTCTTGAGAGTCTGAAAAGACAGATAATAAGGGGAAAGCACTTGTCTGGCCTCTTCCCTTTATGTGTGGAATAGTTGATGAATCAAGAAAAGAGCGAAACCTGAAGATGCTGTCTACCTGTTCATGGCACTCTTCTCCTTTTGGTGCTGTATCTATTCTGCTTTAGACTTTTCTCTCATCCGTAGGAGCTCAAAGCAAATCACTGTACTCCTAGGACCCTTCCTCATTTCCTCACACCAAGTATGTTTCTTAGAAACCCAAAGAGTTTATTTCTCTGTTTTTATTTTATTTTATTCATCACAATTGTTAATGTGCTGCTGGACAATAAATACACATATTTTTCCTAAAAGACGAAAGATGCTTTAAATTCAGCGGTAGCTACTGCATCTGTACTCTGTCAAGGCTTGGTATGGGAAAGTAAGTCACTAAGTTGCCTCCCATTAACTGGTTTGCTCCAGGAGAGGACAGGTGATAGATAAAGGGGATTCTAAGTGCCTCTAATCACAGTGCTATGTTGCCTCTGGTTGGAGTCACGGGACTACCAATAAAACAGTCAAAGGCAAAGAACGTATTCAAAATCCAATAGAAAGAGCCTGTGTTTCTGAGAGCCAGAGGATGACAGATTAGAATAACTGTCTTTTAATACTAAAGAGCTATACAGTGATTCAAGTTGACTTACATCTGTATCCACCATAAAAGTACATTTTCGACAAGATCTACAAAATGATCCAGAGGTAGCCAAGAAAAGTCAATGAATATCTAACCCAACATGGTAAGAATGTGCTTGTATTTAAGTTAAAAATAAAATAAATCTTTAAAAAGTCTCAAGTTTCCCATTGTAATTCCAAACAAAATGGATTAATTTAGAATATATTCAAAAGTTTACCCTTTTTTCTACATAAATTTTGAACATATTACAACTTAATCCTGTCCACAGGAATTACAACTGGGAAAACTTGAGACTTTTTAAAGTTTGATTTATTTTTAATTTTGTGCTCCTGGGTGCCTTGCCCAGTGGAGAGGGGGTTGGGGCAGGAGTTAGGAGAGCTGGGAGAGTTTGTGCAGGTGACTGAAGGCAGCCAGAAGAGGTCACTGTGTCCTCTGCAGCTGAAGTTATAGGCAGGTGGGAGCTGTCCTATGTCAGTGCTGGGAACTGAGTACATATCTTCTGCATTCTGAGCCATCTCTCTAGCCCCTTAAGAGACTTCTTCAATTAAAAAAAGCCAGGAGGGAAACAAAAGCTAACAAATATGTCTCCCTAGTCGAATATTATCATTACAGTATACAATAGTAAAATATTCCATGCATGCACATAGATATACTAGCCCTCCAGAGGAAAGGAGAGGCTTTTCAAGGTAGCAAATCTTTACTGCCATCCTTCTTCCCCTCCACTGCATTTGGAGGGCTGATAGTCATGTGCTTCCATTTCCCCTGGGGCTTCAGGTCACCTTCCTTCATGCTGATCCTTTGGTAGACACATAAGACGTTGAGGAGAGTGACAGACACTCAAGCAGTTTTTCTTATTAAGTGGAAGCTAGGCCACTGTGGAGTTCAGGTGGTTAAAGTGATTTATTGGAACCACCACGGCAGACTTGGCAGAGGTGGGCACAAGACCCAACTGTGCTCTTCTCATTGACCGGTCAGGAGCTCCTACCCCTCCCAGAATATGGAATCCCTGAGGAGTTCACTGTCTCATTCCAAATGCAATTATCCTTGGGAAATTTCCAGACATTGTTAAATGGCTCCAACTCACCGAGTCCAAGTAATGCTCTGACAGAGAATGGGTGGCTCTCACTATCAAGCACACAGGTGGCCTGCCAGCCCACAGTCTTCTCCAAGAAAGCCTTAGGCATCTTACCATTCTTGGGGGGAATTTTTCAAGGGATCATTAAAATGACAGTAGACATCCTTGATCAAGGACCTATTTGTACATTTCTTTGAAGGGATGCTATGAGGATGTGAAAGAAAGGAGCGCTGGCTTTGAATGGGTTAAATAAAACTTGATAGCATTAGGCTTTCTTTGAAAACAATCAATGATTTCCCTTCACCATCTTATCTTAATTTTCCCTACTCCCTTCTCGGCTATGAAATTGACTTTCCTTGAGAATGTACTTACATGGAAGTTTTTGTATACTTGTGAATTAGAAAGATGAGTTTGCCTATGCCATTAGAGGCTTATTCATCTCTTCATCTCCATAGAGAACAGCCATTGTTATGCGGTCACAGATGAAAGCTGAGACTTCTCATACAGAAGTCTGAACTGGATTCACTATTTTTCATCTTCTAGTTAAATCTTAATTGCTTATATATTAATTGGAAAAACAAATAAAATGAAATGCTGAATATAAATTGTATCTATGGGTCTTTGAAAGTTGAAGAAAAGGTTTCCTTTTTCATCCTTTTATCAAATTTGGATTTCACGACTCAAGAACATATGATTATTTTTGCTTTGTGTATCTAACTTAATACAGGGTCACCAACTAAGTGGGAGGTTTTCAATGTCCCCCTTACAAAGTTACATATCTGCAACATGTCCTCTCGATTCAAAATGGGAGAGATGATGCAAGATGGGAAGATACTTTGTCCCTTTTACAGCTTTCCACTCATAGAGTTTCTAGAATATACAGAGTGCAAGGTTAAAACCTACTGCTCCATGGAGTCTAGGATCCCAAGCTAAAGAAAGGAATGACAATCTAGTGGGGGAGACAACAGCCTGAGAATGGAAGGATGTGATTGGTCTATCTTGCTTCTGCCTCTGACCATAGGAACTTAAATAAAACCTTGGGACAGTGACTCTCTCAGGAGTCTTCAGCTTCACATCTACGTAAGAAACAAAATAGGCTCAGTGCTTTGTTGAATTCCATCTAGACTAAGAAGCATGAGTGTTCATATGTGTGTTGTGGACACATGCATACTACATATCTGTTTGGATTTCCAAGGCTGATGCCAGATCATCCTAGATTGTCCTGCCATTGTATTCAGTGAGCTAGGGTCTCTCAATCAAACTCAGAGCTCATCTATATGTCTCGCTCTCTATTCAGCTTGTTCTGAAATCCCTTTTTTTCTGTCTTCCACAGTTGAGATTCCAGGCTAGATTCATTCTCCCACCCCATATTTACAAGGGTTCTGAGGATCTGATTGCTTGTATCTATTGCAATTCTTTAAACAGAATTGCATTCTGGAAATTTTTCCCTTCATTCTTCGGATTGTGCTTATTTTCCATACTTTCCTTCTCTTGGGTCGGTCTGCAGGGATCATAAACCCTTCTAGAAGCTCAAGTCACCAGCTTAGTAAGGAAAAGCTGAAAATGAAAATTATTGATTCATATCTGGTAACTGAATTTGATTCTGCCTTTGAAGAAGGCCATTTCCTGCAAACAGCAAAGAGATACTTAAATTTCTTCTTCAATAATGTATTTTCAAGGGTTAAAAATGAAATAGGTACTTATAAAGTTCTCTGTTGTAAGGAAATTACACTATAACTCAACAGCATTAATTTTAATGCCAAATCATTCAACAAATTATTTTTTTATCTTGATTGGCATTAATATCCCTAAGGGACGCAGCTTAGTTTTCTGATACTATAGTAAACACAGTAAATTTAACTGAATAATCATCGATGCGAAGCAGCTGTATTAAAGGTAGTGAACCTAACAAAACCCAAATAACTCCTCCTTTTCACTGTTTACCTGGTTATTTCAATGATGACAATTTCGAGAAGTGCTTAAGATTCCATCTCTGAAAATGAACAGCCGCAGACAAGGCCGATGTCCCAGGTTTAACTAGGGACTCTACAGACTTAGGCGGCAGTCGCTGTAATCCATCCTGAAGGCAGGAAGCAAATGAAATGTCTCGTCAGCTCCTAAGCTTTAATGCATTTTACCTTAAACATTTACATTAACAGATGGTCCCCGGCAGTGCTATAAACTCTCTTCCAAGTTCATTTCTATGTCACTTTCAACCTCATTTATCACTATCCATGCAGTAGAAAACGCCACAAGGGGTTTAAACCTGAAGAGTAAGGAGACTGAACAAACTCCAGGAAGCAATTGGTGTCACCTACAAACATGTGATTGACCTTTTTTTTTTTTTTTTAACTCAATAGAAGAACTGATGATGGGAGAAAGACAAGGATAACAAGCAACTTGACCTATAGGAGGGCAGCACAAGGGCTTTGCCCATACCCTGGAGTCTCCTGGACCTCCTTGTCTCTTTCTTTTCCATGAAAGGTTATAAAGTAAGCTACAGAATAGCAAAGGGTTAGGATCAGCACCAGGAAAAAATAACTTTAATAAATGGTTGTAAAATAAGAACATGAGCCGGGCGGTGGTGGTGCACGCCTTTAATCCCAGCACTTGGGAGGCAGAGGCAGGCGGATCTCTGTGAGTTCGAGACCAGCCTGGTCTACAGAGCTAGTTCCAGGACAGGCTCCAAAGCCACAGAGAAACCCTGTCTCGAAAAACCAAAAAAAAAAAACAAAAAAAAAAAATAAGAGCATGAGGAGTGATGATCCTTTCTATATCCAGGAGACTCTTGGGGCATTTGACCAAATAAATTACATACTAGCTATTTAGTTTGATATCCACTAACATACTATTGGTGTAGAGATGATATCATCTTGCAAGGATTTTAATTTTCCAAATTATCTTTCAAAATTATCATGCACTGCAATGGAGTTATACTTTCTTCTGCTGTACAAGTCAATGAATGTTAAAACATGTACAAGTTCATGTAACCAACCCCGCTATTAGCCAATAAGAAGATAGAAGATTGGTATTCTTTCCCAGACTATCACACAATAGTCTTTGGGGGAATCACTGTAGTCCTCCCATGTATAACTTGGCCCTGAAAGTCAAAACTCTCCAGTAAAGAGGAGACTATGAGGATGGTTATATAAAACTTAATGACTGTTCCTACACAGTCCTGCATGCTTACCTGTTTCTAACTCCAAGCTTTGAGACATTTTCCAGTCACAAAATGTTCCACAAAGATCTTAAAGAAATTCCCTTTAATAATACCTAGCACACAACTAAGTTTATTGTTTTTATTTCAAATAAATCATAATTGCACAATTTCCCCTTCCATACTTTTAAACAGGGAAGAACAACCATTTTGATATTGTTTTATTTTCCAGATTATCCACAATGCCCCACCCTTTCTAACACTCATGCACATCAGAGCTGGATAAAAAAGAAAGAAGAGAAAGATAAAGCCAGTGTATTGTTCCAAGTGTATAATATAAACAGCCTGCTAGGGTGCCAAGAACATTGTAAGAGCTCAATACACTTTCCTTCCACCCTCGCATCCCTTTCTAGGGCTCTACTTTCGATCCAGTGTTTTCACTTCACTTTGTTTTTGAGAAAGTACAAAAACCATTGCCTCTGGTAGACATCTTTCCCTTGTGTGTTTCCAATCTTATAGATCAGAGTTTCAAACTAATAGCTTTTGTGAAATCAGATCAATCTCCTTCAGAGTGCCAATCATCCTAACCGAATGACAGAAGTGGGAATGGTGTTTCCCTAGAAGACCCATGGAGCTGAAGGTTTAAACATAGAGGCCTGGGGGAGCACCACACTTAGACCTGGGGCAGCATCTTACACTGTGTAAGTGATGGAAAATAAATGGGAATTTGTCAACTTTTGTCTGGGGATGCTTCTCTGAAGGATGTCATCATCCATTTAAAAATGAAAGAAGCAGGGAAAAACCATTCTGTCAATGTCTGTGTCCTCTATAATGTCATGAATGCAAATGGTACTATATAGTCTCTCTGAATCCTCATCTATCAGAGACTGGGAAATGCAAGTGTGCCTGACCTCTACAACATTAGAAATCAGGTGAGCATCGAGGAGGTGGTGGTGCACACCTTTAATACCAGCACTCGGGAGACAGTTGCACACAGATCTCTGTGAGTTCCAGGTCATCTTGGCATACAGGATGAGGTTCAGGACAGCTGGGGACACATAAAGAAAACCTGTCTCAAAAAAAAGTGGGGTGGGGGATTAGACGAGCCCAAATTCTTAAATAGGTTTTCCAGGAGTATATCTGTATTTGTATTTCTTGTTATATGTAGCCTGAGCATGCAATTTACTCAGCCTGATTATTATCGATAAAAAAATTTTGCCTTAGCTTAAGAAGACTTCCAATTTCTTTGCCAGAGAAGAAAGAGGTGAAGTAGATAAAGGACTCACTAGGAAGACAAACCTTTGAATGTAAGTATGGTTTTACCAAAGGGTCAAATGGATGGAAGTTGGATTATTACAAGTGGAGAGACTCAAACCAGAGCTGCCCCATAACTCTTTCAATTTTAAACATTGTAAAGTCTTTATCAAGCTTGAGTAGTACAAACTTACAACTTTTTGGATTCCTAATCCAGAGATTTTCTAGCTCATGATCTATTCCTACCAAAAATGGTACTAGATAAACATACACACACACAAATATGCATACACATCCACACGCATTAAGACATGTAAAAGCATCTGTCCTACACACATGTACATACATATACACACTACACATGTACAAACACACATAGACATATATGCACAAATAACATATACACAAACATATGCACGCACATATCCATATATAAACATTTGCATATATACATACACCTGTCTGTACACATTCAAATACACACACATGCACATACATACTTGCATGCACATATACAATTGCATATACAAGCATATACAGATACACACACACAAACACATATAAATACATGTATGCATGTGCATAATCACACACATCTGCAATACTCACATAAACATACATACATACTTGCATATATACATACTTGAATACACACTTGCAAAACTCACATATACATACTAACATATACATGCATGCATATATACACACTTGCATATACACATGCACACATAACACAGATATATGCATACATACTTTCATAAGACATATGCACACTCAAATACCCACATGCATACACACACATCTAACCCTCTACACATACATGCACACACAAACCCACACTTGCAGACACATAAACACATATTCACATACACTCTCACACACATATACACATGCAATACACATATACACAATTATATCAATACATACACACACTCATTCCTACCTCGACTACATGCGCACACACACTCATATACACATACACACATACAACACACTTGCATACACATACACATTCACTCACACATGCATGCTCGTGAACACACTTCCACATATATTATCTACATGTCTATGTAACACACTCATGCATGCGTGCATGTGTACATACACATATGCACAAACACACTTGAATATACAAGAGTCAGGAAAATAAAAGACTTCCAATCATAATCGAAGACATAAGGAAAAAGTCCAGTGCCATAAAACATACTTTTATGTGATGATGTGTGTAGATAGATAGATGATAGATAGATAGATAGATAGATAGATAGATAGATAGATAGATAGATAGATAGATAGATAGATTGGGGCTCTGGAGAGATGGCTCAGGAGTCAGAAACTCCTACTGCTCTTGTAGAGGCCACTGATTCAGCTCCCCAAGCCCACATTTGGTGGCTCACAACCACAGTAACTCAAGCTCCAGAAAATTCAAAGCCCTATTCTGGCCTCTGTAAATACCTGCCCTTCTACCTGTACATACAATACACACAATACACCCATTGACGTTGCAGTGGTTTAAATGTAATTGGCCTCCATAGTCTTACAGAGACTGGTACTATTAGGAGGTGAAGTTTGATCTGAGTGGGTAAGGCCATACTGGAGGAAGTGTGCCATTGTGCAGGCAGCTTTGAGGTTTCCTATGCTCAGGAAACCCCCAGTGTCTCAGTCGACTTCCTGTTGCCTACAAGATGTAGGCCTCTCAACTACTACTCCAGCCCCACATCTACCTACACACTGCCATGTCCCCTGCCATGATGATAATGGACTGAACCTCTGAAAATGTGAGCCAGTTCCGTCAATTAAATGTTTTCTTTAGAAGAGCTGCTGTGATCATGGTGTCTCTTCACAGCAATAGAGATGATTACTAAGACAGACATGTAATTTAAAAAAGTGAATATCTAAGGAAAAAAATATTTTGACACTACTATCAAATAAGTTTTTTAAACACAGAGATTTTAATGTCTATAAAAATGGTCACCACTTCTTAAAATTTAAGGAATGTGTACACGTATATAAATACATTTGTGTGTGCATCTGTTTTATAAGAATGTACAGGTGTAATTATAAAAGTATATATATTTATGCTAATGGAACAGATAATATTTATATTTTATTTTAAAAATATCTGCCCATATATATCCATATATATAATACACACACATAAATTTTTACTCCGGCACAAAGGTTGGATTTTTCTTATCTGAAATATTTGAGACCACAGTACTTCAGATTTTTTTAGGTTTCATATATGCATTATACAAGTACACTGTGTGGAAGGAACTTTAATATAAATTCAAAATTATTAGTTTCTATGTAATTTTATATTTATGGTCTAAAGGTAATTTTATACAATATTTTCAGCCTACCTGTAATTTGACTAGGACCAGTCATGTGACAACATATATAGAAATTTTTTATTTGACTTAGAATATCCAAATAGTTTTAGACTTTGAATTAACTCAGTTTGGGATTTTTATCTTAATTTTTTAAATTTGGGTTTTTTTGGTATGTGAATATGGATAGTTACACTATATAGATATATAGATATATATATGATAGATATATATAATCATGAAAGCCTTACCTTTAACAAATAGACAGTTTTAGAAGAATCTTAATCCTTCATAATGAAATTTGCATTCTTACTCTCACTCTTTTTTTAATTTTAATTATTATTATTATTTTTTTAAGCATACACCAGTAGGATTTGCTGATGGAAGCAGAGGCAAGGGGATAACAAGTTCAAGGCCAGCCTGGGAATCACTTCTATTCTTGCCCACACGAGGCCAATATCTGCCTCTTTGTGAAAAGACATTTGTGTTATAAACAGATTGCTAAAGCTGGGAAGATCCTGTCTTCTATACGTTTTCAGTTCAATTTAAGCAAGTAGAGGCTGCTATCAGTAGATTCTATTTCAGTCCACACACTTACACTTGCTAACTATGATACCTCCAAAACCTCTAGTTTACCATCTACAAGATAAGGAATCTGAAGAGATGATGAGAAAATTGACTCAAAATATCACAGTATAAGGTCTTTCCTCCCTAAATAACTAGAAGAACTTGTGAATGTTCTCTGACTCCGGAAATAAACTTGGAACGCAGAAAATTAAAACACAATGTTGGTCGAGAAAGGAAGAAAAGATGAACCATTGAGCTCTAGGTAGGGTATTTCCTTTTGACTTTAATGCAATTAAATATACACACACACACACACACACACACACACACACACACACACACGTCATTAGCTGCTCATGGGTTAGGAAACCCAAGCTTTGTTCAGAAGCCTTCCCTAGAACAAAAGAGTAAAGACAAAGAGTGCCATCTGAGCAGGACGGGAGCAGGCAAGAATCTGCCTAGGGAGCCTGCGGCTGAACCTGTCCAATGACTTCCTCCTTTTCACTCATTTAAGCTCTTGAAAGATCTAGAATCGGAGAGAATGACTGCCCTAGTGTGGTGAAAGAAAGCAAAGCTAAATCTCTGAAATGTAGGAGAACAAAGAGGAATGATTCATGAGTGATAGCAAGAGGTCTTGAGAGACTGGGAGCTGCATGGCAGGGCGGTTGTGAAAACGCAGCCTGCAGCTTTGAGTAGGCTCTGGGTAAAAACTTGAGCATGGATACCAAAATATTTGACAGTGGACGTAGATGAATTTCCTTTATCCACTGATCCTAATGCATGGCTTATGTAAACTGTCATAATTTGGGGGACACTGATAAATTAAAACTCTTCCTGAAGTAGAAAGTATCAGTCTTTAAAACAATACATTCTACCTGGTAACAGCTGCTTGAATGAAATGGTTTATTTTCATCTTTCACCTCTTAATAGCATCTCACAAATCTGTGAGATGTCTGCTCCTTCTGCAAGCTTCTCCTCAGGCAAAAGATCAAACTGACATTATCGATAAGGCAGGGAGGCTCAAGCATATTAGAGGCTGAGCCTCAGGAGAATCTAGGGGCCCCACCTGTCAGTTGCAGCTTTTGCTCCAAAGTAAACCGCGATCTCCTCTTGGTAACTATTTCCAGGTCTCACAATTATCTTTCCCTGCGGGCTTCACATGGAGCTGATTAGACAGCATTCTGCTTACATGCTGTGGCTTAATCCAATCCAGGGATTTACTGATTGCGGTATACTAACCACTCCCTCTCAGACAAGCAAGGTTCAGTTTGACTTTCTCCTTCTCACCTATGCATGCCCTGCCATGTCTTAACACGTATGAAGACTAAACCAGGCAGAGGTATTTATTTCTATCTATTATTTCTTTTAGAATATTTCAAAATTTTGAAGATGGTTGAAACAGGTGACTATCATTGATGCGTGTGTACATGTACGTATGTCCAAGCACGTGTGAGTGTGTGTTTTTGTGTGTGTGTGTGTGTGTTTGTGTGTGTGTGTGTGTGTGTGTGTGTGATGTGTGGATCTAAATTTTCTGTTGCACCTCTCCTTTCATTGAGATACTGATTTATTAATTTAAGCATAATGCTTTATTATATATCCAAGAAGACGTTGCTGATTTATATAAATTTCTTCTCTTTGAGTAAGATTTGGTTTCAGTGACATGTTTATGTTTCTAGTTATTGATGTATAGTGGAGAGAATGATTTTTTTAAATATGAGTGTACCACTAAGGTATTTTCTTCTTTTTTTTGTTTGTTTTCTATTTGTTTTTATCAGCCTGAAGCTTCATAAAGAGATTATCTACTTTACACCAATCTGAAGATTCTAATCTACTCTATTTGCCTGGTTAAAAATATATTCCTGGTAGTTCAGCTAAAAATATTAAGCTTTAGCTAAAGACGTCATTAAAATTAAGAGGCTATGACACTGACTAAAGGTACCAAGAGTTAGAAGAGAGCTGGCAAAGCATGAGACTTGCTCTTTGGTAGCAGTCACCTCCCCAAGAAGCAGGAAGTGCAGGCTGGCTTTTGTCACTAAAGAAACAGCACTGTTCAAGGGCAAAGGCATAATGCCATGCATTATAAACGTGGTGATAGATAACACCGTGGTCCTCTATCATCTTGTCCTAGCATCCCTATAAGTATCATGACCTAACGGGATGATAGAGCTGGAAGGAGCCTTATACATCATCCAGCGCCATCGCCTTCCTTATAGGTGTTGGTAAGAGAGGGGGTGATCTGCTGAACTTGGAGCAGTGTTACAAAAACAACTCAGATTTTTAAGTATTCCCAGAAATGGCCATTCATCTGCTAGAAATTTATGTGTAGGTGTAAATAAAATTGTATCCTAGGGTTTTTTTAATCCAACACAACTATACATTACATAGCAGGGACGAACATTAACAATCAGGGCCAAGTTGCTACTGTATTCAATGAAGTGAATAATACCTTATTTTACCACCTCTTGCTTTCCCACTTGCTCAGAAAATGTACATGCTGACATATGCTTCGTCTTATTTAATGCTTCATACCTGGATTAGTTAAAACAAAATGGTGTAGGAGCCATTTTGCATTGGGAATCTGGAAAGTATGAAGGGCAAGTGAAATGGATGTTTAATCATATCTGTCATCAGGAAGTGTATGTTGTGGAAAGAGACCTCTGCCACTTGTGTCCAGTGGAGTAGTAGAGAATATGGTAGCTGCCACCATGGATGAGCTGTCAAAAGTCTGACGCTCCCATGGTTAACATACTCATACTTTCTTGTGTCTCAAAAGCTTCTCTGACCACAAGCTTACCTCCAGTCATCATAACTCTGATAAAAAAGACCTTTACAGCTGAGTGATTTCAAAGACCTTTAAGTTCTGAGTGTTTCTGATCCTAAATACAGCAACAGGAGTCCTGGGCACTTTTCTGGTTTCATTCTTAATAAAGCACGTCTGAAGGAGAAATATTTTACCCTAATTATCTTGCCATTTCACCTGGCGCAATAACCAGCTACATTTTTTGGAAGTTTTATTGGAAGGTCTGCATACATCTTCATAGGCGTCAAGATAACCCTCTCAAGATAGCGTCCTTGTCTATACAATAATTCAAATTAAAGAGATAACTTTTCCTAGCCTTGATATCTCCAACCTAGAGGTTGCACTCTGAGAGAGGTATTCATTCTTTTGCCTGAAGATCACATAGGGTACTATATAATTCTACTATACTATATAGTAGAGTCATATAAGTTTCATAGTTTATGCCCTATCTAGCAAAAGAAAAATTGGCTCACAACATCTTATAGATTATCATGAGCTAACTACCAACAGAACTGACAGATCTAGAACTCCAGTTATGCAATTTTAGGTTTATTTTCAACTTTAAGCCTTTTATTGTCTTTTTTTGTTTATTGCTATAAACAAGTAGCATTTCTTTATTTTAGAAACATGTGTGTGTGCACGCACGTGATGTGTGTGTGTGTGTTTGTGTGTGTGTGTGTGCAACAGTGATTGTGCCAGGCACTGTTTTTGAACAGACTCAAGTAGAAACAGAAACCTAATAAGTGTCTTGGACAAATGACATTTTGAGGGAAAGGGGATCACAAGTTTAATGTAATAAAAAATTTTAAGATGTAGGGGTAAATCACGTCCCAGGTTCATAGAAACTACACTGAGGCTGTGCCCACTATACACTCACTAAGGTGTCACGTTATATGGTTCAAAGGACTTATAGTGGGTTCTTTGCTTTCTGTTTACTGGTCCTTTAGGAAGAACCTGTACTTAGGTCTTTAGAAATTTAATTGTTTTATCATGGTAGACTGACAAAATATCCTTGACTTGAAGAAGAAATTTCTACCTACCAATTAGAGAGAAATCAAACAAGACAATGCCAGGCCCATTTTAGCTATTGAATGATTTTATTTCAGAGCTTAATCCATTCTTTTGATGATAAGTAGAAAATGAAACATAAGAAGAAAATTAGCCAAGAAGGCAAACAACAAAAATTGATCTCCTTTGTGGAGCAGAGGGACTCGTCATTTTAATACAATAAACATAATTTTATAAGCATGCAGATACTACAGTACACCAGGCAATTGGTTGGAGGTGAGCGTGGATTTGTATATAATGTTCTCTGCTTCATGGCGGACACTATGACAGTTACTATGCTTAATCTCAGCAAATTCTGTGAGGTAGGCAGTCTAAATTTTGTTGTATGGTGTATACATCTGTCTGCCTGTTAGATGGTACCCTATTATCTGAGCCTCTGACATCCATGTGTGTTTATGTGTCATTCTCTTTCCTTAAATGTATACTGAACTTACTAACCCCGTTTGAAAGGATGTGGGGAACACGGAAGGGCTGGTACACCACTTTAGATTAGTTTGAACAGTTTACACATTGATTGCATTCTCTCCTTATCCTTCATTCTTGTGCTTTCTGAAAGAAGGCAACAGTTATCAAACTAAGTTTCTTGAAGAGGAGAACCAAGTGGCAAGGAACTGGTGTCTCTGGTCTACAGTCTGCTAGGGTCAAAGTTGAGGAAACAGCCACAAAAATGAGCTTACAAGTAGGTCTTTTCTATGTTAAAATTTGGGATATCTAAAGTCCTTGCTCTAAAGTCCTTGCTACTACCTTGGACACAGCTAAATATTCTCAGATTTCTAAAGCAGAGAATGAGAGAGAGAAAAAGCGAAGGGGGGAGGAGAGAGAGGAGAGAGAGAGAGAGAGAGAGAGAGAGAGAGAGAGAGAGAGAGAGAAAACATTCTTATTGTTTAAGATGCTGAAGTGAAAAGCAATTTATTATTTAGCAAAGATAACCAATACAATAAATGCCATGTCCTTCTTTCTAGTCTATAACCCAAGAATCCACTCCATAAGTGAGGAAATATCAAAAGTTGGAACTGAAGAATCCAGGGATAGATGGTGCAAGAGAGAAACCATTAACACTTGCCTCTATGGCATCTCTTCCCATCAGATAAGACTCTAACCATAAGATAGTCTCTCACCAAAGGGCTGCAGGAGGTGCCTGGTGAATGCAGGAGCCAGCTTAAAAGGGCTTTGTCCACCAAGTGTCCCTATTGATCCTGTCTCAGCTAACACTTCAATAACTCAGTTTGGCAGAGGGCCAGTGGCATCTGATCTGCCATTTTCCTTTTGCTTCATAAATTAGTTAATGTCTACCTCATTTTCCTGTCCTGCCTTCCCCTCTGTCTTATCCATTGAGAGTCAAGAACATCTCCCCATAAAGGTGCCTGAAATAAATGCTGCAGCCCTATCCCTCTTTGCAACTCAATCTGGATGGAAGGCAATGAAACAGCATGCACTTGGCATCCACTGCTGTTTGAGCGTTGCAGGGAGACAAAATGAAAAATATGTTTTGGCAGAGACTTAGACAGGAAGGAGGATTTAATTAAAGATCTGAAACATACACCGTTGGAACCAATTAATAATCAAGGAATCAAAGTGGAAGGACAGTGCTACAAAGAACCTGCCAAGTCAAAGTTTTAGGGGAGAAGAAATCCCAACCTCATCCTCTCAAACTACTAAAGTGTAAGAAACACTTATTGTGTGTCTCCCTAACTAGTATCTATCCATCATCAAAGGCCGACTGCTCCAAGAACCTTACAGCCTAATTGGGGAATCATAATATCCAACCCCTGATTGGAAATATGTCAAACGATGTCACAATAACGATGCCATGGAAGCTCAAGTTTCAGTCTGAGCATGGTGGCACAGCTATCATCTTGATACTCTTAAGACTGAGACAGGAGGATTAAGCCTTGGAGGCCAGCATGAGCTGCATAGCAAACCTGCAGCAAGCAAATGAAATTCAAGATCTGTGTGAGAATCACTTCAGCCCACCTAGTACTCCTTCAAGTATGTCATCTCTCTTCAACAAGGAATTGATTGTGTTCTAGAGAAATCTGCTAGTTGGGTCAGTTCAAATGGATATGCTTTGAAGGTGGGGACCTGAATAGGAGCCTAGGAATGAGATTGCTATTCACAAAGCCAATCTGGAAAGCGCCCTAGGCTATGAAGTACCCCATTTTCAGTCCTAAGATGACAGAATGTGTCTTAATACAGAACCAGCAGATCATGAACTACAAATTAATAAGTTCCCAGAACGAGGTTCCTGCCTACCATAGCTTACAAACTGGTACACTTAAAGTTCAAACAGCATAGGCTTGGACTGTGCCCAGAGAAGATCCAGTCTTATCCTGGCAGTCTCAGACCAAGAAGAAATCAGGGCAGGGTTTCCTGCCACCTGCTTATTTTGTTTCCACTCAAGCAAAACAGGGAGCTTATCTCTCTCACAGATCAGCATATGAGATATGCCGGGGATGTGTTTTCCTGTCAGACTCATAAACACAACAAGAAATGCCAGAAGCGATGGAAGAGGAGCCGTGTTTCGGTTCACAGATTACAGACTGCAACATCCATCAGCATCAAAACAAACAGCACTGAGCCACTGTCCTTGGAGCCCAGTCTAACAGAATGAAGGGCTGCGACAAGGAAAACCCAGATATCCAAAGCTGGCTCAAGCTCTCTTTCATAATAAGTATTCAAAAACTGTGGAGAGGACCTGAGAGGCAAGGGGATTATCTTCTTTCTCTGTGGGATGGTGGGTGGGACACCTTGAAACACTTTTTTATAGTCTCAGGAATGAACACAGACTGTTGCTGGTTTTAGTGATTACTTAGTATGTCTGCCAAGCTCCAGACCAGGCATACCTGTCAAACCTTAACTGTTGATTCACTACTGGAATTAATTGTATTGCCATTAATTATTAATTTGACAAATATAAAGGTTATAAGGCATTATTCATTTGCATTAACTAATTAAAAATGTTTATTTCTTTGATAATTATAATTGCTTTTTTAAAGAACACAGAACACGTTCTTTTTCTTAGGGGAGGGATGACCACTCCTAAGAAGTCTTCAGTGAGTGTGTGAAAGATTACAAAGTTAGTTACTGATATGCACTTGTGTGTCTTCTGGCATTTCTGGTATATTATTTAGTCATATATAATTATTGAATAATTGCTGAAATTGGAAGAAAGTGCATTAAATAATTTGAGCACAGCTGCTTGTACCATAAGCCTTATTTCATTGAACAAAAATTTGGATGGTACTTATCATTTTCTAAGCACACTATAAAAATATAGTCATCCTATGAAATGCTTTTTAAATATATTCCTATACCTCTTTTCTTTTCATAATTTACATTTTTATTTCTCTTATTTTGTGTGCTCTTGCATGTTTTTTTGTTTTTTGTTTTTTGTTTTTTTGCCACAGCATCTAAGCAGAGGTCCAATGACAACTTGGGGAAGTTGATCCACTCCTTCTAACTGTGTGCATCCTTACCACCTAAGCCAGCTGACTTGACAAGGCTGGAGAGCTTTTTTATGAGTGGCTACAAAGAAATCAGATAGCTGTCCAAAGATACACAGAACTAGGACTTGAGCACATGTCATCTGGCTGAAAGAAAATGCTCTCTTAATACTTTACTATGCCACATTAAAAAAGAATGACATTTAGATAGATCAGAGAGAGATTGAACATCAGTTATGATGTGTACATAGAAACAAATGGATAGAAAGAGATAACTTCCATAGAGCTCTGGCTTAGCTTTAAGAAAGAGTGCCAATAGCGGACTAGGCGCTGAACAGAATAGCTGCCAAGGGAAGGACCCAAAAGGAAAGACTGTTGTTAACACTGTGTAACAGCGAGGCCACCAGCTTCTTAAGGACCCAAGCCACCTAACACTGGTTCCCTCTGGTAACCTCTATAGCATAGATAAACTAGGACTCCCACTTCAGCATTGATTTAATTCACACCCAGCAGGAAGAAAAACCCAATTTAATCTGCAATTTTCTTACATAGGCCAATGAAATGTCTGTGAGAAGAATACGTGCTGATTTGTCTCTGAGATATATATCTGCAGCAAGTTCCTAAGGGAACTAGTTAAAAGCACGTCTATATTCTGTGCATTCTAAAATCCATCTGTCGAATTAACTCTTGGGATCCCTAATGCTGTTTACATTGCCCTGAGTGTCTCCACAAAGAAGAAACAAATACATTTTAGAACACAATATGTAGATGATTTCAATGGGATGTCAAGGTACACAGACCATAGGAAAAAAGCAAGGAGAGGGTAGTCCGAATATTAGGCATGATTATCTTAGTCATGTTATCATCAAAGGGATACACTCTCCAATGCAGTGACAACTGAGTATTACCTAGTTCTTAAGAATGGTTAAGGATATATGGATGCATGATCCCCTTGATTCTCATAACCACCCTATGAAACAAGCCTAATTATCAGCTAAGTCAGATTGGTTGGTACACTCAAGTTTACAAGGGACTATTTTCTAGAAATGAGACTTTTTATGTTGTTCCAAATAAAAATAAAATTATATTCAGTCCATGATGCTACACCATAGTATGTTTTATTCTAATGCAAATTTAGTCTTTGACTGCAGCTCAGAAGTTTGTGAGTAGCTTGGTTATTTAATAAACAACAACAGAAATAACATAAATGGCACAGGCTCTAAGTACTCTCTACTCTGTAGACACAACATGGTAGTTTCTAGAGCAGACTAAGACATCCCTGGCAAGCAACAGCGATGTAATCATGGGGTGTCTAGGTTCAAACTCCTTAGAACATTGAGATCGGCAATCTGTCTAGACTGACTTACAATGCATATATGGGTATCCAGTCACTGTACTGTGGGTGTTTAACAGTTGAATAGACATTCATGAAGTCAAAGATACCTTTCCCCTGCATATAGTGTACATTTGATATCAATGGTTTAAAAAGAAAACTTAGATCACAGTCTCTCATCAACACTCATCTATCTTCCAACACCAATAGAGGATGTCTCAAAGCCATGGGGAACAGGGTCCTAACAATGTCAAAGCATAGCAGAAGGTTACTTTATTATCTCTCTATATAATCCATCCCTAAACTCACCCATATATCTATCCATCCTATGTTGTTTTCAGTGTCAGTCAATTTCATGATTCAATGTCTGACTCAACTGCCAATGAACATATTTGAGAAAATGTTCACTTTGATATTCAATTTGTGTTTGTTTCTGAGACAGTTTTGATGTATGATAGGTTGGCTTTGAAGTCACTAGATAGTCCAGGATGGTCCTGAACTTGAAATTTTCATGACTCAGCCTTCTACATGATAGTAGAATAGCAAACTTACAAAAAAAAAACTTTGCTTTTATTTATATATTTAGGTATTCCTCATTCTAAATTGGAACAGTCAAGTACTATGTGATTGGATACTTAGTAGTATAACCAAGAAGAAACCAAAATCATACCTAGAAATATTTTAACTTGGATCTTAAATGTACCCAAAAATCCTTGTATTACAGGTTTCCTCAATAGCCAGGGATGCTACTAGAAGATGATGGAATCTGCAAGAGACAGGGACTGGTAGCAGGAAGTCAGGTCATTGTAGGTATAGCTTGAGAGGGCACTGAGAGGCTGCTATGTGGTGAGGGAGAATTGTCTGTATTCTGTCAATCATGTTTTAAATAAATGCTGATTGGCCAGGCAGGAAGTATAAGTGGGTCAACTAGACAGGAAGTAGAGGTGAGGTGATGAGAACAGGAGAATGCTAGGAAGAAGGAAGTCCATTCCTTCCATTCCAGCCCAGACCACAGAGAAGCAGAATGTGACCTGTCTCACTGAGAAAGGTATTGAGCCATGTGGCTAACATAGATAAGAATAATGGGTTAATATAAGCTAACAAGAGCTAATAAGTAGCCTGAGCTAATGGGCCGATTAGTTTTATAACTTATGGAGATCTCTGTGTGATTTTCTTGGGGACTTGCCGGCTGTGGGGTACCGGGCAGGACAAAAACCCCAATAAGCTGGCCCTCATGTTACAGGTATGCCTTGAGGGGACACTGAGATGTTGGTATGCCTTGAGGGGACACTGAGATGCTGTGTCACCATCTTTACCCCTTAATCACCAAGAAGTGAATAGTCTCCTCTATCATGTGCTCCCAACAGAATTTACTATGTTGCTTCAGGCCCAAAGCAAGAGTCAAGTAATTACAATCTGAATCTTTGAACCTTTAAAAGAGAAAGAATAAACCTTTTCCTTTTGAAATTCATGTATTTTGTCACAGTAATAGAAAACTGATAAAGAAAATAGATTTTTGTTAAGTGAACTTTTCAAAGACCCTGGGGTCCTTTCTAGCAAGAATAAGAAGCTAATAAATCTGCTTGAGATGTTAATAGAATGGGACCAATAGGAACTCTTGCAGGAGTAGGAGAATCTTGTAAAGCCCTTAATATAGAGTACACTATCATCACAGATACTGCCAACAGATTTCTTTACCTTTCAGTGGTTCTCAACCTTCCTAACGCTGTGACGCTTTAATACAGTTCCTCATGCTATGCTGACCCCAACCATACAATTATTTCAGTGCTACTTCATAAATGTAATTTTTCTACTGTTGTGAATTATTGTGTAAATATCTAATATACAGGGTTTCTCATATGTTACCCCTGTGAAAGGGTCACTAGACTTCCTGAAAGGATTGCAACCCACAGGCTGCAATATCAAATGTCCATATCAAAGCTGAAAAGATTCTTTTGCCAATACTTCTCACTTTAAATGACTAGGCCTAAATTTTCCCAAAATGGGCATGTGTGTGGTTGCTGCGAAACTAACTGCTCCTCCCAAGAAGATTTATTTAAAACTGGGTCAGCTTTGTTATTTATTTTCTTTTTGTATGTGTTTTAATGAAGCTTTCACTGTCAAAAACAGGGAGATAAAATGGGTACTGGTATTATTTAGGTGTGAAATAATAACAAAGAGTGAACAAATCTTTTAGCTCCAACTAATCTGATTGTATGCAAATGTTTCCTAGAGGGAAAACAATAAAGACACACACAGAGGGTCAGATGTAGTAATATGAGCAGCAGGGCTGCATCCCCAGCACCCCGGCCGCCTGGCTAGCTTATGCCCCGAAATAACAACACACAAATTGTATTCTTTTAAACACTGCTTGGCCCATTAACTCTAGCCCTTACAGGCTGATTCTCATATCCCGATCAACCCATCTCTAATAATCTGTGTAGCACCAGTCTTACCGGGAAAGATTCTAGCCTACGTCCATCCTGGG
>NC_022009.1:26532290-26540656 GCF_000317375.1 Microtus ochrogaster | reverse complement strand
AATAGTTACAAGTTATCTTACTGATCACACATCACATAGTTTTCAGCAGAGACAAATTCCAGCACGATTCCAGAAGAGGTACCAATGAGTCCATGTCCCAGGGCTGTAGTCTTACATGACGGGACAAGTATAACTCCAGTGGGCTATAGTGGACTCTCATAGTTCCAGGAGAAATCCTCTGAGGAATGATTAAAATACATAACAAAATATGCAGAAGAACCAGAGATCCAGATTCAGATATGGCTTTCAGAGGAAGTTGCTAGAAATTTAACAGCCTCAGTATAAATACAAGAAAAACAGCGAGTCACAGGTTTATAATTCACCAGAAAAGTGGTATTTTCCTATACTAAGCTTTAAAACCCAACCTCCCAAACCCAATTCTTCTCTTCCATGTTCTCTTCATAGTTCACAATTATTCATTTATTGAAAATTGTACAGCATGACCTGATGGCAACAGGAAGTGAACTGACACTGGGCATAGTTTGAGCATAGGAGACCTCAAAAGCCCGCCCTCACTGTGACACACTTCCTCCAGCAAGACAACACCTATTCCAACAAATCCACTTTTTGTGAGTTTATAGGGGCCAGTTACATTCAAACTACCACATGAGCCTAGCCTTTAATGGCTGAGACATCTCTCCAGCACTTTGTCATATATTTTAAATGGAAAAGGAGTCCAAATATTTCCAACATAAACAAGTGTTAATTACTCGCATATTGGGAGATTTTTGCTGGCTAGTAGAGGCCATGACTTGGCAGCTTATCTCAGTAGCTGAACAACATGGCATTCATTTCATCAAGCAGAAATTCCTGCCTTTACCTACCCTTATTCACTTGAGGAATGAGCTTATTTGAAAGCTGTCTCTAAACCAGATGCCTGACTTAGCTTTAGTTCGAACCCTGGCATAGCTCCCTGCTAGATAACTAAGACTTGCACCAGGAGCCTTGTGATAGGAACATGCCTCTTAATGCAAATTAGGGTTTGTCCCCAGGCTCCCCAATCCTATATATTTCTTATACTCTAGAATAAAGTTGAGCTGATTCACCAAAGTCTATCTCCGGGAGTGTTATCTCCATTCATGTTCATGGGCTCCATAGAAAGTTCTCTGTCCCCCTTTCTGCCTCTTTCCCACTCAGACTGATGGCCAGTAGGTAGAGAGAAAAAGAGGATCCCCACATTCACATATGACTACCATAGAGTCTATGCATGTATTCTATATGCTGTAGCCCCATAAATATTCACAATAACGATATGACAATTAAAAACCAAATAAAGAAGAAATCACTCCCTCCCCAAATGTCATGAAGATATTTCCAGTAATTAAGCTAAAGAATGTAGTCTTTTTTTATTTTAAAGGGGAGAAATAAGTAAGGTGGAAGAATGGGGGATTCTCTGAAATGAGAGATTTGGGAAACTATCTGAAACCAGGAATAACTTAAAGGGATAAACAGCTAAACATTCTCTTCTTCAGTGCCCCTACTGCGATCCTCAAACTTTCCATTAGACCTCTTCTGGAAAGAGAGGGTGAGAACCATGTCATCCCTCTGAAATCTGCAGTGACTCCCTGAATCGTGCAAGATTTTCTATTCGGTGAGTGTATAGACTTGAAAGAGAACAGCCTGCATAGGCTCATGTTTGGGGACTTTGTCTCCAGTTGGTGAAACTATTTGGGAAGCATTTGGAAGTGTGACTTTGTTGGGGAAAGGTGTCACTGGAGGCAGGCTTTGAGATTTCAAAAGCCTAGATTATCCTCACTGCTTGTGGATCACATGCAAGCTGTCAGCTACTGTTCCAACACCATGCCTGCCTGCTGCCATGCTCCCGCCATGACGGTAAAGACATTAAACCTCTGAAACTGAGAGCCTTAAATAAACATTCTCTTCCTGCCTGGGTTTGGGCGTCTTTAGCAATATTAGGAAAATAACTAAGACACTGAGGTTTGAAATGCACTGGGGAGAAGTCTTTACCCTTTTCCTTCCACCTCGTTTTTTCAAGTGAATATTTTACCTTCACTTACTGGTAGCATTGTGGTGTTTCAGAAGAATCACTGAGAAGAAGCCCCAAGCTCCCTGCATGCCAGGCCAATAGTCCATGGCCAGCCATGCAGTGCTCTCCCAGATAAAAAACCACCCATCTTGTCACTGCCACTTACTGTGAAGAGACACCATGACCAAGGTGACTCCTAAACCAGACAGCCTTTGCTTTGCTGAAGAAAAGCAAAAATCTAATCGGGGGCTTACTTAACATTTCAGAGGTTTAGTCCATTATTATTATGGTGGGAAGTATGGCAGCACACAACTGAAAGCTACATCCTGATCCCACAGGCAATATGGAGAGTGAGGCTGAGCCTGGCAAGGGCTCTTGATACCTCAAGTCCACACCCAGCAACATACTTTCTCCAATAAGGCCACACCTTCTAATCTTTTCAAAGAATTCCACTTCCTGGTGACTAAGCATTCAAACAGAAGATCCTATGGGGCCTTCTTATTCAAACCAGCACAGTGCCCATGACAATGGAAAACTGATTAAATATCTTAGAACAGACTATAAGCTATTTGCCTTTGAATTCAATAAGAATTCATCCTCACTTTGGCTTTCTGTGAATGATCAGAATGATTGTGAATAATTTACACTTCTTTACCCCATAGGTACTAATGAATATGTAGCCTAACAAAAACAACAACAACAAAAACCTGTGGTACAGGGCAAGAGAAACCTATTTAATGGTATCTGGCTATCTGTCTATTTACCTATATATTCATTCTTAAGATTGAATTAAATTGAAGAATATTTTCATAACATTTTCCCCAAGCCAATAGTTTTACAACAATACACACAACAACAATCCTTACTAATCATAGAATGACAAATCATTCTATGTGGTTCTTTCATGAAAAAACTCAAGAGTCCTCTGTTTTAAGTAACACATAGATCACCCAGCTCTAAAACAATGTCTTGTCTTGTTCTTGATTTTTTTTCTTTTCTCTTTAAAAAAAAAATAACTGGTGTAACTTGTTTGTGGCACATCATTAAATTGCCATGGAAATGCTTGTGATAATGGAGCAAAATGCCTTTGAAACACTTTTTCCTATGTGTTCTGAGCTGCTAGAAGGTGTTTTGTTAATATAAAAAGGGAGAATTATTATCTAGTGACTGTTTGCTTAACCCTTTTACCTTTGAAGGAGAGATGTATTTGGGCATCTTGGCTTTTAGAACACGTAAATTCTGAACAAAAGAACTCAGTGTTTGGAAACTGGGAGTTTAGTTTGTCATCCAAATTAAAAGGTATTCAACAAAGACAAATATATGCAAATATCATTAAAGGAATATACCAAAGGCTTGCCTTCCTTCTGCATCATAAAATAGAATGATAAACTCCAACAAAATGCACCCAAATTGTCACCTCATCCTCCCCACCTTTCTCAAAATAAATACTATATAAACTACTGCCTTTAAGGAAGTAATTTCAGGTTGTTCATCTAAGAATTATTGCTGCCAATTGCTATTATGGTAAAACCAATTTTCTCTGCAAGACTTCACAAAACCTAGGGACTCAAGGTTTCTGTTTTGCATTATATATCTTTCTTGCATGAAAATAAAATTGAATAGAATCCTAGAAATAAAATATGTAAGTATTATAAACCCTTTGATTACTCTAATTACACCTAAGAGGAAAACAAGACCCCTCTCTTGGTAGCAGAGCTCTGAATAATTAACAGGAGGAAAACAGGGAAGGCAGAAAACTAAACCATTGTCAACTGATCCCACTGACCACTAGGGGAGCTGTTGGGCCCGAGAATAATTAGTCATCATTACAATTCTCCTCCCTCCCCTGAAGAGCAAACTGTGCTCTCTTCTCTTTTGTCCCCCGAGCTTATATTTCATTGTGAAGTTGTTTTGAAATGTATTAATATCATTCTAGGGGGTCTGAGTCTTTGAGGAAGAAATTCCCGGAAACTTTGTCATTGTGCCTTATTTGGAAAAAGATTGAATTGTGAATGTTCAGAGCCTTAAGGGCGGTCATAGGGAAAGCTTTGTAAATGTTTTAATTACAATTTCCCCCTATTGAATAGAACCCATGGAGCATAATGAAAGAAAGAAAGGGTGTAGGTGTGCAGGGAGGATCAAGCATAGACGGGGACTTGGCAAGAAATTTCAGCCTGGGCCCTGCAGGAACCAGCTGCTTGCTGCTCGCAGCAATGAAATTCTGTGCATGTAATTAATTCCAGTGATCAAAAGCCTGCCTTGTTTTTTGCAGGTAATGGGGAAGTATTGCTCCTGATGGGGACCCCTTGAAGACACCAAATAGCCAGTGGCTAAATCAAGCAATTTAAAAATTACGGACGTTTTGCTAAATAAATGAGCATGCTTCAGGAGTGACAAAGAGGATTTCCACACAGTTCCCTACTTATTTATTTGCTTTTGTGTTTCACCTCAGGACAGAGAATGCTCAAGGAGTGGATCAGGGGTCTCTGGGCGAGGTGTGATAGATTAGCCTTGGTAAATGGAACAAACAGCCATTACTCTCTCTGCTTACTCAGGCACCAGACATGCTGTGTTGGTGCATGGACAGGGGAATGGGGTGAGGATGGGAAGGGACACTCTTTTGTGATTCAGGAAATTGGGACAAGGACACATAAAATTCATGGATAACCTAGTTTGGTTGAGACCAAGACAAAGACATAATTCACAGTGACATAGATCTTGTCATGTAAGTTGGATGTCCTCAGAAAGCAGGCAGGGTCAACTTCTATGAGTCCAGACCATCCTTCAGGTGATGTCTTAGCTGTTCAAGGATGCACTACCACTAAAATAAAAGCCTAAACGCTGAAGCATGGCTCCTTTGCAAGTTCTGTCTTAAGCACTGCTTCCTATATCCCTGCCATGTCAGCATCATTCATGCCACACACTCATCCCAGAGTACCACACTGCTTCACACAGCTTCCTCTCTGCAAAAGATTCTTGGATCATGTTTCCTCCCTTTCCCGTGTGATTCTTTATCCTTCGTGTTCCTAGTTAAACTCCCTTCCTCAGACAAGCTCCCCCTATCCATCTTAATCCTGTCAATACTCTACATGGCAGTTGCAAGGTCTGCCACATGGTAGTATGCTTTAGTGTTACAAATATACTTTTGCTTGTGGGTAATTAATACATGTTTCTCTCTCTCTCTCTCTCTCTCTCTCTTTCTCTCTTTCTCTCTTTCCTGCCTTCCTTTCTCCCCTCCTTCCCCCTCTCTCCTTCTCCCTCAAGGATACCTACAAGAATGAAGATGATATCCCTTTCAATGAACTGCCATGTTCCCCAGTTCTGACCACAAAGAGAACACTTAATACATTCTTAGTGGATGAGTACATAAATTGGGAAAATCTTCCAGGCTGCAGATCACTTCTAAATTTTCTCCCTTCCCAATGAGCAGAGCCACCTGTCTAAGCCACAAACTACTCACCTGAAGGACTACCTGAGCAATAGTGGCCCTGCAATGGATCCAGGTACCCAAAGACAAATGAAGCCCCAGCATACCATGTGATGTGTCCTATCATTGCTGATGCACAATAAGCCCTGACTTACCTGTTGTTCCAAGAGAGGTTACAGCTGCAGCCACAGCTCCTAACTTAGCAGCTTCAGGAGTAGCTGTGAAAGTGCACATTCATAAGAATGTGGGGGGTGTTGGGGGAGTCAAAAAGAAAGAAGAGGGGGATTTCCATTCCACTTCAGTCTAAGAGTGAGAATGTATAATTCTAAATTCATAAGACATTGAGGGAGGGGTTAAGCAGCTCAAACATATGATGTTAATATACTGTTTAAGTAGATCTGAAAAAATGGGGTTTTCAAATTCTTAATCCCCTTTTGGTGGTAGAATTCTGTGGCATTTTTAGAAAAGAAAAACCTGAAATTCTTTAGTCACACATAAAGCAGAAGAAATTCTGCTATTTAGCAATCATTGGGATTAAGGTTTGGAAAAATGACAACCCAACAGTTGACTGATTCATACGCACAGCTTAGACTCTGCTAAACTGTAGATGTGTGCACAGAAGACAAAGCATTGACCCTCAATAAATGTTCATAGAGAGAGAAGCTTAAAGGCAATGATATCAATGTTCTTATAGACAGTGTCTGCTGTTAAATCTCTCATTCTCACTTCAAGGTTTTTTTGACTTTAGCTCTTATCTCTCCTTAGATTCTGCCCTCCAACCCAACTTCGGTTGGGGCCCCTCTCTACTTCAGAAGTACACCAAGAAGCACTAAGGCCTTGGCAAAGGTTCAAACTCCCTGGTTCCATAGAGTCTACAACACATTTCAAATTCATTGTTTCCTGTATTGAGCTGTCTCAACATCAAGGGAGCTGGTCCCCAGGGTAAATATGAGAGTGCCCTGAAGAAATGATTTCCAGATGACCTTAGGTTTCTAAAACCTGTAAGCCAACGGCAGAGCAAAGTAGATAGGCTTCCTGGTATTTGCCTGGAAATTAGAGAAAACAAAAATATACTGTATGACTAGGAGTAAGGGATTGTGAACAGAGAGGTGGAGGTGTGGAAACTCTCTGTGTTTATCTAGATTCCCAGCTAATTGCAAGCCCTTCTTCCTTCTTCCTCAGATTATCACCTGAGCAGCACTGCAGAGATGTGCATTTCCTGTGAGTTAAGTATAAAAGGCCTAAGGGCTGATTGGAGCGTGAAACTCCATGAAGTTACAGGAGAATGGGAATAAATAATTGGGGATCATAGCTGAGCCTATAGGGAGGCAGAACAAACATATTTGATCCTATAGGGAAGCAAAAACAAAATTCGGTCTAGTAGATGCTCTTGAATAGGGATGGTTCATCACTGAGTACAGCACCCCCTTGAGTTGAGTCATCAACTATAAAAGGGATTAATGGATTAATGGAAGATGACGCTTCAAAATGTCAGGGGACAGGAAAATGGGAAATGTTTTCTTAAGACCAGTTTCAAGAGACTGATTAGGAGTACATAAACTATTTTTTTAAGTCTACTATCACAATAACTAGCTGTTTCTCAAGTCCAAAATCAAAACCTTGGAATTAGAAGGAATCTTGGAGGGTTTGTTGTTTGTTTAGTTGTTTGTTTTAGTCTGAATTTGACCTAGTACAACAATAAAAATAGTGAGCCTAGATACTTGCCCTTTACTTTCAGCCAACCAGTCTTCTCTTTGTTCCCTTTATTTCCATACCAACCCTTTGTTCCCTGTTCATTTCTCCTCTGACTTTCTTTTTTTTTCCTTTTAAACACTGCCTGGCCCCATTAGTTCCAGCCTCTTATTGGCTAGCTCTTACATATTGACCTAACCCATTTCTATTAATCTGTGTAGCCCACAAGCTGGCTTACCAGGAATGATCTTAACCTGCGTCTGTCAGGAGTGGGAGAATCATGGTGACTCCCTGACTCAGCTTCTTTCTCCCAGCCTTCTGTTCTGTTTACTCCTCCCACCTATGTTTTAACCTATGAGGGCCAAGCAGTTTCTTTATTGCTTAACCAATGAAATCAACAGATTGTTATATTTCTCCTCTGACTTTCTGTCACACCAAGCTTGCCATTCTCCAATGTAGTGGCGGCAAAGATTTCCTTTTTCTCCTATCCCCTGTGCTCATTGGTATTATCAGTAAAAGGTTCACAGCTGTGCTGGTCATTACTGTTCAACGTCTCCTCCTCAGTATGAAGAGCAACAACAATTTCATTTATCTTGTTAAATTCCTCACAGATGCTGTTCCAATCTTGTTTCTAAATCTTTCCAGCCCACACCGCTCTACCAACCTTTCCTGTCACCTGCTGCTTTGGAGTAAACGTGAGATCATCAGCCATAAGCTCCCTCAACTTTCCTCCCCACTGCCTCCAAAGATTCGTTGTTTTCATCTGAAAAGAAAAATCTCAATCACTGGTCTTTCTATTTTATGCCGCATTCCATGCAAAGCTTCATCAGCTATCACTTCCCTCATTTCAGTATTAATTCTCTACTCTGGGAAGGAAGGAAGGAAGGAAGGAAGGAAGGAAGGAAGGAAGGAAGGAAGGAAGACAGAAGAGAAAGAAAGGAACAAACAAGAGTAAAACCTGTCTTCAGCCTTGCCTTACATTGGATTATAACCCTTTTTGTCTCTTTGGTGCCAAACTGCAATGAGCACCGTTTCCAATCAGTTCACTTAATGCACTCCTTCTCACTCCCCAGGGCACAGCCACCTGGATTCTTACCAACTCTTTTTTAGTGTGTCATCTTAGAGGTCACTAGTAGTATCTACCTTTTAGACCTCTTAGACCTTCCATTTGTACAAATTTCTGATTGATATTTTTTCCTGGAAGCTCTATGTGAGATTAGGCTTGGCTCCAGGTGACTCCATACTGTATAAAACACTGGT
>NC_022009.1:26524191-26532140 GCF_000317375.1 Microtus ochrogaster | reverse complement strand
CTGGTTGTTTGTCTCAGACTGTGCACTGACTTAGGAGACTCTATGATACAAACATTTATTGACTCCATCTTGAGAGAGAAGGATGACTAAAGTTTGGGGGTACACCCAAGGACCTAGAAGCTGCAGTCTGTGTCATGCAACATCCATCAATCACAGACAAATCACTTATTCCTGAGATAGAAAGGGAGCTACTCTGTCATAAGTTTATTGGGGGAAACTTGAGATTGTAGGACATATAGGTCAATTAAAGCATAATAGATAGAGACCTCACTGTGATGAAATGACCCCACATCAACCCATCACCTAATGTAATACTCTTAATACCCTGTAATACTCTTACAGGGTATGTGTCCTGTAAGAGAGTAAGAATTCTTTTAGTGCCCCCGAAGCTTTAGCTCCTGTCAGTCCCCTGGTGTTGAGACAGCCTACTCAACTGCCCATACATCACCCAAACAGGTCTGTATCTAGATTTGATCCACCATTTCCTGCTCTTGACCCAACATTCAGACTTCAACTAGCTACCCAACACTGCAGCTTTGCTCTTAAATCTGACTCTCAGCAGGAAGTGGGCAATAACTTACTTGAGCTTGGTATCATGTCACTACAAACTCTATCTCAATGCACTTTTGAGATCTCTTGAACTATACTGTGGCCCCTTTAATTTACATTTGTTGTACATGCACGCAAGTGTGTGTGCAAATGCATTTGAGATACACACACATACAATATATATGCTGTGTAATGTGTGCTGTAATAATTAATACTAGTACTCAAGATTAGAATGAAAGAACCTATATTTGCGTCCACCAAGCTACCAAGGTAAGTGGGATTTTATGGCAAATTGCTATCACAGAAACTCTCAGAATTCACTGTTACTAATTAAAGTTCGACATCATATAAAACACAAATGTGTTCATCCATGTTTCTGGCATTCGTGTTCTTCCTCAACCAGGACATGTTGAGCTGGTCCTACTGTTCTTGGGTCATTCAAGAGTCTCTCCTGTTCAGTCAGTTTCCTCACTCATGCCTCATGGTGTAACGTGAGATTCTGCATTTAGTTCCTACTTCTATGGCGGTTCCCAAACCATTGTTTTATAAAATGCCTTTATAACCTTTGTAGGAGTTAAAAATCCTAAGTTTAATCATTATGCATCCATGGATTACTACAACAGTGAATCTTATTTTCTGGTGCCTAAAAAGCATGCTCACTGCTATGCCATACACTGGATTTTTCTTCGTAAACATCTAAGTCTTCCCTCGACCCTAGATTAACATCATGTTTTTATCTTTCCTCTCTCCTTGCCTTTTAGCCTTCCTTGATAATGTGTGCTATGTATGTGACCTCCTCAGACATCATTACAGCAGGTGTTAAAAAAGAAAAGGTTACATGTCAAATAAAATGTAGGGTTCCACTTGAGAAAGATTACCAGGTATATACATGTCAGTGCCCTAGTTACTTGGTATTATGGTCTGGATATAAAATGTCCCCCTAAAGGCTCATATGTTGAAAGACTGGTTTCTAGCTATGAGTGCTGTTAAGAGGGAACTGGAGGATCAGTTCGTTGGCAAGTTTATAGTTAGGAGTTATAAAAATGTTTGCTTGGGTCTGGGGGATACAGCTCAGTATGTATAGTTCCTTTATGTGTGTACGATGGCCCCCAGCATCCATGTAAAAAACCAGGCATGGTGACATATACCTGTAACACCAGCATGAGGAATGTGTGTGTATAGGGGTGGTAGTGGGAGATAGCAATTGTAAGAGTCAATGAAACACCCTGTCCTTCAGAATAAGATGGAGAGCAACAGGAGAGGTCCTCTGGCTTCCACACACAAACATGTGTGAGCACATCAACATGTTGACAAACACAACATACATAAACTATATATACATGCTGTTGGAAGCCACATATACACACATATACAGAAGACACACACACACACAAACACACATAAACACAGAGAGACATACAAAAATACACTCATACAGACAGACATATTAACATACCTAAACTATGTCATACACAGAAAAAGTAGGCACATACTCAAACAAATTTTAAAAAAACAATTAGAGTCTGTAGGAAGCAAATCACAGAGGTGAGTAGCAGATGCCTTTGGAATTCCTAGCTCCTTTCTGTGATTGCTTACTGGCTACCATAAGGTAAGCAACTACCCCTAGCACAATCTTCCTGATTGTCATTATATTCCGCCTTACCTCAGGCCAAAAGCAATGGCGCCAGCCATCCATACATAAGATTTTCAAAACTATGAGCCATAGGTAAGCATTTCTTCCTTAAAATTGTCTTTTCCCCAGATATTTTGTTACAGAGGTGCAAAAACTTGACCAATGCACTTGGAAGCTTTTATTTTTACTTTTATTTCCCAGTCTTCATAAGAGTGTACATATCTGTGTAATACCAAGTAATCTGAATGCCTCTGGGTTATAGTTAGATCAAGGATATATGATACGAACAAAATAACTGGAACCTGGTAACTTTTTATTTTCATCTAAAAACTATGCCAGGGACATTGATCCACTGGAGCTAAAATGTAAGGGTGACTTTTGGAAGGGCACCTTTTAACTTTTCACAGCACCTACCATTCCTGGCTATACTTTGAAGTTGTCCATTTTCCCGTTTTATCCTCCACACATTCTTGCACAACACAATGGTTCTTCCTTACAGTGAGTGACAGCTCCCCCAAATTTTTCCTCCAGCCTGGCCCTTAGCTATTGTCTGTGTATCACTTTCATCATCCTAAATGTTCCAGGGTCTACTTAGAGGTCTCCCAAAGACTGTGCAGCAATTCCTTCTAGCAGCCTCCCAGCCATGTCCCACCATCACCACAAATCCCTTAATCATTGATCACACTGGTAACATGTGTCTCACTGAATTTAGTTAGCTGTTAAGCACCATGTAACATTGCTATCAAGGCTACAGTTCATGCAAACTAGTTATAAATCTGTCTTGAATGAAGATCCTGGAATGCATTCAATGGCAGATGATAAGCATATATTTTTGAAATTTTATCTGATAACATAAGAGTTAAAATGTCCTTTTCTATGGCTTTCTTCAATCAGTGCTTATTCCACCTCTTCACATGAGTAATAAAGAATCCCTCTTTATAAGACAGCCAACAAATACTTCAGTGATAGTGATCCATGTGTCCTCTTGCTTCTAGGTATCTGTCCAATCAAAATACTTTGAGGTCTTTTATCTGTTCCTTTTTTCATGACTTCCACACTCATCAACTCCCACCTAGAAGAACTTTCCGACTTCTCACTCCTTGCTCATCCACACTTATTTTCCACACTAAACGTCAAATGAAATTATATCCCACAAGTGCCTTAAACAGTTCATGTTCCAAGAAGGAACCCATTCTCAGCTAACTGCTATGATTCCCTCTCTAAAACATGTTCATCCAGAATCAAGTTATCCCTGCATTGGCGAGGGGTGATGCTCTTTCCAGGTACCCCACAGCATGCTTTTTTTTTTTTTGCCTACTAAGGTAAGAACATCAAAGCATTACTCTAATGCCTGTTCTATTAACAATGAGATGTGTTTTTTCCAAATCTGTCTATGTTATGGACAATGTATATTCAGTTATCTTAGATACTGTGCTATGACCTTTCTTCATCCTCCAAAGTTTCTCTTAAAGTATGTTACACATATTCTAATGCAATCCTCCCTAGGTGGTTAGACCTCTGCTAGGCACACTGAGCCAATCACATTACATGCCCTAGTCACTAGATTGCTTTGACTTCTATTTCCTCATCTATATACTAGGAATTGCATTACCCTCCTCTAAACCTGCTGAGAAGACTAAATTGGATATTGTATATGGCATTTTGCCCAACACTGGCAAACAGAATATGTTCAATGAATATTATCAACTATTATGATATAGACTACCATTACCATGATCTGTCTGCCTTGCAAGCTTATCTAAAGTTGTAGTATTAGGAATAGATGAGAAGGAAAAAGAATCCTAAAATTCTATTTTGGAATGGAATTACAGAGACAGCTAAAGCCTAAGCTGTTTCTATATGTCCTGAAGGAATGGCAACATAAGGAACCCAGGGGACATCACGGTGGTAGGCATAGGGTAGTGGAATCCCACATCCTATTGCAGCGTGATGTTTATTAGAGACATCTGCAGCTCACAAACCACCACACTATTTACATGAACCATCCATTCCATCTGTACCCCTTTGCCTTACAAAGAGTTGTGAGGTTCACATCTGTTCTCATTGTTAGCAAATAGTATACTTTTGCCCTATACCTAGATAGCCTTCAGTGGGTAGGACACTCTTTCAGAAATAAGTGATTACTACCAGTTTTGATTAAATAGCAGCTCACAGTCCTGTTCTCGGGTATCTAATCATATGGACATTAGGAGACAAAGACTATCAAAAAGAGAAGTGCCCAAGAGAAAAACTTGCAAGTGGCTTTGACTGGGCATGCAAAGGTTCAGAATGAATTGCCCATGTCATGCACAAACAGATCCCAGCCTGTCTGTCTTATGGGGATTTTTTTATTTTTTTTATTTTTTTTGGCTCATAGCATTTTCAACGGCATGGTAACTTGAAAGTCTGCTGGAGCAGACACTTTGAACAGAGGATGAATCCAGATGCTTTGGGGTATCCCTCACTTCTAGAGTGGGATAGGTGTGTGGAGTCTGCTCCTACGTTTGTATAAGTAAGTTTGTTTTTTTAAATTTAAAACTGAATTCCTCCACATTAAACTCTTGTACTTTTATGAGGCATGAAACAATTGTTAAATAAAAATTATGACAAAGCTCTACTCAAGCAACAAAAATTTCAGAAAAAGAAAGCTTGTCGGTCCTCCCCACGCAATATATATATATATATATACATATATATGTATATATACATACATATATACACGTACATATTCATATATATGTACGTGTATATATGTATGTATATATACATACATATATATATATGAATTCTGTTTGCCTGGTGCAAATATGTCCATCCTGATGAAGGAAGGTGGCAAAGAAAGTTCTGGACTTGTTAATCAATCCTCTAATGATGCGATATTTTCAGAAAATGCATTCTCCTCCCATGGTCCATATGTTCGTACCTCTCCAGAGAGGGGGCTGCCATCTCTCCTAACGCTACCCTTCGTCGGGAATTACTAGGTTAAACCATGAACATGTCAAGTCACAATGACCAGGGAGACCTTGGAGAGAAGCTTGAGGTTCTTTTTTTGTTTTGTTTTGTTTTTCTAAAATTGATTTGATGCCAGTTCCATAAAAATGAAGTCAGTCTATAGCAAACCAAAGACACTTTCTATCTCAGAAGTAAGCAGGCATAAATGGTTCTCCAATGATGTTTTATTTCATACTGACTCTGTTTACTGTGTCATCAATTAAGGCAGGGCTATAAAAAATGTCATCCCTAGTCAGTCTGGCTCCCTTCACACCAAATGAGCCTGTGGCCACTGGCACCTTCCTTTCATTACCAGCTTCAGTTTCTTCATGTACAAGAGGGGGCTAGAATAATAATTCTACTTGCTCACTAAGCTCTGAAAATTCAAACTAAACTACATTGTGGTGACAACTGTTCATTTCATGGTAACTCATGAAATTTCAATGATTTATCATAATTGAGGTTTTAGTTCTTCTCCCAGAGGAGGCAAATTCCCACTTCCTTTCTTATGGACAGGACTCAGGTACGCTACCACGTGGGTGCTTGAACCAGAATCCTTACATTCTGCTTCTGGTTCTAAGACACGTAAACTTCAGTAGTTGGAGACAGGTATTTTAACCATGTAGTGCTTCCGAAACTAATGATAAGATGGGACTCATGCTTGTGTCTCCTTGTGTACTACCTACAACCAAGGAGAGCTAAGAATAGGCCCATCACAAAATCAAAATCTTATTTAAAATATGATGGATTTTTTTTAGGTTAGTTTTGCTAGCTGAGATGCGCAGTTCTAGAGCAGGGATATTGTGCAGTACAGCATCCTGTTGCAATGTCTGCTAGGCTGCTGGGAAGATGAAATGACTGAATGCACATAAAATACTAAAAAGAGTACTGAGCCCAGAGTGTTCATATTAGTATACACTGTGAGAAAATTAATATTATTTACCTAATATAAACCACATGCACAAGCAAAACGATGTATTTAAAATCTGTTATGGAAATTAGAAAAAGCCCGAAGACAAGTACCTTAGGTGACTCTAAGAGAACGTAAAACAGGCAGCAAATAGGACAGTGCAAGAATAGAAGTCAAGATATCTGAAAGGAGACAACCTATATGACCTTGAGCGAGTAGCCTAATTGATTTGTATCTCTCCATGTGAGACAATGATGAAGTGACTCGACCTCAAAGCGTTCTGAGATGCTACGAATGCATACATAGACTCTCGTCTGCCAATACCCCCATGTCTGCCTTCAGACGTGAATGCCTACTACCCATTGGATCCTCACCCAGCCCTTATCTTTCCCTGGTGCTTTCTTCCCAGCACAGATCCAGGTACCAAGTGCAGCATCACATTCCATATGTGACCACCTAGGTTTCCTTTAATTTCAGCAACCATACTGTGCTGTTATCAGTTTGAAAAGGGGTTGGGGATGCATCCATGCATGGTTCAAGCGCTCACATTGACACAGATTTGACGTGTGATTACAAGACGATTATTTTAATTGGTGCCATCACCTCTCTCTTTCACAGGACATTACCGTTTATGATGATGTTAATGAATTAGAGTTTATAATGTGCTTGGAAAAATCTCAATGAAGAGTCCAACTGAAGTGGAAAAGGCCATTAATTCCATTCCGCTGGAAATAACTCAGAACAAGAAAGGGACAGGAGGTCCAAAGAGTAGAAGCCTAACATGAAGGGCATATGTGAGATATTCTCCCTGGGGAAGCTGTACAGTGCATCTCTTTATCCACAGGGAAGATGATACAGGCATTTGAAGGATGCTCATGAACAGCGTTTGCTGACGATTATGGTGTTCAACTGTGAAATAGAAATAAATGCCGATTGGAGAAATGAACACCACAGTCCAAATGCATAAAGACACTCTGAGAGACTCAAATAAGTGGGGATGTTTTTTAACTTTCAACAAACTGTACATAGAATGAAACATAATTGTAAGTATATAATTAGATGAGTTGGACCAAGTCAATATGTCCCTGAAATGGAGAGTTCTGTCTGAATATAGGGCATTTCTGCCAACCCAGAAAGCTCCCCGATGTCTGCACCTGCCCCCAGTGTCCACTCTTTGTAGGCAATTAGCATACCAGTATTTAACTTTTAGTCTTTCTGTTCTAAAGCTTTATATATATTATATAGTATGGCATGTTGGTCTTCTACCCTCACAAAATTTACTGATTTCTAAGATACCTATATATTACTATGTATCTGCATCTTATTCATGCCATGTAGGGATATACGTTGTTTATCTAGTCTTCTTGATGGATATATGCCCTGTACTTAGTGTAAGGTGCATATGCTAATATGTCTACTGTCAATGTCAACATATATGCCTATGTGCTTTCATTTCTCTTGGATAAGTGCGTAAAATAAAACATGTTAACACCCAGTAGAGCTGTGTTTAACGACATTGGTTTACTAAAGTGTGCTCCAGAGTGGTTTTACTTGTTTAAGCCCAAACGCAGAGTATAAGATTCACGGTAGTTTTAAAGACTGACAACATTCAGAGTGGCCAATCTTTCTTATTATAGTGATTGTAGTGGAATTGAATGTCTCATTGAGACTTGACCTTTCCAATATATAAGCACATATATGTATATATACATATGAGTATGTATGTATGTATATATTATTATATGTATATTTCCTTGGATACTAGAAATGGTATGTCTGTTCATAAATCTATTCACCATATCTCATTTCATAATTACTTATTCATGTCTGCCCATTTTACATTGTTTGTCTTTTCTACTTCAAGGA
>NC_022009.1:26488127-26522524 GCF_000317375.1 Microtus ochrogaster | reverse complement strand
AGACCACCTTTGGGAAGGCAGTATCAGGGTTTTTTAAAAAAGAAAAAAGAAAAAAAAAGACCACTAAGCAAATCATGAAACCAAGCCAGTAACAAGACTCCTGCCTCCATCCTGGTTGCTGCCTTGGGTTTATGCCCTGACTTCTCTTAGTGATGGATGACAAGCATGTAAGATGAAACAAACCCTGTCTTCCCCAAGTCACTTTTGGTCATGGCATTTATAACACCTCTGGAAAGCAAGCCAGATCAACCAATATCAAATACTTTTTGTCCCAGCCAGAACTCAGAATGTGTATCCACCTCTGCAGGTAGGAACTGCTTCAAAAAAGGAGAGCAACGTAGAGCCCTCACCAGGTTCAAGACAGGTGTTGACAGTGATGGACTGAAGTGTTGCGTTTAAGTTTGGGTTTTGCAATGTTTTAGAGTCTTCTTTTTTTTTGTTGTTTGTTCTGGAGAGGAGCGTGCATGCTTTGCCTGCTTTTCCCTAAACACAGCCTGATATGATAGAATCCAGGTTATCATTATCTGGACACTTATTTGATGTGTTTTACACATAGTTAAGATCCTTGAGGCACAAGAACATTCACTCTTTGCTGATATCAGCCTGAAGGCCTGGCTGATAAAAAGAGACTTTTCTAATATATTCACACATATATGTATATATACATATGAGTGTGTATGTATGTATGTATGTATGCATGCATTCTATGTATTTGTGGACCTGCATATGTGTGTGTGTGTGTGTGTGTGTGTGTGTGTGTGTGTGCCCAAATTTTTAGGCACTCTCTTTACTTCACTGCCTCTGTTTATCTGTCTTTTTGTGGGAACCAGGGTGGGTCTCAAACCCAACACATTAACTGCAGCTACGACTATCAGAATGGAAAGGCAAGAGGAGTGAATGGATCAGAAATATATTGAGGTGCTACACTGGCATTGGGTGTCGCCAATATCTAAACTTACTCCAGTGGGTAGAAGCAGATTTTGTTATGCTAAGAATGTTCTAATATGTGTGATATAGTCAGATTTCAATAACAGAAGAGCTAGCAGTTCCGTATAGTGACAGGATACACTGATCACTTGCTCAGAAACCTAAGAACAATCTGGGAGGCCGTATGCTAGAGTATTAAAGTGAGTTTCTGTTCAGGGAAGGGGACTAAGCCCAATATTAACTATATACCCTCAGTTTTCAGAATTTATAATAATCTGTTGTCATAAAAAACAAAAACCTTTTACTCCCAATACCAATTGCATCAATTACTCCTGGTTCCTTTAAAAGCAGATAATTGCTATTCAAGAATAACAGTGCTTAGTTGCAGAAAAAAATAGAGGGAAGAACAAAACAAAACTAAGATCTCACTATCCAAAAGACTAGTACCATCGGTATCAGCCATCATGGGCTTTATAAAGAAATGTATGCCTGGGCACAGTTTATTGGTAAAACACGTAGATGACATGCATGAGTCCCTTGGCTCAATTTTCAACCATGCCAAAAATAAAATAGGCTAAAGTAGCATAAAATGCATGAAAATAAATAAGCAGTACAAACCCACAGGCTCCATCTCAGCAGACTACAGGTCAGAAATTGAAGATGATGCAATGATGGCAACTCTCCTGCACGATGGTGTTTGAGAAGCGTGCTGACAATGCATCACTGCATGTGGGAAAGAGACGAAAGATGTAGTCACAGTGCCCACAGGTTTCTGTACCATACCTTTACGTGGGGGCCTGCGTTACTTCCTGAGCATCCATAAACAGAATTTGCCTTTCTCATTTCATCCAGAAAAAGGAAATCGCTCAGCTTGCTACTGCTCTAGGAATTACAAAGGTCTTCTGAATGGTGAGGATGCCGGAGATTGACAAGTGATAACAGAAAAGTTATCTAGGGGAAACTGGGTTTGGGGTGATTAGGGATGCCCCAGTCCTCAGACTGTAAGTCATCTGCAGCCACTGCAACAGACCCATTAGTCACTACCCAGGGCATGTGACTCACAGGGCATGGAGAACAGATGGGTGCTTTACAGCCCAATCAGGCTGCAGCACCTCTGACAAACAGAAAGCCATCACACCCGAAACTGGGATTGGCCCTCTCTGTTTAATGCCTGAGTCATAAAATTGAAGCAGGAAGGCAGAGGGATGGCTGCCTTCTGAGGAGCTGCATAGGGAAGAGAAGGGAGTGAAGAAAAGGAGTGGACAATCCCAGAAAAGCAAGGGCTGAGCTGCTGTTTCTGTAAGGTCACTTTAGTCCTGTGGCTAAATGAAGAAATACACAAATATATAAATTCATAAAAGTAAAATGGGATTCTCTCATCTCATATATTTCCGGGGCCATCATAGATACAGGGTTGATATTTCTGGTCTATAGAGTTATTTTCTTCCTGGCTCTTGTCCTCTTTTTAAAGATGTCATGATGCGGATGATGAGACCCAAGCAACGAAGCATAAAATGAAAGCTACTCTAGGAGCTTTTTCACTGGCGCACAGGCTTCAAGTCAAGGGAATGATTTGCAGCTCATCTGGTGGGGGTGCTGGGAAAAAATACCCGGAATATAAAGCTAGCAGCAGTAATAAGCAGAAACAGAAATATCTCCAGACCGAATCAGAGTGGTCTACACTTGTCAAAGAGAGTATGTAAACCCAGATTGTTTAGTAGTCCATATGAATGGGTGTGTATGATGATTTTTGAGCATGGGGGCATGTACATGTGTGTGTATATATGTGTGTGTGTATGTCTCTGTGTGTGTACGTCTCTGTGTGTACATGCATTTTTGAGTCTTTCTAAAGCTAAATTGGTGAAATATATTTGCTAAAGTATAATTGAAATTTGGCTTGCTAACAAGTCTTAATTTTCAGAATTATAATCAATAATAATAATCATTGGCTTGCTAACAAGTCTCTTAATTTTCAGAAGTATTATAATCAATAAGAATAATCATTTAAAATATCTTTATTGAGTTTTCTCAACATATGCCAACCATTGTGCTGTTGAGAACTCTAGTTCATAGAATCATTGCTGCACACTATGAAATGGGCACAGTGTTGTGGAATATTATTTTAACTAGGTAAAGATGTATTACATTTGTTTCTGCTGCCTTTGTTAACAATGTAAAGATGCGTGGCATTTGTTTATGGTGCATTTATTTTAGTATGTAAAGATGTGTGGCATTTATTTCACCTTGCCTGCTTAAGGCACCTGATTGGTCTAATTAAAAAGCTGAAAGGCCAATAGCTAGGCAGGAAAAGGATAGGTTTGCCCTGCTTTCTGATCCTTCTGGCTGCTCCCAGAATCAAAACAACTTTTGTATCAACAATTAGAAACTGGTGGCTGGCCTGGCGGTGGTGGCACACAACTTAAATCCCAGCATTCAGGAGGTAGAAGCAGGATGGTCTCTGTGAGTTCGAAGCCAGCCTGGTCTACAAGAACTAGTTTCAGGACAGCTATAACTGCTATACCGAGAAACCCTGTCTTGACAAACAAAACAACAAACAAACAAACAAAAACTGGTGGCTGAGGGGAAAGATTGATAAACCATAAAGATGCCAGCAGAAGAGAACCAGGGGGGCATAGATTGTGGTGCTCTTTAACCAGTTCACTTGGTAAAGGATTTTTGACAAAATTTAATATTTATATGATAATTCCCACCATATCAGTTTCTTTAATTTCTATTTCATTGTCTTGCTGGTTGATTTAACAGAGGATTATTCTAAAAAATGAGCTCCTGATTGACTGTTCGAACGGGATGGGAAAGAATGAACAGCATGTGTTTGTGCTGTACATCCCAGAGCCTTTTCGGGCTGCTCACTGAGCAGAAAGAAAGATTCCTGACTTGGGCCAGCAGTTCCATAGCAGTGATAATTAGGGAAACTTTTACCCCTCCTCCAAATCATTTTGATGCATGTTTGAATCATTTCTCCTGCTCTAGCTTCTCCCTTTCCAAGACTGCAAGATACGTTTGCGATCACCCAGATGGCAGAACTTTCCAGCTCCAGTGAGCCATTTCAGCTACTCCTACACAAGCCCTTGCCATGACTTGCCTAGTGTAAACGTTAAACCAGCACTAAGATTGGGGAGGGGAACTTCTTTGAAGACAAGCTACTTCTCAAAATTAGTCCCTCAAGATACCTATACTCCATTCCTACTAAAAGTGTATACACCTGTATTAATGCTATAAAAAGGAAGTATTGGAGATGAGCCTACTCAGGACGAACACTCGAGGACAGTGTGAGCTAAGAAATCAGAATGATTCACGTGCAGACCCATCATTCCCAAACCACATGTATTTGGGTAAATTACTTAATTGAGGCCAGCCTGAGCCTCAGTTTCTCCTCCAAAATGGCTGTAATGGGGAAACCATATGTTAAGAATTGCTCCAATAAGCGCTATTGTGAGCGCTATAAGAATTGAGACTTCCAGTGTTGTATTAGTTTGATTCGTACCGTTAGCACGATTGATTGCCTTGTCCCATTTCCCACATGAGCTTGAAGACTGTTTATCTCTTCCTGCAGGAAAGCCACCGGCCAAGCATTTTATTTTCCCAGGTACTTTGGAGGTCCAGCGGGATCTTCAGGGAACCGTCTGCACGTAAGGAATCCTGACAGCCCCGGACCCAGTAGCTTTCATTCCAGATGCAGTAACACCAGGAAGAGGAATAGGACGGGCTTTGCTAGACAAATGAAAGAGCTTGCTTCTGTCTGCAGCTATTTCCCCAGGGCTCTCCGCTTTCCTCCGGCTCCGCCAATCTGTTTCCCCACTCTGATTTTTCTTCCACGCTCTCTCCCGGCTTGCTCTTCCGCTCTAGGCTGTCATTGCCATTTTCCAACAGCTCACTATTCAGATGTGCCCTCCCCTCTCATTCTTCTCTCTGTACTCACTAAGTGACACCACAATTCACCATGACAGAGTCTGGAACATCCGGAGCACTGGCTCACCCCCGAATGGTTATTTAATCTGGATGGATCTTTGTATTAGAATGATGGTTTGCCGAAACACCTTTGAATTGTGAAAATGGTGGAGTGGTCCACTTACTTTTCCAATTACTTCCATTATCATACTTCACATGACACCTTTCTGCTGAGGCTTAATGCTCTAAAGAGATATGATCTTCACTCTCTTTACTGAAGCTTTTAAGAAGAAAGTAAGTTCATATCCAGGTATGTTTATAATAATGGCAATTATTATAAAATAAAAATAAAGAATCCTGAGACATGAATAAATTGAATGCCCCCCCCCACAGCATAACCCAGAACCTAAGGTTACATACATTAAGACTAGAACTTAAACTCCTAGAGCCAAGGTTCAGTACTTTGTTAATAAATCACATTTACTCATCGTGTGGTCCATTTTCTTCAAGTGTGATTATCCATTCTAATTATGGCATTAAAATAGATCTGCTCTTTGACTTTAAATAACCCATTTCCAAATATATCAGGTCACCTAAACTCAGAGAAAATCACTATGAATGAAAGGAACTGCTAAAAACCAGGTTCTTTGACATTCATTATTTCATAAAAAAAACTCTGAATCATGGATTAATATCCTCACCTAGTAACCAAGGAAACTGAGAGTCGGGGAGAAACAATGGTGGCAATATATCTGGAAGGTGTAAGGTTCCTGGGCCTATTCATTAAGTAACTCATTCAAAATCAAGAGCTACTTAGGAGATGTTAGGACTTGAACTTGGTGCTTTCTTTTTTTTTTTTTAATTGATTTTTATTGAGCTCTACATTTTTCTCTGCTCCCCTCCCCGCCTTTCCACTTCCCTTCAACCCTCTCCCAAGGTTCCCATGGTCCCAATTTACTCAGGAGATCTTGTCTTTTTCTACTTCCCATGTAGATTAGATCTATGTATCTCTCTCTTAGGGTCCTCATTGTTGTCTAGGTTCTCTTGGATTATGATTTGTGGGCTGGGTTTCTTTGCTTTATGTTTAAAAACCATTTATGAGTGAGTACATGTGATAATTGTCTTTCTGGGTCTGGGTTACCTCACTCAAAATGATGTTTTCTAGCTCCATCCGTTTGGAACTTGGCTCTTTCTACTGTGAGCTCATGGTTCATTCCACACAATCTATCATTCTATGTTTGTTCATATTGTTTGCTTTTATACACTTTGTCCTCCATCACTGAATAGGAAATCCTACCATTCCCCAGCCTCGGGTCAGGCAGACTTTCCTGCAGTAACATTCTATTAGGCCCCTAAAACATGTTCATTCTTCTTAATCCATCACTTTCCTGGAATCAAACCATTTATTTGGTTTTTTTTCCCCCTAGAACACCTAACTTTCATTTTCTAGCATTAGAACTATTTGTTAGCTATCCTGTTTCTCTGGAAATATCTTTTCCCTTCAGGTATTTACTCACTCATAGCACAAGTACTGCTTCCCATTTTGTGTAGTGGGGTGCGCAGCTTAAGCAGAATTTCTGATTTTTTTGTGCATACCTTGCTGAGAGGAGTGGATAAAGGAGACAGAAAATACATCAACCAATAATCAATTACAAATTATGGCAATGCTATGAAGGAAAACACTGACGTAGCAAGACAGAAGGAACTGAAGATGGGGGGCACGTGAGAATAACAGCGCCTTTCTAGGGAGAGACATAAGATTTGAGATTAAAGTGGCTGTAAAAAGAGCAGACATGCATTGTTGGAAAATCCTTGGATGGTTCAAACACTAAAAGATTTCAGTCAGAGTGGCGGGTGTGGCAGAGAAAGAGTGGCAAGACCCTAGCCTCGAAAGAGGAGTGGGAAGACAGGCATGTGTTTCCTGTATTTAACAACAGACCACATAGAATGCTGAGGGGCATGTGCTTTTGAGCCAGTCTCCACAAGAAGAAAAACTGCCATGTCCCTTTGGATCCATGTCCTGTTGGACAGCTCCCTTGTTTTCTTTCATCTTTGATGCTTGCATATGAGTTAAAAATGGAAGCTAATAGAGCAGCGCACATTTGTGCAGCAGCTACCAGCAGTCATGAGCTAGAACTCAGGGGAGCTATGAGGTTCATAGGGTATTACTGGGTTCATCAACATAATTAGAAATTTTCTAAAATGCAACAAGAGCAAAAGGGTACCCGCCCCTCAGAAAGAGAAAATGACAGCTGCAGGTGAGACGCTGGGAGAACCCAAGGCATGTGTCACCTTAAGGGTCAGCTCCAGGACAGGGACACTTCTACATTCTGTGAAGACAGCTTCAACTCTTGTGATGATGCTGTTGACTCTTCTAGCAATGGCGAGCCAGGTTTTTGCAGTATCTCTCTTTAGCACATTGCCTAGTGGGAATGACATGCAAATGCTGATTCCTGTGGATTTCTGTTTAGCTCTATTTCTTCTGGATATTTTTGTTGTTGTTTCTAAAACTAGAACATATTCAACAATAGGTTTTGTTCTCTATACCCAATTTCTCATTCAACTTGCAGACATTAGAGAAGGCATGCCAGGACTTTCTGTCATTCATCGAAACACAAAAGTCATACTTTATGTCAAACAAACATGAGTAATTTGTTCAGATTTCAAGAAAGACCCAAGGAGCAGAGGCCAGGTGGACAGGGATTTCTGCTCACTCATGCTCTGCTGACCAATCAGCAGTAAGGAAATGCTGGCTATGGAGATCCTTGCTGCAAAGGGAAGGTGTAAAGTTCAGAGAGATAATTGGAGTTATGGACTGCTTTTGGAATAGGGGGGTCACTCATTCTTGCCCCCAAATAAAATCAAACTAGAAGCTGTCAACAATAATTAGCTAGGGATGAGAACAGTAAGGAAACCATACTGACTGGGAGGGAAATTAACAGATGCACAGGCAGCTTCAACCATAGGAAAAGAAATTTGCAAAATAATTTGGTCCTAACAGCAAATCTAAACTCTATTATTTTTAATCTGAAGAGTCACATTCCAAAGGTAAGATAATATCGAAAAGAATAATCAATCTATTTAAGCTTTGCTTGAGTGGCCTCATACAACCCTACTTTCATACAGAGAAAAACCAAAACAAAACAAAAACTAAATAAAGCAAAACAAAACAAAAATCCCATTTCCTCACTATTTCATTAAATCCATCCACTTTATTTTATTGGAACAGGAAAAACTGTTTTTCTACTCTATCTTTTCATTACATATGTTTAGTCCTTTAGATTTCTGCTTATTGACTTACGAATTAAAGGAAGAAATAATATTCCCAACATTTTTTTCTCAGATAAATATTCTATAAATTGCAAATAATGCTCACACTGTTCACTGGAGATTCAATATATTATAGCTAAGAACAACCCTTGCTTTTACATGGTGGTATTTTTTGACATTAGTAATTACATGGATTTACAAATATTCATTCACACCTCCTTCATAGAGTATGTTAATTAACTTGTCTAGGCTTTGGAATCCCAGCAGTCCACGAAGTCAGCAGGATCATTAAACCCAATCAGATTTTCAACCTAACCTGATATTTCACTAGAGCCATTCAAATCAATTTACCCAACAGAGACATTTGTCCCTGGCCTGTCACCATAACCCGTACCAGACGTCCTACACTTCTTTATCTTTTGGCAGGGCCATCATAAGCGTGTAGCACAGAAGGTGATATATGAGAACTCAAATAAGTCATAAATCCCACAGCCCTTCGTCTCCTGTAAGGCAGACTGAATTTACGCCCACTGGCCTTGGCAATGGTTCTTAACTCAGCTCCAAGAAAGTCAACTTAAAATGACATGCTCTTTTAGGAATGTCCCTCTCCCCCCAACATGGGGAAGTACATGAAGAGAAAGGGAGAAAGGAAAGATGTCAGGTACTTTATTCCCTAACAAGTTACTTCAGAATGAAAAGACCTTGGGAGGTCAGTTAAAGCAACCAGAAAGCAGTCATTTTCACTTTGTCTCCACTTGATATGAATGACCCCAAATCAAGAAGACAGGAAGAGGTGCTCAGAGGACTTGGGCTTTTCATGTTGTGTAAGAGTAAAGGCTTGCGAGGCATTCCAAGAAAAATGTGGCATATTCAACAGTTCCCAGTCTCTAAGGGAAACTATCTGAGCAGTGTTAGTGTTCCCTGGAAACAGAGTTTTACAGATGAGGCCCATCTGTTTCTGGATGATCAAGTTTAGATTGTTCTTTTCTATTTCTTCATCTCAAAATTCAATGGTATCTTCAATCTGACTCAAGTATAAATACATGTGACATTGTCCAATCAATAAAAGAATGGAAGTTGGAGAAAAGGTTTGAAAGAATGGCCAGCAATTCCTTGAGACACTTTTAGATATCCTTGTCCCTCTAAGAAAAACAGAAACCTTGGCATTAGGAATGTGCATTAAAACTAGCTCCCAGCTGGGCGGTGGTGGCGCACGCTTTTAATCCAAGTACTCCAGAGGCAGAGACTGGAGGATCTCTGTGAGTTCAAGACCAGCCTGGTCTACAGAGTGAGTTCCAGGACAGCCAAAGTCATGCAGAAAAACACTGTCTCGAAAAATAAAAAAACAATAAAACACAAACATAGCTCCTTAACTCCATTTGGCTCCCTGTTACCTTCTGCTCATCATAAGAGTCATGTTTCCTCATATATCTCAGAGTCTGTATTTCTCGGTCTATATCTTAAGTAATGCAATTTATTTCAATATCAACAAGGAAGCCAAGTCACTTTGAAATCATAGTTATCCGCACCCACAATCTGGTGACAGTTTGTACACCCTTAGTTTCTTCCTATAACTTTGTTAGAAAAATAAACTCAAAACAAAATATTGAAGTAATAAATAATGATGATGGTGATGATGTAATAATAATAATAATAATAATGATGATGATGCAGTGGATATCTTGGCTTACATCAAATGCTATCATTTCCATTGTTGTCCTTTTGTTCATCCATACATTTACCTTGTACTCATCCGAGGGGCACGACGAGAGATGAAGGGAGAGCCACACTCACATACCTTTTCTCTCCTATACACTCATCTATGTAGCGGAAGTGGTACAATCATTGTGAAGGGAGGATCTAACACACTGCATTCTATTCTTAGAAATTACATTTCTTGTTTCTAGAAAAAATATAATCCAATGTATAACAATATGTAATTTAAAACAATCAATCAGATATACTGTTTCTCTAAACAAGACAGACCATTTGGTACTTTGAAATTGATATAAGAAGTATGAAGTAGGAAAAAATATTCACTGAGCTTGATATTAAATACTTACTGTCTTCTGAATTCAGTGATTTTATAATTATATTTCTTCTACATATCCAAGAGCACATGTAATAGCACTATGGAAAGGTAAGCATATGAAATCCTAACATATTTCATAGTTCAAGAAGAAATTGATTATATCAAGAAAAACAAAATCAACAGTGATTTTTATATCTTTTGGAAAGATTTGAATTCAGATCAATGCCATTATAAGCCATACACTACAGTTCTACTACAGCAGTACACTCTTGCCCATCGATATGTGCATGGACACACTGGTGTACAGTCTTCATATCAGTTTATATAGTGATGAAAGGGGAGTAGATTCACCCAGGCCCTTTCAAAACTAAATCTCAATGAATACAATTTATTCTAAATTTCAGTATTATAAGACTATAAATCTAAAGAGCAAGAGAAATAATCATCAAGAGGGATTGGAGTGACTATCACACAATCTATATTTATTTCATGTATTCTAGCTCTTCTATACATGACTGGGAATTATATAATTTTAATTATACTGGGGACGTAAGTATGTTATGTAACAGAGAGAAAAGTAGAATATGATGCACTTATTGACCTAAATGCTTTGAGACTCTGGGATTATAAGCATGCAATATAATTTACTAGAAAACAGTATTTCCATGAATATGTACATGTAGTCAATGGGCAGAATTAGGACTTGTTCTTTTCATAAGAACGGCTTTCACAGGAGAATATCATATACATTTTCATGAAAAGGCCAACTATAGCATGCTTTATATAATGAAAAAATACACTGAGACCCTCATGAAGATGAAAAATGACACAAGGTTTGAGAGGGAGACCTATTAAAAGGACAGTACTAATTCTAAACAATTCATACTGCACATGAACATGACTTTGAGCCTACCTGTTTTCTGTCAAGCCTTTTGTGTCACCTGGCTTTTCCCCAGCTACTTTTCACACACTAGATTCCATTTGAGAGTGGCTGAGACTGATAAAAGGAAAACTAGAAACCAGCTAAAGGGAGAGTAGGTACTAGGGTCTCAACATCTTGCCCATGAGTTTCAATGCGTCCTGTGAATCTGGCTTGGTTATTAGACAGGGGATCATTTGAATCACCTCAGCCCAGAGGACACTAGGAGAGAGGTTGTTTTCATAAAGGAATCTCCTGTTCATTTTCCAAAGTAGTAGCTCAGAATACAGAATCATTCCAGAGTTTGCAGTAATGATGCCTAATAGTTAGCTATTGTGAGAATCAGAGCTAATGCCTTATGTGACACAGTTCTTTGCAACCCCAGACATTTCTCATATCCCCAACAGCCATGTTAAATTGTCTAAAAGTATTTTCTGTACTAAAGTCTGTTTTCAAAATGCCTTCTTAAACTAGCTGTAATAGACTAAAGTAGGTGACTTAGAAAAATGCTATTATGTGTGACAAGACAACTGTATACAGGCATCACGATGGCTAATTTTTTCTACAGGCCCCTACACTACTTAAACTTTTTTAGTTATTTATATGTGTGTGTCTATGAGTCGGGGTTCGTGCATGTGGCTGGCTGCGATGCTGAGAGGGCAGGAAAGGGCATTAGATACCCTGAAGCTGGAGTTACAAGAGGTTGTGGGCCACCCACTAAGGGTGATAGAAACTGAACTTCCTTCACCTGTAAGAGCACTACACACTCTTAGCCACTGAGCTTTCTCCCTGCTGCCAGGACTTCTGATTTCACATGCGTGTCTCTGTGTTTCTTTTTTAACTCTCTTGAGTCTCAAGGGCAGACTGAAACAGGTACCATGCCATTCTTCCTGTTTCACAGTGGTATGGAAAGTTTCTCTCAGGCAGTTAAATTTCTTGCTCCGCGATGTTCTTACTCAGCAAAACATTTTAGTTTTTTTTTAATATGTGTTTGACCATATGAGTATCACATAGAGAATATCATAATACTGAAAACCCTACACACAACTGCTTTCTGACCCTCAAAGGTGACCATAAGCTATACTGTAGATAAGTGTTGCCAAAGGTCGATATGTTGACAGCTCAGCTCTGGGAGTGGAGTTACTTGGATGGAGTAGAACAATTAGGAGGCAAATTAGGAAGCGTTAGAGATGGATCCTAAATCAGACAATAACCTAAGAGGTCCTTAGATTATTGAGGCCGGGTCCTTCAGGGAGGTGGCTGTAGAATCTAACCTCTTCTCCCTTCATTTTCCTCCATGGATGCTGATGCAAATGATTTTATCCTGCTACACCCTCTACACATGGTGGATCTACTTTCCAGAGACGCCAAACCATGCGTACCACTCCCAGTGTTAGACTGAAAATCTCACAGCCGCAAACCAAAAGTAAGTACATTTCTTCCTAAGTGTCCCTTCTCTCAGGTTCTAGTCAACTGGCAGTCAGCAATACACCTTGGAAACAATGCCCCAATAAACAATTTTATTTTCCAAGTTCCCCTTACTTGAAATAGTACCAGAATCATGGTTCTTACCCATAAAGGAATGGCAAGGTCATAGTGGGACTTGCTACAAATTTCACCTCTAAATTTTCCACTCACAGACTGTCCGATTTCATAGGCCCAGGCTAAGGTCTTGGGAATCATTTTAATGCATGACCTGTGTATTTTGGAAAAAATACTAGAAACGTGTACCACATCTGTAAACTCACTGAAATTTTGAGTCCTGTCTTTTTAAGCTCTCCATGTTCTGTCCTCTCTGTTCACTGAATACCATGGGATGAGGTGGAAGAAATGCCTACTATGAAATCTGGTCAAAATAACCAGTGTAATTTTACAATTCTGGTTTGCTACAGTTGGCACTCATTCAAAGTTCTAGCCAAGACTATGCTCCACTCAGAGCTAAGGACTTCCTTCGACCTCTGACAACCTCCTCAAACCAGCCTAGGATTATGAAGTAAAAATAGAAGTCTCAGTTAGAGCAGATTTAATTACTTTGGGCTTGGAGTTCCCATACTATGCTCCTTGAGGCAGTGTTCTTGGGTCCCATAATATACAGATAAAGATGTATTCTATAATTCAAACTATTTGGGAATTCTTAGGTTTTATTGTCTTACCTCTGCAGTTAGAGTAGGGTTAATCAAAATCAGAGTTCTGTAAAAGATAGATATTCCCAATCCCCACATTACTTGACCACATGTTCAGTGTCCCAGATAACCTTATAAACATCTGGAAGCTCCCAGTGTTCCATAGAAACACCTGTCAACTCATAAACACATAAGCCTTTAATATGCAGATATGAGAAACATGGCCTGCATTCAGTTAGACCTCCTCATGAATTCTCAACCCACCTTCACTCATTCAGTGGAAATGGGAGCTTACCTGAACACCTCCCCTGGGCCAGGCATTGTGCCAGTAAATGGAACTGCAAAGGCAATTTATTCTGATCTAGCAGGGGGCAGAGTTTCTCCCCTTAAGGTGTGTGCATAGTGAGAGAAAGGAGAAAGAGGCAAGCAATTAAATACGAAGTGTGAAATGTTATGGTAAAGGCTAACTCAGCGTATAACCTGCAGTGTGCACAGGGCAGTAAAATGATTCTTGAAAGAGGTCAAAGTCTGAACCCTGAGTGTCAAGTACGAATTAGCCTAGCAAAGGAGACAAAGAGTAAGGCAGACCTACAAGAACTGAGAGCTCCAAGCACTTGAGGGGTGAGTAAGAGAAGGGCACTGGGAAGGGATGCATCACAGGAGGTGGCAGCAGAGCCAAAGGCTCACAGTCACTATACACCACTCTCCTATGAGTCAGTACTTTCCCTGCTCCCAACCCTGGGGGTTAGGTGACTTTGGTATGCCTATGTCACAGATACAGCTTGGCCATACAGCCATAAAATCACTTGCCTCGGGGCACAAAGATAGATAAGAAGGTGAATTAGAATTTGAAGTGTGTGTGTGTGAACGTGTGTAGCAAAGTGTGCATGCACCTAAACACTAGAGCTCAAGTTTGCACTCTTACAAATCATCTTGCCTCCTTGGTGTTGTGAGTGAGAAGACAGATTTGTTTTTAACCCCAAAGGACAGAAAGACTCATAAGCTGGTTTTGACAATAAATTCTTAATAAATTTCACGAAATATCAGGACACTTAAGTGAAGGGAGAGTGAAAGCTTAGGAGTCACTTAGCAAGTTGTTCAGGCTTAGGGAGAGGACTGATTTAACAAATGGAGGAGCTGAGCCATAAGGACAGTGAGACAGTCAGGTGCCACCTTCCCCACTGAGATGCCTACAGGTGACACAAGCTCTCACGGCACATACATGGCTTGCCTTCATCACTTTGAACTGCATCTGTTGAGAATAGAAAGTTTTAGCCAAATCTGTTATGTTTGACAGTATGTAAGATTCCTCTGTGAGGGGGGGAAATATTATCTGGGTGGTAGTCTCCCAAAACCAGGCAAATGACCAGCAAATAGATGTCTGCTAAATTGATGATGCTTTAAAATGAGCTGAAGTAAAACAGAGTTCAACTTTAAAAGAGGAAATTTCAGTAAGTGTCAAGGTGATGGAAGCATATGTAATTTTCCAGACAAAACAAATTTCCTGGGTAAATTATCATGTAATGGCCAAATACTAATTGCCCAGAACTCAATTTTAGTGATATATTATTAAGGCTAGTGACATTCAAATAGAATTCTAAAGAAATGTATCCCCAACTAGAGGAATGGGAACTACTTCTTATCTTTGTTTAATGTGTCCTTGCCATCATCCTAAGTTTTGTTTTGCATTTATTTGATTGGTGGGATTCTGTTGAAGGGGATTAACAAGCCCTCTTCCCATAGCCGCAAAATCTCAGTTGCTATTACATTTCCCGGAACCACAATAAAGCAAACAATAACAACATAAAAATTGGAAACATCACATGATTTATTTACATATGGTCCAATTAAGATACATGTTTCAGCCTGTTTATACTATAAAATAAATTTTACTCACTTTACAATTCCCTCTTCCTTTGGTGAGCCAAACCGAATATAAATTGTAATTGATTAACTCTTGATTCTGAGTTTGATTTTGGATACACAGTATAAACAATCATTAAAGGAGGATTAATTTGACTATACCAGATGGATTCCAATCTGTTTTGCAAGTTTATTACAATTCTCATTTTCTTAGAAAATTGAGAAGATGGGACGGCTTTCATTGTCCTTGTGAGCTTGTGATGCCCTTAGTCTTGACTTGGAGGTTTGACAGGAACCAAAGTAAAAGACAGTCACCCTAGATACTGTCAAACCTGATTCTTTCTCTTTTGCATTTTGAATGTTGCTTGAGACATCCTTTTTCACAAATTGTCATTGATTTTATTTCCCCTCACATTGGAAACAGGTCTGATTTCAAGAATATATCACAAATAAGTTGCCTAAGATAATTGCTTATGACATAGAACAGGTCTTTAAATATACTTCTAATACTGGGTCCATTAAACATTAAATACTCAATATTCCCTAAATTGAATAGACTAGATAAATAGTTTATACCATTTCACTTCTATGATGTAATACAAAGGTTTGTCTCAGATAAGTTAACTAAAATGTCCATTCCTCTCTTCCACTCAAAGTTGTTCATCATTCAGTAGAAAGAAAAGGTTTCCATTGCTTGTATGAGGAACTTCCTACCTAAGAAAAGGGATAGGAGCTTGGGCAAGGTAGGATTTCCAAAAAGAAGGCAGAAGTGAGATGAAATTTTAATAGAAATAAAAAAGGTACAGTCATAATCAGAGACGTGAAAGCACATGACCACCCTTTAAAGTGGAATGGAGTCATGAGGAAAACACAGTTGAATAGATTCAGAGATAGGCATACTGAAACAGAAGGTTCTCACACAAGTAGGACAGGAGGACACACACACACACACACACACACACACACACACACACACATTATTGCTACAGGAAAAATAAGGATTAAGGATATACTCACCAAAAAACTAAATCATAAAATACAGTCAAGAGATAGAGTTGCCAAGACATTGATATGAGCAAATAAAAGACAAATCTATATCAAAATGAAATACCCAGGGGCTGGAGAGATGACCCTCTTCTAGAGGATCTAGGTTCTATTCCCAGCACCGACATATAAGCTCACAACCATCTATAACTTCTGTTCCTGGAGAACTGATTCCCTCTTCTGTTCGTATGTATGTCTGACTTGCATGCAACGCACAGACATACACATATACAGGCAAAACACCTCTAACATGTGAAATTTTTAAAAGTTTTATTATTAATGAGACAAGCACACACAGTAACAAAACCAGGAAAAAACTGAGAATTTTACAAGAAAAACAAACAAACAAAAAAAAAAACTCCTAGCAGAGGGTAAACAAGCAAAAACCATGTAGTAAGCCTTGTGCTTATGCAGTTTGAGGAACTAAGTATAAGTACAATACTTTGGAGAGTGAGAAAGCACAAAGATGTCTACCAAGAAAAGGGACCAGATTGTGAAAGCAGCAGGTCACTTGGAAAAAACCTTAAATAATGGCACTTTGCCCTTGAGGATGACTAGAAGTCTGTCGCCCATGTAGGCTCTGAAGTCAGTGGGAAGCCTGGCTCTGTAGGTCTTTTTCTGGCCTGTGCATCAATGAGAGACACAGCAATGGTCCATCTGGTTCTGAACTTGAGAGGATTTGGGCAAAGTCTGGAGATAGTTTCATTGTGATGACTAGTGCCTAGGAGACACCACTGATATCTCTATGGAGGGGCTGAGTTTATTCCTAGGTGCCCTATAATTCAAAGTAAAATTCTCCCCCTAAAAATGAATCATCCAGTTCAAAATGACAAAGAGGGGCTGCTGAGAAGTAACATATTGCAATCTATTCTTACAAGAAGAAAATAGTCTTCCCATCTGACAGAAAACTAAGCATTTTTAAAATTGTCTGCTTCTATGTGGTTTTGAGGCACTGAAGAAAATTTGGGGTAGCCTGCTAGGAGATGCTGGTCCTCTAGCTGAGTACTTCTGGGCACATAACTCCCTTGTTGGTACTCTCAATTGTCGTCGGTAAAGTGGAGGGCTACCATAGCGCACCTGCACTGTGCCCAGTTTAACTGTTATTTTTAAGGACAGAAAAAAAAGGGCGGGAGTAGAAAGAAAGTTTATCCATTACACACACACACACACACACACACACTCATGCTAATCTCATTTTAGATGATACTTGATTGCACGAGCTTTTATCCAGTGTTTATACCAATCCTGAGATCCATATCCCTGACTCCGAGGGAACCGCACGCCTGATTATCACTAAGGTCTCTTTCTAAGACTGGAGCAAGTAGGGAATGGATAGCCATTGGGCTTATCCGGGTAAAATGACTAGAAAATATTGGGGATAGACTTGGGTTTTAGCATGGAAAAAATAATGAGTTGCCTTTCTCTAGAACAAAAGAGCAATGGGTTCCTGGATCAAACAAATGACTATCTTTATGGAGAGGCCAGTTCTGCACACCAGACATTACATTTTCTCAAAATCATTCAATAGGTTTTCCTCTTGATTCCTATCCTCCTTCTCTGGGCTCCTATCCTTCTTTATCTCTTTATCACTTTCATGTTTGCTTCCATTCCTTCTTTAAAAATACATCCATTGGTTCTCTTTCCTATTCAATGGCCCCCCTAGGAATATCCTATCCTGCCCAAATATAACCCCTTCCCCATCACCATACTTCCTTTTGGGTACATAGCTGCACTAGGGCCCCAATCTCAGTTATATGTGGTATAAATTCACAGTGAGAAAACAAATAGCAAGAACTCTGTCCCCTTCATAACACCTTCTGTGTAAGACACAGAAGCTTTGGCAGCTCCTAGATCAGTGGAATAATTGAAAAGTTCTCTCTCAGCTCTCCTGGTGTCCCTGAAACTTCCTCAATGGCTCCATACACCATCATCCTCCCAGCCAACGATGGGTCTCCCCCGCTGTAGAAACCCGGCAATCATTTAAGTCTGTACGTGAGCTCTCTCTCATCTGTCATTTCTCAAACACCAGTCATTTATACTGCAGTAAACAGTACATTAGCCACTAGACAGTTCCTAATCTGTCATCTCTTTTGTGTGATCCACTCTATCTATGCGGTGGAGGAACTGCCTGGAAAGACTTCCCCTTTCTAATGAGGAATCCGGTATCTAGGGTATCTAACCTCCTTTGCAGCTTATTCTGGGGCAAAGAGGGTGGAGAAGGCTACAGAGTTGAAGTGTGACCTTGTGATTTTATGTTCAAGACTCCACTTTGGTTCAAACATTTAAGGAAAACTGAAGGAGAGTTCTGAAAGGCAGTAACTACATTCTATTCTGCACTTTATTATGGTAGAGATAATTTGTATTGGAAAACAAAAAGTATTTATTGATGTGTGCGTGCATGCATGCCTATGCCGGTGCCCACAGAGGCCTGAAGAGGGTGTTGGGTTCCATGGAGCTAGAGTTATAGGCAGTTGAAAACTTTTCAACTTTGCTGCTGGGACCTGATTTCTAGTCCTTTGCTACAACAGTAACTTTTCTAAGGTCCTCTGCAAGAAGGGAATGTGCTCTTCTTTTACAGCTCATCAACCTTTCTAGCCTAGAAGTAATCATTTGCTTCTGAGCTCTTGTGCTATGTATGTGCTTAGAACTGCTAAAGCATGAAGGTTACTACAGCTATGGAAAAGCAGGAGGGCATCACGTTTCCCAAAAGCCAGGGTAGAGTAGTAAGGATCAGAGATGTAGTCCCATGTCTGTCATTAAGTTTGAGCATACCTCAGCTTCACAATTAGAGCTATTATTTATCAGATATAATACATAAGCATTATAATTAAAAACAACATACTTTCCTGATATTTTCTTCATAAAATTCTCTTAAGCCTGACTACAAGTGGCACGTGATGTTATGGCCGGACTTAGGAGGCTCAGGATTGAGGAATATGGAGTTAAGGTTGGCCTCGGCTACATAGAAAGAACTGTGTCAAAATCAAACAAAGAAACTCTAATAAAATACATAACACTGACATCCCTATCATTGAAATTACAGGGGAAAAAATGGGAAAAAAAATCGGTCTTACAGAGGCTAAGGAACACTGTCAGAACACAAGGTCTTCAAGACTGGAACTCTGGTTTTGGTACCCAGCTCCAAAGATAGGCACAAAACTAAGTAAACTCTTCATATTACATTTTGGTGGGTATTGGTAGCACCACAACTTTCCTGAAGTTTAGTAAAGAGAATATGGCATCTTCCCTAGACTATAGCACATGAAAGATATGATCCTTACATGCTCAGGGAGTTCACAGACAGAAAACTTGGCAGTGACATCCTTTGCCCAAGTTTCAGTCCGATGATCCCCCCTACATATGTGGTTAATTTTATACTTTGTCTCTTTACTAAAAAGGACATTAGTAAGTTCTAGAAACCTAAATTCAAACTGACCCATACGTGCTGTGGTTACAATTCAGGTAAGTGACAGCTAATTGCTTGGCACCTTCAATTCATCATATTAACCTGCCCCAGCATTGTAGGCAGCAACTAGAGGTAACAGATCTTATCTAGATCCAGTCCTGCATCCCCAAGGCATCCAGTCTCCCAGCTGTTCCCTTCTCTGTTTTGCTTTGTTTCATAAAGATAGTCATTTAACTTCCCGTCATCTTCAGCTCCTAATTGCTACAACCAGATGGAAGAACTCACTGCTGGGTGAATCGGAGACTATTTCGTTCTGTGACATTGACTGAGAGAGTCCACGTCCCCACAGGAGAATTGTGATTGAATCACTTGGTTACTATTCCTCTCAACATCTGGCAAGGTTTTGCTATGCCTTTTAACAAAGGAAAAAGAAGAATTTATGGCTTTTAAACACATTTCAAATAAATATACATAAGTAGATTAAAAATCTACAGATACAGATTCCAATGCCAAAAAAGTCAGATTTTTTAGCACTTTAATAATAAACTATACAGAATAATAAATCATGAGTTCTGCTTTTGTGAAAAGTATAATTAGGGTGGGCTAAAAATGTGCTCAGACAGACGGACAGGCACAGACGGATGGACAGACAGACGTAGCTGATATAGTGTGTTTTAACCACCCTGGGATCATGCATGTCTTCTACATTTGCATTCCTTCCAACTCTTGCTAATTGGATCACACTCTGCCCTTCCTGCCCACAAAGCATCTCGTCTAAGTTGCAGGGCTCCTTGTATGATTTGAGGGGATGGGTCTGCAGAGCCCAGAAGGCACACAAATTGTTATTGATCCTCATTAAATACCTGAGACATGTGAGTTATTTTCACATCCCTCAGTACCTATGGGTCACCACTTTCACAAATATCCTGAAAAGATTTCCCTTCTGCTTTTAATTACAAGATAAATAAATGACAAACACTTCTGCAGTTTTGTTCCTGGGGTAATATTTCTCACCATTGGAAAATGCTTACAGGGCTAGCAGGTAGGAGAGATTGTCTCCCTTGATTCAATTGGTCTCCTTCTTTGTTGTCTTTGGAATTTTCTCTACATCATTTAGGACTTCATATGAGGAGCAGGGAGAGCTGGCATTTGCTAACAGCCTCCTGTGTGACATAATAGGCTGTGGCTATCACCTCCGTTTATCACCGCTATAACTCTACCAGGCAGTGTTATTATCAAGCCAAGTGTTTGATGAGGAAATCCATCTTAGAAATATGAGTAGCCTTCTCAAGACCACATGGCCATAAGGAGTCAGTGCCACTAGCCAGTAACAAGTCAATCAGACTCCAATTTTAGCATTTATTTTATTCTCCAAAGAAGCACTGTCTGATGGGATTATTTGTTCATTAAACTTTACTTATATGTAGCTGATATTATCAACTGGCTTGATTAAGATCACTTCTTGATCACATATCCTCCGTCCTGCCTCCCTACAGAAGACTTAGATCCCAACCTCAATTTTTCCAGCTTCTCTTGCAGCTAAGAGTGGTACATGATCCAGTTCTCAGGAATGCTGACCAAGCAAGCATCTGAGTCTCTATTATTCCAATCCTTATTTTGCCTAATGGCACCAAAATAATACTGTTACTAGGAGGAAAGAGATCAATGCCCAAAGAGTGCTGAAAGTCGGAACAGTGAAAGCGTGTGGCTCTCAGATGACAGCTGTCAGACCCTGAAGCCCATGCCTCTAGATTTTTGGTTCCTCAAACTACCTTTTTCGATTGGTAAAATCAAAGACAGTTTTCCATTAGCTGTGGCTTAACACAGTACAGTAACTCAGTACTAGATAAAATAATAAAGCCTCAGGAAAGGGCATCTTCCATAAGATAAACTGTTCCTATTGAAAGACTAAATAAAAGGACAATTTTAATAGACATTTGGTGTTTAGAGAAAGTGTTCAAGAAAGAAAAGATCAATATGCCAGAAGATGGGAGAATAAATTTCTTATAGGAGGGAGAAAGTGAAGTAGAACTGTTAGAATCCATGAAGGAAGAAGTCTCTTTGTTTTTGACATAAACTGGAACCCGTTATCAAAGAATATACCTGGTATGCTCAGAGGAGGTGAGCTTATTAGCCACAGGGATAAAATAAGATGCGATAATTGAATTGGGGGAGGTTATATAAAACTGTGAAGTCAATGTTCACAGCATAGTTTCTATGTTACGGAAAGTCTGGAAGTCTTGAACATTTGGATGTCAGTATCATGTCAAAGTGGTGATGCTTAAGGCACTCGGACAGTAGTGTATGTGCTTGGTTGATACAGGGATCAATTGGGAGATGCAAGAGCATCAATGAAGTCCAAGAGTCAAGCTGTAAAAGAACAAAGATGCTGTGTGAAGATGCTAGGGCATAGATGAGAAAAACTTTGCCAAGAAGAAATCTACCAGACCTAGGGAAGGAGGAATAGATCTTACAAAGAATGACATTTTGTTTCCAAGGGAGGAGAAAGGCAGACAGTTTTTTAAATATGACAAACTGTGAAATGAGAATGAACTCAGTCAAGTCAGGAACCACACAGTTGTTCACTTCAACTGTTGGATTCTGTTCTTCTGTACCCTCTTCTCTCCTGGAGAGCAGGCCACTGGGCTTATCTCTTCCGACTGTAGTAGAAGTGTTGATATGTGTTAAAAAGTTTTTGAATAACCACCTTCTCTGATTTTTGTTATTATCAGCATCATCAGAGAAAGTAGAAAGGCTACCTTAATGAGCATTAATTTTGAGAAATTGATATCGGAACTCCTGACACTATTTTTGATTGTTTGTTTTGTTTTTACCAATGCTTGAAAGTGCATGCTACTGTGTACCTCTCTACAAGTCAACAGCGAGGCTAGCAAGAGCCTCATGGCAAATTCACTCATGAAATTATCAAATTAACAAGTTCTATAAAATAAGTTCTATAAAAATATGGCCCACAAAACTTATTCTTTTCTATGCTTATCTCATCATACCAATTAACCGAGATGGTTTTTCCTCCTTTGTGCAAGTGTGCATGTGAGGATTGTGCCATGGAGCATGCAGCTGTGATATTAGATTGACACAGATGTAGCAGTTTCTGGAACTACAGGCAATGTTTCATTAAACTCCCATAATGCTTGTATTTCTGGAAATAAATGGTGGAAAGGGGGGATGTAAGAAGGGGGAGGAAACGGAATATGTTTTCAGTGGCTAGGTCATGGTGGCTGGATAGTGGACGGTAGCAACTTTTTGTGTGGCGAAGTGTGCTATTAAGTCCTTTCCTAGAGTTCCAAATGCTGACGAAGAAACTCATAGCTGTTGAACATCAGTAATGACAGGCATGGCTTAAGTGATCTGGCTGCTGTAGCTCATATCATATTACTTGTATAGATTGAAGGATACCTGACAGGTGTTAAAACAAAATAAAACGAAACAAAGAAACTGCTTGATGCTATTTATTTTTCCCTGTTAGAAGGTCATTCGTTCTCAGAGCAACATCTATTCCTTAGTTCATTTAACCCTTACACAATACCACTCCTTGTCGAAGCCTGCCCAACAGTCTCTTGCCATGCTCCTCTCTGCCTACTTTCTCATTTCATTCAAAGTATGTTTCACTACATTCTTTGTACATTTGCTTATAATCTGGCTCTCCCACAAATTGAAGCCTCATAGGTTAATATGGTCTGTGTTCTTTCCCCTGAGTTTCCAGAATCTCAGAAATTCCTAGGCATCGAGTAAGTTTCAAACTACATAAAGATGTACAGATACTTCTAAAGGTATTAAGATTGTATTCTGTCCATTTGAAAACTACCTCTCCAAGTGAGTGTCAATCCCTGGGGTCATACTATGTCATCCAGGAAACAAACAGAAAGCAGATACTTGTTCAATGTCCATTTCATTATGACAGAGCCTCCTACCCATCAACTGGAGTGCTTAACAGGAGAGATGCCCAGAGCCACCCAACAGCTTTAATTCTTTCCCTTTGGATTCTTGGCAGTGGCCACCCTCTTTTCCTTTTCCAAGTGGACTTTATGCAGCTAACACGACAAAGGTCCTCAACCCTCTCCTCCATAACAAATAACCAATTACCTAATCTGAGGTAATGTGGGCTCTGATTAAGGCTAATGAAGACATGGTGGCCGAGGGCCCTGTTTGCCACATGCAGCACTATTAGGGAAGATTAATCACCTTTTAACCAGCACTTCTGTATTCTGGCTCCAAGCAGCTGGAGAGAGGAGAGAAGCATCCATCACTTCATCCAAGCAATACCAAATGCTACTGTGGCCATCCATCAGGGAAGCACTGACCAGCTGCAGCAGAATAGTGTAGCTCACAAAACTGCATGGAAGGAAGGCTAAATAAGGAGAGACACATGCAGGCAGGGTGGGGATGAGAGGGGAGTGTTGAAGCCTGATGGAATGGAGCATTCCTACAGTCTAGTGTTGCTCCTGAATCAGTGACACTAGGCACCTTGCTTCTAAACTACTGGTCGTGGACCATTCATGCCATCATCTCTATTTTGGTATACATTCCTAGAAGAAAGATGCGATGTTTATTCCAGCTGCTTCTTTGGAAATGACTATTATTGAATGTAACCTGAAGAAGCGATGCACCATGAAGCATTTGGGTTCCTGTTTTCACCTGATGTGTTTGTTATGTTACCTCACATTCTTCAACCAGACTCTTTTATCTCAAAACCTGAGTAAACACAAGAAGGAACTGCGTACTGATTGCTCCTCTTTCTAAATCCCTGAGAAAATGACACTTACTTCCAAATATATAGGACTTGACAAATTCTGGAATGACACCATTATTGGAGTCCAAGTTCTTCATTTTAAAAAAAAACCCAAATTATAAACATCAACAAAGAAAGGCAGCACAGATTTCATATAATTGTTGTTCTATGTCTTCAACAGTTATTGCCAAAACACACAAGGAACCAAAAAAGCTTCCACAGTCCCATGGCCCATGAATTTGAATCATACATCTCTGTGAGAAAAGCACAATGACAATGATGACCTTTGCACCCTAGTCAACACCATTATCACCAATAAATAGTCTTCCCTCAGTACGTGCCATCGATTCAGAGGTTCAAGTAAATGGGTGACCATTTTGAAATTAAACTCCCTTACAGGCTTCTATTGTGTGATGCATAGGCCAATTTCCTAATTTCACATAATCTTGCATTTCTGAATTAAGGGCCCATTGTTGGTTCCACTTCTTAGGGGTGCTTATCACATTCAATCTAGTATTAGAGCAAATTGCACACTCCCATCCTCTCCACTAGATTGTACACTCTTGAAGCATGGGCGAAAATCATACTCATCCGTGGGTTCCCTGAAGAGTTTGGCACTTTGCAAGTGAATAGAGCCACTTAATAAACACCAGGAGAATTGGATATTTTGAAGAGACCATACATCAAAGAAGTAAAATGAAATTAATTTTAATTGAAGCTTATTAAAATGCACTCTCTCCTCTCCTACTGTACAGGAAATTCAAGCCAGTGTGAGCTGAAGAGAGCTTGTTCAGTATGAAAATTAAAAAGTATTGTTCTTCAACCTCTGGGTGTAACTAGGTGACACAGTGGGGGGAGGGGTGTTATGGCCTGAAAAGATTGCATTGCAACTTAAAAACTCCACTTCACCAGGCTGAGTGACCCAGAGCAAATTCCTTGATTGCACTGAAGTTTAGTTCTCCCATCTATCTGCTTATATGGTGAGTATGGGGATTTTCAATTGGATAGCATGGGTACCAAGCTTCCTGCATGGCCACTGGTTCACCATCAGCATTTATCTGTCAAAATTGCAATCAAACCCTGTGGCAAAACTTGGGCCCCACTGTGTTGTGACCTGAATCGAAACTTCACTTTATTAAATAATAACATGAGAACCACATATCTCTAAAATTTTTAATTTGGCCTCTCATAAAAGTGAGGGGAAGATAGATCGCTCACAAATATAGTTATGAATTGACAAGGATATAGATTGGGTGTTCGTGTGTGTGTGTGTGTGTGTGTGTGTGTGTATGTATGTAAGTATGTATACATACAGCATGGTTAATATGTGCCTCCATGAAATGTACGCTTTCAAAAATAGGCGAGTTTATTAATGTGCTCACCTACTATACAAACAGACAATGGAGTGCCAGGTTGGCATTATGCCAATGCCCTATGCACTAATGGAGCAAATGGCTTGTTTTACTCAAGATCAGAAAGAATTCTTTGTTTATTAAATGTTCATTAATGGACTTCCTCTTCTTTGGCCGAAGTCAAACTCCACTCCTCTTCTCAATCTCACCAACATGCATGTGTCATTTTGGCAGTAAATTGCAATGTCCATCCTGGGGAACCTTGAAGCCCAACAGAGCATCGCTTAGGCTACCCATCCCTCTGCCTCTGTTTGCATCAATGTTTGCCCTCTTTTATCACCTGTTTTACCATCTCCACCTCTTCTGAACACTTAGCTTCTGTCCTTACCCTCTGCTTACTGTATAATGGCTTTCAGGTTAAACTGAAATCCCCAACCTGTACCATACTCTAGCTTCAGTCCAGTCTTGACTTCTCTCACAGCCTTAGTCAGGGCTTCCATGAGTCTACTGTTGGGGCTATATCCTACACACTTCTTCCTGTTTGATACTAAACTGATCTCCTAGGAAGACCTTTAGACTGCCTTTGGCAGTGAAGAATGCTTCCTTCTTCATAGAACTCCACTCTGTTGACTCTGTGCCACTGAGGCCCTCTGATCTTTCCACCTCTCTGCCCTTTTGTAGTTGTATCACTTCATTTACAGAAGCTTTCCTCAGCCCCAGAATCCTTGGTCCTGTTTATTCCTTCCTTCCACTCCTTACCTTGGCATGATAACAAGTGTCAACTTGATAGACTACAGGAACACTCTAGAGAGGCCTCCGGGTAGGCTGAAGGTGTTGGAAGGCCCATCTTAATTATGGGTTAGGGGATGTTCCCTGGGCAGGAGATCCTGGACTGCACAAAACTAGCTAAGCATGCATTCTTTTCTCTGTGTCCTGATCATGGGCATGATGTGGCCAGACTCCTCCAGGTTTTGTTACCCTGATTTCTAGCCTTGATGGATTTACTTGTACCTTGAACTGTGAGCTAAATTGAACCCTTTCTACTGTGCGCTGCATTTGTCACTGTCACAGCAATGGGAAAAAAAACTAAAACACATTTCTTCATAGCATGAATCGTTATCTTTCGTTACATTGTGTGTGTGTCCATGTGCACACATGTGTGTGTGTGCATGTGTGTGTGAGAGAGAGAGAGAGAGAGAGAAACGGCTTCTCCCGCTAAACTTGAGTAAATTATGTGAAGTTATTTGAAAAGATACATAATCCTTCAATTTATTTTATAGAGAGTGAGATGAGAAATGTCAATAAGAGCAGTTACATTTAATGAAGCCCTTGGTAAATTCCAGGTATTGGAACAAGCATTGTATATCTGTGTCCTCAAACTGCCTTCTAGCTCAGTGATCCTATCAAGAGGGATTATTACTGCCTTGAATGAAATCAGGGCAGAGAGGTTAAGTGATCGGCACCGAATTACAATGGCAGGGCTTGCATAAAGGCCTGGATCTCCATAGTGCTCTTCCAGACACAATCCCTGCTAAGAGACCACGATAGCTGCTAATTGCAATAGGGTTTAACAAAGGAAGGCTTAAGGAGTTGGGGGGGGGGGGATCCTTGTCCTGACAGACAAATAGGATTTTGATAAGTAGAGAAAAGATGAGAAAACAGATGTCTGATTAGCAGCTACAATTCCTGAGAGTCTGGACGTGAGGGCTTCAGAGCTTGGAAGCACCTGGCTATTTTCCATCTTTGATTTAGAGAAATGCAAGCTTTCTTCCTGAAATGGCAATGTATTCTCTTGGGGGAAAGTGGGGAGGTTGTGGCGATAGTTTATGATAAAAAGTGTCCCTGAGTTTGTTTACTACATATTCATTCCACATGCATCTAGCAGGGGCTCACTCTGTAAAACAGATTGAGGGATAAGTAGATGGAGAAAACACTGTCCAGAGAACTAGTGTGAAAGTATCACAGCAGTCACATATTATAGTTGTGATGTAATGGGGTGGGTCCTCCATTTTCTAGGACAGAAGGAGAGGGACCAAGAAGAAAATTGATTTCTCTCATCCACATTCCCTGTGTTCTGTTTGCCTTTTATTGTGGACTAAGTTTTTCTCTCTAGCACTCATTTTAACAATGAGAAGAATCTACTTTGAGGTTACCCGAGGATCCCTTTTGTTGGCGAGAGCTCTGATTGTTCCCTTGCTCCTTAGTCATAGAGATGGGGAATGTGTGAGGCCAAAGCAGCAGCACATCTCCTGCTGAAACACTGCAGCCACTCACAGTGTGCTTCCGTGTGTAGGAAACACGGGTTCCCCACTGTTCTCCCTGCAGTCTATCCTTTCAAGGAGCTCAGAGTCAGCCAGATCACCAGTAAGCAGACTGAAAAGAGAGCTTTGGGTAGATTAATCTTTCCACTTAAACATTGATGATAGCCAATGTCCAGTCTCTTCCTCCTCCCTAGGACAAACACTAGCTGGGATTTTTCCCACCAGAGGGGACCGTTCAGTGGGACTTTTGATCCTCCCACCCATGGCTCCAGTGGAAGGAAGCAACCAGCTTCCCTGCCTTTGTCCACAGGGTCCAATTCCTTGTGAGAGTCCAAACCAGCCAGTTCAAAGGAAAGAAACCCATCCAACATAGGAGAGCGCTGACAATAAAAGCGAACTTGGGCACTGGCTCAGGTTCCCCTCCCCATCCTGGGAAGTCTGCCTTTCCAAGTGTTTTGCAGTCTGTTTGTGCCGGCATGTGCTTTTGCCTTTGATAAAATCTGGATGCGTGCTGAGGCCTTGCTTTTCCTGCCTCCTTGTTCTTTAAATTGGTGACAAAAAATAATCTGTTCCAGAAATCCTAGGCAACGCCACTTTTCACTTTGATTGTGTCAGTTTAATTCCTAAAGCTTGAGTCAACTATTCACAGACAACTTGGCAACGGAGTCGCTCTCATTTCATGTATAGAAAGGAGCATGTTAGCTGTACCAAACATCCAATGCTCCAGTCTCCCCTGTAACACCGATGCTGAATTTATCCTAGAAGGAGGTAACCATTTCCTATCCAAAGTGACTCTCCCCAGCTGGCCACGTAGTTTACTTAAGTAACTTCCAGGACTCAAAGCCTGCACTCAAGACTAACAGAGCCGAGCCTTGAGTTGGGATCCAACTTATAAAGCAGAGGACAGAGAGTAACAGGGAAGAGATGAGATAACAAAATTATGCTGGAAAGATGGGCTAGGCAGCATTGCTTTCTTCAGAGGTGACGTATCTATATGGATGGAGCCAGGATTCCATCTTGGAGAAATGACCCTGCTGACTCTTCAGACTTGGGTCAGCTTTTTAAACTATTGTTGCCTAACTGAATGTAGGAATGGCAAAATCTAGACAATGGTAAAAGGTTTCTGAGCCGGCCATGACTAAAACTTAGTTCAAAATCGAGTATTTGATGAGTCTGAGGTGTTTCTTTTGAAGCCTGTCTGTGTTGTATTTTGTGACTTCACTGCAGCCCGGTCTCCGAACACCGAGGTGCACTTTGCAGTGTGTGCATCTTCATGCTGTATGCTGCCAACAAACACTGCGAAACATCCTATGGCCGGGATGCAAAACTACTGACAGTAATGAATGACAGTATTTTCACAACACATACAAAAGTTTCTGCTTTTCTAGAAACCATGGCTTGAGTACAGGTAGCGAAAGCTTTTAATGTTTTCCCACCAGCATCGCTTGGGACAGTAAGTATTAAATTAAAATACCTGGGCAGTGTTAGAATGCTTGGGTTTTTAAAATTTTTTGCTTGATTTGCTGCCTCAAGTTACACTGAAAATCACTAAATTAATTTTATCTCGATTTTAGGTTAGAATTTCTAATAATTTATTTCTGAAATGGTCTTAAATATGCTTCTGCCATCCTTATACCATATATTCATGCAAGGTGACAGTCTCAGCACTGATGATAATGAAATCAAACTATCAATCAACTCTGAGAAGTATAAGACACTATGTCTGCAGAATCAATTTTTCAGCCAATATTTAATTCTTTATATAAAAACAAATGTGCATATGTATCTCATTAGTATCTCATTAGTGTGCAATTTTTTCAACTTTAATAAATGGCAAATTTCATATATAGCAAATAAATCAATTTCTTTATTTTATTATCAGTAAATGTTTGCTTTGTGAACCTATTTTATATACATATATGCATAAGATTGTATAAAAGTTTCTCGGGTGAAAGGGCTATGTATTGACTAAGGAAACTTATGTAGAATGTGCGAATAAGAACATCATAGTTCGTACAAACCTGCAATCTCACAAATGTTACAAGATAAATAGTTGAGTCATGTGTTCAAGATCAGCTTGGGCAATATAGGAAGACTCCATCAAGAATGAAGAAAAAAATATCAGAAGTGGGGAGATCAACCCATTTGAGGTGTTAATCCAGTCACGGAATCCCTTGTTTCTCCCTATACTCCCAAAAGGATTAGGTCTATGGTAACAGACAATCTATTCACTACAGAGATATCTGAAGACCACTGTTCTAAAAGGTAGGTTGAACACAAGGGATGAGACTTGGGACGCCTCTTAAAGAGTTTATGTCTGCCCATGAACCTCTCCCCAGGTCTCTATTCCAAACTGGCTGTTTGCTGTAGAGTCAACTCTCAGCCTCCTCTGTCATTTCCTCAAAGTCTTTGCTGTTTTCATCCACGTTTATTGCTGTAAACAGCATTCTCCTCTGTCCTATCTGTCCACAGAGCTTTGGCTGCAGTGGGAGGAACTGGCAAGTAAGAAAAACGGGTCCTAATTATAAGAAGGTTAAATTGTTTGCTCAGGGTCATTTGGCTATGCCCTGGCAGAGTTCAGCAAGCCCAGATCCCTGGAGGAGGTTAAATCCTTTTGGTGAACGTACAGAGAGCACCTTGAACCTCCTCTTCCACAACATCCATCATACTCTTGTAGCCACTCAGGCTGTGTTCACTACACTGTTACAGACTCGCACAGCCAATGCAATGCCTACGTCTGCCTTGTACCGTTCCCTCTAGCTAGCACACACTTGGTATAAGACAAAATTTTGATTGCATTTATTTAAAATTTACAACTGGGGCCAGAAGATGACTTTCTGTAAAGGGCTTTCCACACAACCATAAGGAATTGAGCTTGGATTATCAAAACTCACATTAAAAAAACAAAAACAAGCAAACAAAAAAAAAGGCATGGTAAGTGTCTGTAACACTTGAAAGAACTGTGACAAGTGTATCGCTGAAGCATATTGGTCATTCTGCCTAGCCAAACCAATAAGCTTTAGGTTCTGTGAGAGACTCTGTCTCAAAAAATAAAGGTAGAAAGTAAATTGAAAAAGTGATTCAATGTTGACCTTGTGGTTCCACAGATACAAGCGTGTATCTCTGTATGCACACGTGCACACACTGTACACATACAGACCAGCAATATAACCACAAGTGACATAAATCATAATAATAAATCTCAAAATCCAAGCTGTGAGAATAGAGACTTACTGGTAAAGTACTTGCCTAGGGAACTCATAGCCTTGCCAAGTTTGGTCCTCACCTCAAAACCAAGAAAGAAAAAGAGAAACTTACCAAAAAGAAGAAGAAGAAAGGAAGGGAGGGAGGGAGGGAAGAAAAAAGGAAGGAAGGAAGGAAGGAAGGAAGGAAGGAAGGAAGGAAGGAAGGAAGGGAAACAAGGTAAAAAGCTGAGTCTGCTAAGGCAAACCTATTATACTAGCTCTGGGGAGCTTGAGACAAGAAGATTCCAAGTTCTAGCACAGCCTGAAAAACAAGCAAGAATCTGCCCCAAAACAAACCAAAAATACTATATTCTGGAACCCCCCAGAAACTGTTCATTTTCAATGGTTTCTTGAGTCTGAAACCCTTGTACAAGATGGTGTCTTGAGCCTGAAAAGAACACAAGATTTAAGGCAGCTTTTATAGACAATGGAGGTTTCTAAACCAAATCACAGAGGGACAGAGGTGTGTTGCATTGGAAACATCTTAACCAAGTCAGCCAGTGTGGTCACAGAAGTCCTTTGTGGCGAATGACACAAAGGTTTCTTCCCAGAACACAAAGTTGCTTGTGCTCACATCCTGCAACATGACAGCAAACCAACTGGGCTTGTGACAGCTTCATTGGGCAGAGAGGAAAGCAAGGGTACAGAGAGCACATGCAAGTCAAGAAGAGTGAGACACTTGATGTAGAACATCACTGACTGCCGAGAGGTCCACTCTGCAGACCTGGTCCTGCACACAGGGGAACGACATGAAAGCTACCCTGAAGAAGACAGAGTAGAAGGCCAACAAGACTGAGTAAAGGGCAACCACCTATAGCAGCAAGCTGGAAGTTCTAAGACAGCATGGTATTTGCACTGTGACCAGACAACAATGAAGACAGTGTTTTCTGTGGAGCATTGTTCAACAGTGCTCACTTACTGTGTGAAACGGAAGTGTGCTCAGAAGCCCGTATGGCAGAGCAGGCCACACTCCTCTGGTTAGGAAGCAGACTTAGGTCACAATTCCGAGTGTCAGTCTCCATGGGATAAACAAGACCGGGCTAGATAGTAAAAGCTAGATGCGAAGGCCTTTGGAAGCAAGGAGGTAGCCTGTTATTGGGAAGGAGTCTTGTAGGAATCCCACCAGGAAGGAGCAAGACCGGATCTCTGAGCAAGCTTAGCTGGAAGCTGGTGTCTCCCTTCCGTTAACTGAGACCTGCAGAAGACTTAAACATTGCTGCGTATAAAGTTGAAGCTACAGGACTGAGGATGAGCTCTGTCATCCGGACCTGAGTCAGGACAGGCAGGAAAGCCGCGTTTCTCATTGCTGGGATCATGGTGGCACTGGAGAAGGGATTCTAGCTGAGATCATGAGACCCAACAGCCTTTTGCAAAGGAACATTGCCACTTCTGAGCCCACTCCAGAAGACGACAGCTCAGAGCATCCTCAATCTGACTCAATGCAACTTCACTCAAGACCTTTCAGAGTAATCCCTGATTCAATGATCCATGAGTATTTGAAGTGTTACAAACCTCAGGAGGGCAAGATAAAATTTTGTCTTGCTTCCCATGCTGCCTCTAGTGCCAAATATAACATCTATTTTATGATAGGGACTTTACAATTGCTTGATGAACAGACTAACACATACATTCCATATTTCCCATTGTTTCAGTAGAAACAATAGTTATACATGTATTTAATCTGTTTTTATTAAATTTTATGTATTTATTACAGGTTCATGTGCAGGTGCAGTGAAATGTATATAGAGGTCAGAGGGAAACTTGCAAGAGATGCTTCTTCCCTTGCATCACGTGGGTCCTAAGGATTAAACTCAGATCTTTAGGATTGGAGGCACGTGTCTTTAGCCATAAGCCATCTTTCGCCCCTATGATTACATTGAAAGGGCCATTTACTTTAGACCTACATAGAGCATCTAATGGGGTCACTTACAGATTGCCCTGGATTTGATACTCAGCATAGACTTGGTCAGTAAAATTGGATAAATTCTCTGTAACTACTAAATTATTAAAGGGCTGGAAAACCCCATTTAATGAAAGCTATGATTTAGCAATTTCTAATCAACAAGGCAGTTGGCAATATCTAATGTGAATAGGAATAGGAAGACATTCAGCATCTCTAAGCCAAAGTTTCTTCAGGAGAAGTTAATGATGCCTTCCAGAGCAGTGCTACCCACAGTAAGGGAAGTGAGCTAGTACTTGGTACTGAATACCAACATTATGAAGGAAACTTTGGGATACAGAGAATCAAGCATAATTCAGGTCAGTTTTAACCCCTAGCTCTGTAACAAAGCACAGGAAACCCCAGATAGACCCCAGGGAAACAATGAACTCACAATGGTTCCAGTTGTGGATGACATTGTTAAGCCATTATAACATATTCACATCATGCAGATTCTTTTCAACTGCCTATAAAATAATATTTGAACTTGGGAATTCACAAGTCCGAGATGGATTTTTACAAAAGCCCAGCACTCCTTTCTGACTAGTAGAATATTTGACTGTTAGTGTTACTAAGTGAATTTTGTATCTGCAACCCTGAAAATTCCATGATCAGAGTTCTTACTGCCTTTCTTTCCTCGCTAACATACACACACACAGGCATGTGCACCTGCACATGTGCATACACATGTACATACACATGCACATGCTTAACAAAGGTTAAATGAGCATGGTCAGAACCTTTGCAAGGCCTCTCTGTTTACAATCTGGGGAAAATGTTGAAAATAGCAAGCAACCTTTAAAGAATTAAGTCTCAGAGCTTGTCTGCTCTTGCAAATCAATTTTTCAATAGGTTAAAAGATCCAGAAGGCGAGTTGAGCTCTAAAATTTCCCTAAAGGTTGGGAAGCTGCGACAAAAGCCACAGAAGGCTGAGTCTGGATGCTCACTTGGGGTTGCACATCTGTGCTCTGAGATATTCTTGCATCTATAAAATGGGGACGCACAGCCTGCTTTTATTGGACTATACAAAGAACAGGGGAGATTTTTCTTCAAAGTCTCAACTATATCTTTCAGAAAACAGCTGTATTCAACTTGTACTCAGTCTCTCTGATTCTGGACCCTATGTACTCCCCCAATTTCCAGCAGCTCCATCCCATAGGAACCTCATTATGGCCCAGAACACTGAATTCCAACAAACACCATGGCTCCAAATATATATTTTAGTACCCGTACCTCTCTCTCCTTGCTCTTAAAGTCTAGCTGCCCTTCCAGACTGTCTTCTTGGCTATCCCAATTTGATTTCCTTCCCCTTCAATCTCTCACAGGCCACCTCACCTCCTTCTAGTAACTGTGCACA
>NC_022009.1:26456991-26487897 GCF_000317375.1 Microtus ochrogaster | reverse complement strand
CTCTCTTCTCTCTCTCTCTCTCTCTCTCCTCTCTCTCTCCTCTCTCTCTGTCTCTGTCTCTGTCTCTGTCTCTGTCTCTCTCTCTCTCTCTCTGTCATTTTCCTATTTAAAAACAAAAAGGCCAGCAATGGGGCAATTCCAGATGTTCTCACTATGTGAAACTCCCTGAGCAAAAGCACTGTCAGACATATAGACAGGCAGCCAGACGACCCCGATGCCAGCACCAGCAGTCTTGGACAGTTCACAGCTGCTATACAAAAGCCTATACTTAATTGCCTTGGCACCTGAAGGCACAGCACCAGGCAATCGAGGCTGCTTGAAACAGCTGGCACCAGATGTCTTCCAACAAGTCATAGATGAACTATGCCTACCTTGACAAGAGGGGGCACGCTTCCCCTGGGGTGTCCAGTTCACACCTGGCCCAAAGCACAAGACCTAATGGCTGTGAGTGACACTAGACACAGGCCTATGGTGGTCTAAACAAATGCTTGTGGTTGATCCCAACATCTCCCTTCTTCGGGCTATATAGGCTCACTCAGAGAATCAGCAGGGAGCCACTGTCCTGAGCTGCTTGCCCTGGTGTTGCCACGGAAGGACCATAGCAATGCGGGCTAAGCTGGAAAATATGAAGAAAAAGGCAATGGAGAAGAACGGATGGTGCTGGGAAAGCGATAGCAGCAGTGGTGACAGGTGGTCAGCTAAGGAAGTGCCCTGCTCAAGGGGCAATGGATCCTGCTCCAGTGCAGCAGAGGAACCTTCTGGTACAAAGGCTAACTTGATCTTGTGGGTGGGGCTGTGTGTACCATTTGGTGCCTTGACCACAGAATGAGCAACCTTTGCAACCAGCAGCTCAACTCCCTCTGGGAACTTGATGTCGCATGTATCTTGTGTGCATTACCTAGTGGTTTGACAACTGAAAATCCACACTACCTGGAATCACCACCATCCATACAGCTTCCGCTTCTCTCTACCGGGCTCCCAAACAGTCTGGCATATGCTCTGGCTTCCCGGCACAAATGCATCTACAACTGCTTGTGCACCCACAGGGTTCAGTAATGTGGCATTCAGTCCCGGTGGCTCGCATTGTGTTCCCTGTACCCAGGGCTACATTCTTTGCACAGCCTTGTTTTAGGACAGCATCCAGTTCCCAACTGTAGACTTCAGCGCAAAGAACCAGCGATCATTATTTCAGTACTAAATAAATGGGGCAGAGGCCAGGGTGTGTTTATTTGAGAGCAGAAGGGGAAGCCACCTTGGAAGCCTTAGATCCACTGCTGGTAACCCCTTCAGCCCCGGATCCAATCACCCACCAAAGCCAGTGCATGCAAACGGCCAGAAACCACCTAGTGATCTTGTACAGGGATTCAAAATACCTGGGATCCTGACCCCAGCAGTAAGAAAGTCTTGTGCCTGGGTAATTCCAGCCGTACCCAGTGGAATGTTGACCTAGGAGAGACAGGCACTCAAAATCATGCTGGCTATATCCACCGACAACAACGGAAGGAGCAGTTGCAAGAGAGAGTCAAGAAGGACAGTGGAAGCAGCGATGGCGAGAGAAGGGGGCCGACAGAAGGTCGTGAGGAGCCAGAGAAGAGACCCACAGACTTGGGCGCCAGCAGACGTCCAGATTGCTAGCATCTCTCGATCTAAAGCCCTGGCTAAGATCTTAGAACTGGATGCTGCAAGAAGTCAAGAGGCTGAACACATTAGGCCACCACCGTAAGGACAATATTAGATTAGCCATGTGCTTGTCTCTACTTGACTACTGCACCCGCTCTCTGGTGCCAAATACAGAGGGGCGCACAATAGGTTCAACAGGCAAGCATTTGAAGTGCTTTTCGCCAGCTTGTGAATTTTATTTATAAGGTGCCCGAAGCCACCAACGAGTTACACGTTAGGATTCTCGAGGAATGGAGTGTATGCTTCATCTCTGCCTCCCTACTGCCCAGCATCTTGCTCAGCGCATAGCAACCTTTAGAACCGAGTGAGGAGCCTTCGCCGCGGCCAGGCCATTTGGAGATCCTCTCGGTGTAAAGCACCCACTACTGTCACAGTATAGTATTAATCTCAGAAAATAGCCTTTTGATGAGAGGATTTTTATCAACAACAATAAAGAAGTCTCTCATTGGTGAGATAAACGGGAGAATTTCGAGAGAGACAGAGAGAACGATTGTAATGGTCTAAGGAGTCTGCTGTTGACGATACGTATTCCTTCACCTAACTGCTAGATTCTGACAGATTCATGGGATTTAAAGCACCCTGCCTTGCCTTTTCTGCCTTCATTGATATCAAACTCCAGAAAAGAAAAGCACAGGTTGAGCTGCGCGTGTGTTCTAGGGAAGTCTCGAAAGCCATCGTGTTCCACTGTGTACCTTAAATGACGGACTCAGCTGGACACGGTTTTAGTCATTACTCACCCACGTCACCCCTCTCCCACGCACTGTCCGTAGGAGCAGAGGCATTTGTGCAAGTGCAGCCTGTTGAGCTGTCTTCTCATCGTATGGTCTTACCTGGTTCCAAAGTAAATGGATATCATTCACAGCAAGGACACTGGTAAGAGCACGTTCAAAATCTCCAAATTTACTTAACTGTCTTGCTTACAAAGAGGGCTCATGACAGAGAAAACTCACATTGAATAAATCCACTGTTGCACTCCTTTTAATCGGTCCTGAATTCCTCCTTTTCCCTTGACCAACTTTGGGCAGCAGAGGGGAAAAAATTAAAAAAAAAATAAAAAAAAAAAAATCCAATCTACTAAATTGAGCAATGAGTCCACAGTGCCCTCTAGTGGTCAAATGAGAAACATTTTTTTTATGTATTTATACACATAGGATCCTCTTTTAAAAGCAAACACGCTGTCTTGGTTTAGCTCACCAGTCTCTAGGTGTCTGGTGATCTTAGAAGTTCGTCTTTTTAAATCTATACTAAAAATGACTTGCAGACTTATAAATAAAGAACAAATAACTGCTTTTATTACCTCCCAAACCTGCTAACACAAACCCCGGAGGCCTCTACATAAATAGAGACGCGTGGGCGGGTCACCATCTGTGCCTACTCCTGTTTGCCAAGCAACCTGTTATAGTAACAGGCACTGTGGTGACCAGAGTGCCTGACCATCTAGACCTTGCCTGGACTCTGCTCGATCCATCTTTGGGAACGTAGGGAGTTAGCTGTTCTTGTTTGTGTCTTGACACCTAGCAGGAGAGGGGATGCATTCCGAATGCTGCCCCCTCAGCTTCCTGCCTCCCTAGCTGTAGGCTGAGCATCTCAAAGATTGCACCTCCATTCTCTTTGCTGAGGTAATGGTAGTAATCAAATGAAAACACTGTAAGGCGAATCAAGAGAGAAATAATTAGTCCACTGTGGACTGTAAAATTAGGAAACTTTTCCTAAGTGTTTACATTTTGCTATGTTGATTAGTTAATACTCTCTAATTTTTACCTAATCATATTAATAATGTAGATCAAAATTCATAAAAACAGAACTCCACCAAGGGTAATGTAGTTTCCCTTTTCGGATTGCATAAGTTTTGGTCCTTTGGCATACTTCAAGAAATAACCTTGAGAACATTACCAGCCTGGGAGTGAGTGCCTCTCCAGCTGGCACTGGATGAACTCTCCAGGGTCAGGGTGTGTGTAGAGAAGATAGGACCAAATGGTAAGGTATAGGTGGTGAGTGTTTGGTTGCTTTTACAGTTGTCTTAATAAACACCGTCAGAATCTTTTTCCTATGAATTGACTAGAAAGAGAATATATCCAAATCATTGTGCACAAATCTATAGCTGAATTTCTTCCCATATTGTATTTTGCTAATTAAACTTAGAGGTTGGGCTGAACAATAATACAATCTATTATGGCATAAGCCTCCAATGGAGCATTTTAATGGATCTAAGCAAATAAAATACTAAAGAAAGTGACAATTCAAATTTTGAAGCATCAATTGTTTTTCCCAGATTTCCTAGTATTAAGAGTGGTTGGTCATTTTAATGATATGTGTGTACCTGAGCCTTTGAGAAACCCTTGCATTTCAAAGGAAGAAAAATTCATTTTCATATTCCTCAAAAGAAAGCATAGCAGTAAGAAGGTCTATGATTCCATAATATTTGCTGGATTCTCTTGTCAAAGAAGCCTTCATTTAACTTCAGGGCAGAAGCGAGTGGACCCACCACAGGCATGTGTAATAAAGAGACAGATGGCCACACTGGTCACCTGTCAGCAGGAATTATTCACAGAGGAGAAAACGAGCAACCAAGACTGAATAATTCTTGTGTGTTTTGATTTCCTCATCTCAAGCCAGGCTTTCTGTTTACAAGGTGAATTTTAATCAGAGCAGGAGACAAAATAGGGGAGAGGATAGAATATTTATTATAGTCCTCACCAGAGATGGGTGGCATGAAATATTCTTCTTTGATCATGATGGATGACCCTTGATGTATAAGCTGGAAAATGAGCATCCTCCCTACACAAGCACCTCCCTATAGACTTGCCGAAGAGAAGGATGGGTCTCTCCTGTCCAAACCTGACAACTGGATTTAATCATGTGTGGAAGTAACAATGCCCCACGTTAAGCATCACATTGACCCTGAACCACCAGCACCTACAGACTTCAGTTTGCTCCCTGGACTTTCAGGAAAGACAACAAAGACAGAAAGGGGTGGCAGGAATCTGGTTTTTAAATATTTATTTGGTCATGGTTACATCCAATTTGCATATTTATAAATTGCCCTTAATAAAGAGGCAAAGATAGTTTTCTCTACTTTCTGTTACTTGTAATTGCTCATAAATTTAAAATTAAACTGTGGTTTTAAAAAAATACCATGGCTTTTTTCCATGTTAATTTAATTTAGGTGAAAATATATAACATAATTGATTTGTAGAAATATTATATCTACTTCTCAAGGGGGGGAATTTCTTGAGCAGTCCCCCTAATATTGAAACACATTTCCTTCTGCAGATAACTAAAAGCGGTAAGGTTTATTTTTTTGAACTTTAAAAAAAAAAATCAGAGGATCTAAGTAACCTTGGCTTGTTCTTCTTCATCCACTTGACAAATCCTCTAAGTCATGGGACCAGAAAATCACAGGATTAACACAAAGGCAAAATAGTGTCTTACCTTCTCAGATGGATAGATGACCATGACTTATAAATTCCTCCCTCTTAATCCTGTCATCAATACACTTTACTTTTTCTTCTGTTCTTTAACACAAAGAAATGCCAAGGCTTCCTGCTGAGATATAATCCCTAGCATGTAAGATAGCTGACCTGTGTTAGCATCATGCCACCCGGAAGCTTATCCTAATACTAGCAACTGTCAGAAAAGATGACCCCATGTCAACTGTGAGCAAGATGTGTCGTGAAGAATTGGAGCTTCAGGTTTCAATGTTCGCAGGCTCTTGTGTGTACCTTGGGAATTCGCACACCAACTGGAAACAACAAGAAGAAAGAGGAAAGGAGGAGGGGAAGGAAGGGGGAAACTCAAAATAGTTGTTGATATTCCCTAACCCTTTCCTTCAAGCCCTTGTTACCTAAATTGGGGGCTGGGGGGTGGGGTGGGGTGGGAAGAATTCTATATCGTTTTAAGGTCAAAAATTTCTTATACTGCAAGGGAGGTTACCTATGCACTTCAAATGGTCAAAAATCTGTTCCTATGAAGATGAAATAATGTACATATTTCAAACAGATGCAAGAATTAATAGTGAATTCCTCAAGCACTGTAGGTGAGCAGAGGTGGGAGGATTTGAAGAGAGAGTCCTCTGGTATCTCTGGGACTTCTTTACGGTTGCCTAGAGCCTGGTAACTAACAGAACTTAGCTGAAAGAACAGGGGAAAGAGTGAACTTGGAATGAACCTGTTCTCAATAATATACAGCAAAGGATATTAAAATTATATTTCAATTGAGAGAGAATTCACGAGAGAGAATTCATTCTTCTGGAAATCATATAGCCAACATTATCTGATATCTCTAAGTGCAGTGCATGGTTTCAATACTATGTGATGTGTAGTGCCTATACATTTTCTTAACCTTAACAAAAATCTATAAATTATAATCAAAAGCAAATATAAAAGACAAAAATGAGTAATATTGAGATCTTACATCTTTACAAATGGAACAGATTCGTGAAATGATAATCACGCTTCCCATCCTGCCATTATTAGACTTGACTATCATCAGCTTTGGTGTGGCTTAATCTGTTTTTCACAAAATTGACACTAAACCTTTCAGTGCCAAAAGTCCTACTCCATGCCCTCTGCCATTCAGCCTACTCACTGTAGGAACCTCCTGTTGTTTTTCTTGCTTTTACTCAATGTTCCTCCAAACTTTCCTTCAATGCGCTGAGTTTCAGTTTTATTACTGAGCCAGGATTTGGCTCTTCCTCATGAGCAGATGAATGTGATGTTTCCTTTCCATGAGGCTTACACTCTGTGTTCAGCTCCCACTCCCACTCTGCCGAAATTCTTCTAAGGCAAGGCTTGCTCATATCATACTCAGGTGCTAAAACTTCCCTTGGCAGTTGTAATGGTTAATTCCTTTTTTTTAAATCAGCTTTTGTCATTTTAACACAGTCTAGAATCACCTGGCAAAGGAGTCTCAATGACAGATGATCTGGGCTAGATTCGTCTGTGGGCATACTGCTAGGTAACTACCTTCATTATGTTAGCTGAGATGGAGGACCCAGCCACTGTGGGTAGTTCCATTCCCTAGAAAAGGAACCCTGGAATATATAAAAGATGAAGAAATGGAGCCAAACACTAGAATGCACGCCTCAGTCCATTGCCCTCTGCTCGTGGCTGCTGATATAATATGACTGACTGCTATTTCAAGCTCCTGCTGCCCTAATTTCCTGATGGAGATGGACTGTAACCTGGAACTGTGAGCCAAATAAATTCTTGCTCCCTTAAGCTGTTTCTGTAAAGGATTATCACAGCAACATAAAACAAAAGGAAGACAATCCTTTTGCTCTGTGACCTTTTGCCTTCCAATGCACAATCTGGACCACACTCCCAGGGTGTCACTTGAAGTGTTTGGTCCTTTCTCAATGACAACCCCAGGCTCTCTTCCCACACAGTCCCTGGCTTTTCCCACCATCCTCTCTATTTACTGTGTTCTTGCCTCACAACACTGGGCTCGAGCAGAGCAGCACAGAGCAGACCCAGAAAGGAAATAAGAAACACACGCACTGGACCTGTGTCTCTAAAAATGGTACATATTGTTATTTGGCTATGTGAGCTAAGATGAGATAGTTTTGTTTTTGAAATGGTGGAGGACATATTTAAATATAAAGTCATCTTAAAGAAAAACTTACTTTCTTACAAAGGACCATGAACAACTGAGTACGAAGATGAAGTTCCTCACAAACTGTAGAATATATCATTGTAATTTTTATTGTAGACTTTACCCCATCCCCAACTCCTCTTTCCTCTAAGTACTCAGATTTCCCGTTAACATTCCCCTCTTTACATAGAGCAACATGTCTCGTCTGGCTCCTCGGTTCTGTTCTAGTTAGCGTGGCTAACAAGGAGAGTTAGAAGGACATAATTCTACATAGCACTATCAGGAAAACTTGTCCTGGTAACCCACATAATCATCACATTCAATATTTCAGATATATTACATATATTTATCAGAACTGTATTAACATTCATCTGATACAATCCATATTAAGTGTCAGCAACAAACGGATAAACAAGCAATTTTACCTACCCCATGGAATTGAAGGTACATAGAATAATCGATAAGCACTGTGTTATAGACACCTCAATGGAGCTATTTAATTGAAATGAAAGGAAAAAAGCCAATATTTCCATGTCTTACACTTTACTAAAGCAATTCATAATTAAAATAACCATGTTGTCCTGATCCAAGTTAGAAAAACAAATCACACATAAACCAACAGGTGGACACTATACTAACATCTATTAGTTGAAAGCCCACTGAATATTCACAGATGAACAAAACAAAAGGGTGGGGCCAACAGCTCAAGACTTTGTGGCACATTTGGTAAAGTTTCCTACAGGTGTTCCGATTTGTGACAGCAAGTGCGAGAAAACATCCAGTGAAAGTTAGGTTAGGAAGAAGTCCTGGGGAGTCATAATAGCTGTGCTGCAGAGATGTGAGGTGTTTAAATATAAAGCTCCATTTTGACAGGAAGAGATATGAAGAAAGACTCACATTAGACAACACCTGCTGAGCAAATGATGGGCAGAGGACAGAAGAAGAGAGCACTGGACCATTGTATAGGAGAAAACCAGGGCAGAAGTCAGAGGGAAAGCTAGGATAGGCACAGAAAGAAATATATCCAAGACATTGAAAGGATATGGATTTGCAGTGGGACAAAACAGCGAATTCATGATACTCCTAGCCATGAGGCAGGGGCTAGCGAGTCAATGACAGGGGTTGACTCAAATCTGGGTGAGGGATGATGGGTCTTAAGACAAAGGTTATCACATATTATGAGAATGTCTTTTCTATTACTGACTAGGAACTCCAAACAGCATGTGAAGGCCAATGAAATCTTCAAGACAGAAGAAAATAAAGGGTTGTATAGTGACTCTTAGAGAAGAAAACTTAGGGAGTAGTAGCTACAACAGATACACTTATCTTTTGTGATTATATATATATATTAGTCAGAGGAAAATAAGTCATAATTCTTTCCAATTAAAAAACTCAGTATAAGCCGGGCGGTGGTGGCGCACGCCTTTAATCCCAGCACTCGGGAGGCAGAGGCAGGCAGATCTCTGTGAGTTCGAGGCCAGCCTGGTCTACAAGAGCTAGTTCCAGGACAGGTTCTAAAGCTACAGAGAAACCATGTCTCGAAAAGCCAAAAAAAAAAAAAGTATATGGATAAAAATCAACCCCATATGAAGACACTATATAGTGAACTGAAATCTTCATCATTTGCATATTCTGCCTAAATTCTCAAGTTCTCAGAACACCCTAGGCATTATCATTATATTATACTATAATTCTTAGAATTGCCAGTTCTTAAGATGACTAAAATTACTCCTTCACATCCATCCCCTCTTCACCAGCCCCTCTCCAACATATTAAACAATCATAATCATATTTCCATTCCTCAGAGCCTATCAATTACATAGATTCCAAAGAGAGGGTAGCATTCTGTTCATTGGAACTGATTATCAAAATCACTATGATTAAGGTTTTGGTCTAATCCCCCCAGCGTTCTCCATTATGGAGAACTCCTGGATAAGAGAGAGGAACAGTGTTCCTGAGACAAGGCTTCCTGCTCAGTCAGAATCCCCTGGAGATCAATATGCAGTGATCTGCCTATGGCAGGCAGCAGTTAGTACATTAGGAATTGGACATAATAAACCAGAAACGCCACAGTTCTTTTTTTTTCTCTTTGTTTTGTTTTGTTTTTATTCCTGTGAATAATTTACTGTCAATAGAGAACAAGAGGTTTGGCTGTGGGAGTTCCACTGTGTGGCCTCTTGTTCAAAGTTAGAGTGGGTGAGGAGCAAATGTGGTGTGGCCTCGCCTGGCCTTCAGGTCAGGGGAGAGGTGACTGTGAGATTATCATCTGCAATAACCCACTGTGAACGTTAGGCTGGCTTACATCTCACAGCTTTTTAAAGAAGGGTTGTTTTATTAACAAGCTAAATCTACGCAGTTAAAATTGTATTAAAATCTGCTAATAACAGAGTCAGCGAGGACTGTGGCTTTTGTCCCCTCAGTCTTACAAGTGACAAGAGCCAAAGACTGACTAGCCAGTATTAATTCTCTGTTCTTAGCAAGGATCAACAATCATATATGAGGTAACTACGGTCCAGAATCCTTTTGGATGTTCTCAGGAGACTGCATAAGTATTGGGTCACTTAAAACAATTACAGCAAAGAAAGGAGGGTCTTTGAAAACCTACTTAGAAAATCGTACAGGCCCACCGTCAGGGGCTTGTCTCAGTTTAAAACTAGAATCAAGGTACATCAGTGCCATTTGAGTAACCTGATCCTAGTACCCTACCACACACAAAGTGACAGGCAAGTCAGTGTCACCTTAGAAGGGAATCTTAGTCAGTGCATGGTAGGAAAGCAGAGCCTCTGGGGATATGGTAAGAGAAAACAGTGATGGCTGATTGGCTCAGATTTCTACTTGTGATTTATTGACGGCACTTTAATAGAACTTATACATGAAGCCTAACTCCTGGATTGGGTCTTTGCAAAGCCTCTCCCACAGGCTAGACACTGACCTGCTTCTATTATTGCCAAGTGTGCTCGTATGGTGGCAGCACCTATCTGAGCTTGTGACCTGCCAAAGGTGGCCGTGTTTTAAGAAGGAATGGAGCCAGGGTTTGAGCCCATCTTCTTGGTGTCATACTCAAGTGAATCCCTTTTAGGTGCTCAACCCCGTTGCTTCTGACTTATGAATACAAATGCAGCAGATATGGGAAGAGAGATCAATGCAGCTGTGAGCAGTGCTCACAGGAGTAGGGGAGACTTGTGCAGAGTGCTCGGGGTTCAAAGGAGACAGACCGAAGCAGCGAGAAGGAGAATAATAACCACAGAACATTGGCAGGGACAGTGAGGAAGTTAGCTTTACCTGAGGACACACCAGTCTATTAATATCTAAAGAGCTGAGATTTCGGAGTCAGATTTCTCAAAAAGCAGATCATAGAAGATGTTAGAAGTCTAGGGTAGCATTTGCCCTACATTGGGTGGAGGACCTTAGCTATAGGTGAACAAAAGCATAAAATCTCTTAATTGTTATTTGGGGATGATTTGCCTGCACCTGGAAACCAGAGTGGGTTTCAGAAATAAAAGCATGGTGACCGACAATAGCCTGTTCCGGGGAGCAGCGGGGAGGTCATTCTGAAGCCCCCGTCCTTGGCCAGTTGGTTTGCACCTTATCATTCACGGTAAAGCATCAGCCCCTTCCTGCCTTGCTGCAGGAATGAAGACTGCACCACAAAAACATTCAACGTGACAAGAGTTGCAGCTTCGGAAAACATAGCTGTAATCACATATTACCTAGGAAACCAAACATAACTAAATGCAAAATGTTACCCCACACTGAGAAATAGCTGTGAAATTTGGTTATAGCTATGTTTATTGTTCATTAAGTGTTAGATAATAAGAAAGGATGCTAAATTGATCCAAACGCAAATTAAATAAGTTACATGTTGGAACTACACAGGGCGCATTGTGGGAAGTGGAATGAAACTGTGGGCAATTCTGAATGTCTATTTGGCTAACCTTCCTTATTTCAACACGTTCTTCATATATTTGTTCTGGTCATAGAAATTTGCATGCATTGGGTATCTTTTTTCAAGTGCCTCCTTCCTGGCGCCCCCAGAACGAAGGACCTGATGTGATGTGAGCTTTAACTCTATGATACACTAAAGGGGCACAGAGGGAGGCTAACTGGGAATTGGAGGTCAGCAGAGGCGAAGAAAAATAAAAGAGGCTTGTAAAAGCTTATGCCTAAGCACATATAAATTCCAGTTGACATCTCTCTACCTAAATCCATCCTCCTGGATAAAATTATACTGTATATATCAAGAATTCAGTTGGGAAGAGGTTTGCTGCCAAGCAACCTTAAAGGAGGTGAGATACTTGGTGTGCGGCCCAGGTGGGCATATATCAGGGCAGCTATGGAAACACACAGCTTTCGAGTTGCCTGAGATGCAATCTGAAGTTCAGCTATGTGCCAGGAAAACTCAGAATCAAAGGGGTCTGGAGAGAGAAGCCTTATCAGAAAAATCGGAGGAAAAGCATTCTAAAGGAAATTTGTAATTATTGATAGCTGTATTTGCACAGGTACTTGGTTTTATTTATATTATAAATGTGTACTTGACTTGCCCAATGCTAGAATACCCTGGAAAATTAAAAAACTTAGATTTAACTGAGGATTGGATTCAAAAAGCATTGTGTGAATTGTCCAGAAATGATGGTTTAGAGTCAGACATGTTCATTTCCTACCCAACATCCTGACAGTTTTTTCAAAGGGCTTGTGATTCCGATGGATTGTCCTACAGGGACATAAAATTTTTATAGCCAGGGTGTGCAAGAGTCAGCAAATCTTTATGTTCTGTATTTTTCAGTCTATAGCACAGCTAGCTTTTTGAGTTGTATCCTATTGGTTTGGTCAACGTAAAACTCAGGAGAAACTAAGGATTTTCAGATGGAATCATTTCACACTCACAGTGGATCTCCAGAGGACTAGACTAGCAGAATGAATCTAATCATAGGAAGTAAACCTCAGTGCCTCCCCCTGTGTTCATAGAAAGAAAGACATAAACTATTTGGGACCGCGTGGCTCTCTCCACACACATACTCTAAGAGCCCGTCCTTTGAGACACTATCCACCGTAAAACCATTTCACTTGTACATAAATGTGTCTGTGGACAATGGCTTAAAAACTGAAAGGTTTTTCTGTGAGGGGGAAGGAGAACCAGGGGGAAAATATGAAAACATCTTGACATTTCCATGTTTTGTCTGAAGAAGAAAATTACAAATTGCGATACTCATTATGACTCTTGCATGCCTAAATGCACTCCTTCAGGCAAGAAAATGTCCAGTCCTAGTGGAAACACTGTTCATTTCATAAAAAGAACACTGGGACTTTTGCCCAACCCAGACTTTGGAAATACGCAAGGCTCAGTCACTCAGTCAACAGATGCTTTTGAGCATCTATTATGTGCTTGACACAGCACATTCCAAACAAGGTCAAAGTGATGAGAATTAGATGCTTTTTAATACTGCTTTTTATTTATGTTTTCCCAAGCTTTCAAGAGTTGATTTGTACAAGTTCATCAGTACAGAAAACTATGATTACTACTAAAGGCATCGGTAACACAAGATCTCTTCGGCTGTAGACATGGAGAAGATACTGTGTGTGGACTTATACTGGAGATCAAACCAAGAGAATTCAAGAGCTGAAACACTGGCACCAAAACATACCCACTTTGCTGATGTCTCTGAATTCTTTGTTTGAAAACATTTCGTAATTTCACTTGGCAAGGTGACATGGATCAGGTGACAAAGGCCCACAGGATAAAGACAGAGGCAAAAACAAACTATAATTTTAAATAAAACAAAGAATGAGAATGACTAGTTACTCGAGCCAAATCCATCCTTGCACCCACAGAGATTGATCAAGTGTTATCAGAGGACTGGAGGGATGGGAAAGAAAAAGCTCTAGGGACCACAAAACAGAAACTCTGTGGAGAAGTGCTGGATGGAGCTTCTTACAGCATTTCCTTTAGCTGCCCATAATTGCCTATAACTGGATCTGGAGTCCTTTCCAATAATCAAAAAGAACCAATCAGGTCTCAGGTCACTGCACACCACCTGCTGAGGCTGATGCAAAGCTTGAAATTATTCTGAGAATTTGTGTCTTAAAGCACAAAGTATTGCAAATTATGACTCCTCTCCCCATTCCCCAACACTTCTACTTTGTCCCAGTCTCACCTTACAAAGGTGAATGCAGAATGAAAAAGTTAACATCTGCTTGCATCTAAACGGAACAATAGCTTGGATCTTTACAATTCATTCAGTGGAACCAGGAAAAAGACAACAGGCAGAATACTTTGAGCTTTGGACATCAGACAAAAGTTGTTTGTCCAAAAAGAAAGAACAGAAAGAAGCTAAGCCACAAGGTTGCTCCCAGCTTACTTTCCTGAGAAAATTTCTAGGCACAAAAGCAGAAATGGGGACCTAAGATGGAGGCCAGCTGACTAGACCAGGAATTGCTAAGAGGTAGGAGAGGCCCTGAAAGATCACACAGAACTAGAGAAAACACACACAAAAGATCACAGACTGCATGCTCCAATTTACACTTTCTTAAGAATGGGTGAAAAAAAAACACATGTTGATACCAATTCAAAGAATGAATGTTTGGGAGTAGAAAGGACTAACTGGAAGAGGCACAAAGGAAGCCTCCGGGAAGATGAAATAACTAGGGTGTTGTGTCTATGGGGGTGGGTATTGCTTTTATACATCAACGATCCATGAATTTCTCTGTCTACAATTTTTTCTTTCTTACCCCTGAAAAGAATACAGAAGAAATTTTAAAGAATGAAATGAAATTATACTTGTTAGCTCTATTTTACAGGACAAGATAAAGAAGTTTACATTTTTATCTTTAGATCTGAATTTAAATGTAGGAAATTATGAGTCTCTACTGAAAATGCATTAAAACCATATCTATATGATACTAACAAGGCAATATAAGAATTATCTTCTGTGAACTAACAGGCTTTCAGCAGATTATTGCCATCTGTCAATAAGTAACTAGCCAAGTACAGCAGAAACGAATGGGCTATAGTTAAATATAAGCAATAAATGTATATAAATACATCATTCTGGAGATGAAGAGATGACAGAAATGAAATTAGTAAGGCCACAAATTCCAAAAATTCATAATAACCCCTGATGAATAAGACCCTGAATCAGGAAGAGTATTTCTCCTTAAGTCGTAGATCCAATTGTTAGTTGCACTCTGTAAAAGCCAGCGTTTTACCCGAGTCTCCATTCCTTTCATGCAGAGTTACACAACACAGAAGTATAAGCAAGCCCCACTCCTGCTGAATCAGATGCCGCACGTGTGTTAATATCAGCGCCCGTTTCACATGGAGGACACTCCAAGTGCCCTTGTGCCAGGCCATCTATAAGCAAAAGTGATTGTCATGGACAACAAAATAGAATTAAAAGTCCCTAGCCCTGGAACTGTTCCTGACAATATCTGCTCTTTTGTTCTTGATCAACCTTGGTTTGACCTGCCTTTCTCAGAATTCCCTTAACCTTAAGATCTTGAGGTCTGTAGGAACCAGAATAAAAGGCAGACTCAAGGACTTTGGGTGTTACCTTTGCTGCTGTCCTCTCAAGCGTACCTCTCTTGGATCTGCCTTGCCTTCCAGATCTTATCTTTGAGATTCCTTGTGGTTCCCCTAAGATTTTCTGTCTCTTCCATTGTTAGCTCCTGACTGTCTATTGCTCCTTAACATGCAGAAATGTAATCAATTTGAAAATTCTGGTCTTGTTACTGGCAAAATCAGTCCTCATGATGTCCTTATTTAAAACCAAGAAAGAAAAGAAAAGAAAGAAGTAAATAGACCTTCCCCCAAATAACAAGGTAGCCACTAGAAATTACAGTGGAATTGATGTTAACGAAAAGTTAATTAGTGCAGCCAATGTGAGCCTAAGCCCTGTGTATTCCAATGTGCCTTCATTAGCAGGCTTCCGTTGACAAGTCCTGAAGACATTCTCAGGTAAGATCCCATACTTAGAGGTGACTAGAAATGGGAATATCTTTGTCTTTCCATCTAACAGATTCTTCACTTGGAGTAAATCATTTGTCTCCATACATCTTGCTCTGTCTTTTAACTAACTGGATCACAGTTGCATCTGTTTTCTGGGACTGTTGCAGATTAGAGTGGGGGTCAGGGAGACGATGAACTGAGCTGAGCACCGTGGTTGGCACATGGTGAAATGGTTAAAAGTGAAAAATTGTGAAAACGATTGAAGGAATAATTATGTGCCTTTAAATGTCATTTAGGATACTGCCTATCAGACCACACAAACAATCTGTACATCCATGGAGAGATGTAGCAGAATCTAACACCGATGTATACTGTTCATTATTTAGGGATCAGCCTCTGCGATTACTGCTGATTTCTCTTCAGTATACACACACACACACACACACACACATATATGTACATACATACATATATGTGATAGACATAACACCAAAGGGAGGAGATTTTGAAGTCTCTGGACTTTCATCATTATTATAACTATCCTAAGTTTGTAGTCTCATGATTTTGAATGCCTATGTCTAGTTCTTCAAATATTCCCTTGAAATACTGCTGCTAACACATTTAGCATTTTGTTTCCCTTGTTCAGAAAATAAATAAATTTGACACACATTCATTCTATTTTCATGAGCATTGTATTTAACTTTATGATAATTACATTTGCAAGAGATATATTTTTAACTTTTTGAAAATGAATTTGAAGAACAGGTTCTCCAGGTGCTATGACATGTGCCATGCCTTACACTTCAAATATGACTCAATTTATGACAGTCTTATAAGGTATGATCTACAAACATCTGCTTCTTAGAAGTATACAGAAATTAATTTTCCCAAGGTACCACAGACACCGAGACTCAAGATATCAATGGAGTAGACCTTCCCAATGCACACCAGGGTCTCATCCACTGTGCTACATGACTTAGGCCAGATGAAGATATGGAGAGGGCTCAGTGTTGGCCATAAAAACACGAGGACCAGGAAACGTGGCATATTCTACATTCCTAACCCTGGGGAAAAAGAGGCAGAGGATCCATCCATTGAATTTGCTGGCTGGCCAATCTAGCTGAAATAGTGAGTTCCAGGTTCAGGAACAGACCCTGTGTCAAAACAATACACAGGGCAACCACTCCCTGGGTTCTACAAGGATGCACAGATATATGCACATGTACTTTTCCTATAAACACATTCAAACACACACACACACACACACACACACACACAGATAACATCTAATCTAGAGAATGTGAATCTAAGTAGCTGGAGATACAGTGAACTCTTCTTGTGTCATAATAACTTAAGAAAGTCTAATTCAAATGCCTCACCTGAATTTTAAAGCAGAAACTCTCAAGGGATTCAGAATTCCAGAAGACAATAAAACTAACAACCGAGAACCAGGCCTTCATGTCAAATATGTTGACCATGGAGACCTGATGTGGGATTCCCCTCTGTATGCTGTAAATATCATTGGTTAATAAAGAAACTGTCTTGAGCCCATGATAGGGTAGAATAGTGCTAGGCAGGGAAACTAAACTGAATGCTGAGAGAAAGGAGGCAAAGTCAGGGAGAAGCCATGGACCTGCCGCTGGAGACAGACGTGCTGAAATTTGCTTGTAGACCACGACCTCGTGGTGATGCACAGATTAATAGAGATTGGTTAAAATAAAATGTAAGAGTTATGTAATAAGAAGCTAGAGCTAATAGACCGAGCAGTGATTTAATTAATACAGTTTCTGTGTGATTATTTCAGGTCTGAGCAGCCGGGAACAAACAAGCCGCCTCTCCTACTACAGAGACCATGTTCACCTGAAGTCAAGAACCGTTGCCTAATAACTAATGCACATTTTCAGCTTTTGTTATTTCTAATAATGGCTGCATAAACTAAAAGCTAGCAAGAATAAGATCTATTCTATCCAAGAGACCCAGATTTAAGTATCCATTCAGCTTCGTACTGTGACTTACTTCAGTTTTCTCACTGTCAAGATCAAGACATAATGTCCTATTTCTTCAGGATTTGGGAGACTTAAAAGATTGAAAATATCTTCATTAATGTCCTAGTATGTTTGATAGATTAAGGATATGATAAGAATGTCAAATACCTTATTAGCATAATAATAAAACTACCACCATGCTTCTAATTATTATCACCTTCCTATTTAAACCAATGTTTCAAGAAGCTAAAATGCACAATTGAATTTCACAGTGTCAGAGACAGGACTGGCATTTAAGTCAGTTTTATTCTAAAGGAAATTAGTTCATGATTGTGTACCTTTTAGAATACGTTAAATATGCAAATTGAATTCTTCAAATGTTAACTTATTACAAGTACATTTCCAAGATCAGTATTCATTAATGCTTCAGTGACATCTGTCAAAATTTGAGTCCTACACATCCAAGACAGCAGTTGTTAAAAAGGGAAAATGTATATATATATATATAAATGTAAATATATATATATTGGATTCTAATAAGAGTGATTAGGAAATACTATAATACCACTCAGATTTTAAAAAACAGGTAATGGTAATCAAATAGAGCAAAGAATGCAATTTAAAGATGTGTGACTTACAATATAATGCTTGGAAGAAAAACCACGAAGTGTCCACTCTAAATTTTGAGAGGCCTTTGCTCTCACTTGCTAGCTGGAATACCTTTTTCTTTGAAAACTCTCTTCTTCTGTACCACATTTGCCTACCAGACACTTACACGATGTTTAGTTTCATTCTTCATTGAAAATATCCCTAGGAGCAGGTGCACTGCTTCGTGGAATGTGAACCCCATACACTTTACTCGATGGCTCCTGACCACAAAGTGCTCATTTCTTTTCTACTGAAATCCTTTGACATGTGTCTTCCCCCATGAGACTGTCATGTCTTATTCATGACCATGCCTATGAATAGGAAATATCTGGCTAGTTAATAAAAGATGAAGAAAATTCTGAACAACAAGAAATTGCCTTATGAGTAAGCTTAAATAAGGTTGGATGGACAGAAACAGACTACGGAGGTGTGGGAACACCTAGCCAAACACACAAATGTACCATAAAAGTGTGATGCTCATGTATGCATAAAAAACCTAGAGGCGAAATTAATATACGTACTTCTACCCACTTGTTTGCGTACTATATAATGTAGTTATTGCTGTTTTTTTTCCAAACTAAGTGGGAAGTGCTTTTTTTTAACAGTCTTAATCAATACATCAACCTACATTAACAGATAAATAGATCAACACAATAAATAAAAAGCAAAAGGCCAATCAATAGCCAGCAGCACAGCTTAACCGCCACTCCTGCAGAAAACTGCCTGAAAGGGTGCCGCGCACTCCGCTATCTGTACGATCCACAGCAGCTCACTATTGATCTGCTGAACACAAAGAACATCTATTATCACATGCCAGTGTGAACCCAGCAATTTCTCCACCAAGTAGCTGCAATGTACAGTTAGCAGTATAGCATGGGAGAACTATCTGCTGATGGTACCTGGGGCCCCACATTAATTCCCTTCTTCTTATCCCACAAAGCCAATATAAATGCTTCATTCCTAACCCAGGCAATCAAGGTATGTTCAGGGCTTGCTTATATGTCTGAGTTGTTCTCATGTATCTCTGGAGCACTAATGTAACAACACGATCTGAGAATTGACTCAACTCCAAATGGCTGCTGCAAACATGGTAAGTGGTTAAGAACATAGAAAAGGAGAGATGTGAGAGGCTTGAAACTTATGTTCTCACAAAGTTCCTAGAAATGACAACATATGTAGCTATGTGGAAAAGATACAGACTTTGTGCAATGGGGAAGAGAGAGAGAATCCACAGTAAGCTTCTAATGGTAGTAGCATTGTCATACAATGTGGTAAAGGACTCTCGATTCTCCTGACAGTATAATGATGGAAGTATGCTAGAATTTCCCAGGCTCCTGGTCTTGACCTGCAATTCCATAGAAAATGCAAAACCACCCCCAAAAAAGAAGTCTCTGTAAGAACTGTATTTTAGAATGGAGGGGAAAGGAGAACATTAGTAGGGAAGCTACTGATAGCTGCGGGCTTCTAGTGGGTGGAAATCTGTTTTCTTTAAGCTGATCCCCACGGAATGTTAGTCATACTCTAATGGATGGATCTACATCCAACCTATGAGTAAGTACATAGAAAGCACAAACTGGACAAAGTGAACTATAAGTTAAAAGAAGGTGCAAAGCTAGGAGGGCTTAGGAATGAACCTGGGGGGGGGGGACTTACAGGAAGCAGTTGTAAGTGAATATGACCAAAATACATTGTACACTTGTATTAAATTCTCAAAAAGATTAATGGAAATGTTATATTAAAAAGTTTACTAAGTTTCCTAGTATGTTACTAAGTTTCATTTCTTTTGTTGTTCTTCAACAAAACACAAGTGTTATCAGCTGGACCTCAGATGGTACTGACTGAGCAGGGATGATGGGTTTGACATGTTCAGGAGAGCTAAAGACTGTCCTCAATGACTGTTACTTAGCAAACATCTATGTCTTTCTATGAATCCCTCATTAACTCAAAGTTGTTTCTGATAGTATCAAAAATCCCCCAAAGCTGACTTAAGAGAAGGAACTCCTCCTGGTTTTACCTTTACAGAAAGCAATGGAAGACCGTATCTTAAACTGTGAGTAGCTGTTAGTAAAGCAATTATACTGGAGTTTCTAATCAGATGATTTCTTTTCTATCCCACACAAGGGCGTCATCCTTACACACAGTAATCAGCTCGGGAAAAAGTGTCACACTTTAATGATTATTGTGTCTTAGTGAGATGATATTTACACCACCACATTTATTAACTCACTATGCAAACGCAAAGGATAGTGGAACAAAATGAAAACCACCGAGGGTTGTTGCATCATACCATGGATTAAAGTTTTAAATGTACATTGTACCCCCGGAAGCAATATCTATGCGACAACACCTCAGAATTGTATAGCAAAAATAGTTTTGATAAATATGCAGTGCTCATTAGTGTTAGAAACAATGTTAGAATTAATGACCCCCCTCAATCCTAACACATATACTCTTCTTTAGTGCTTTAAAAGTCACTCGGATATTATCAACTAAATACCTATTATGAAAAATAAAAAACCAAGCCATTTTCCTGTTGATCAAGTTGCTTTTTTTGGATGTGCAGTAATAAATCAGCATGTTTTCACTAATTAAGGATAGGTAAATAGACGATAGATAGATAGATAGATAGATAGATAGATAGATAGATAGATAGATGAGATGGATAATAGATAATGATAGATAAAGATATAGATAGATAATAATGATAGATAGATACCAGATAGATAGATAGATAGATAGATAGATAGATGATAGATAGATGATAGAGATGAATAGATAATGATAGATAGATAGATAGATGATAGATAGATAGACAGATAGATAAATAGATAATGATAGATGATAGAAGATAGAAAGATAGAAGATAGACAGATAGATGATAATGATAGATAAATGACAGATAGAAGATAGATAGGTAGACAGATAGATGGATAGATAGACAGACAGGCTATTCTACAGAGTACTCCCAAAATCAAAGTCAAGCAAATGTCTGATTTTATTGATGGCATTTCATTTGCAATGCCATGCACATGTGTATTATTTTGGTCAAGGACAGGCTGCTTGTATCATGCAGATCACCCAAACAATTAATTATTAAGAGACCCTATGTTCCTCCACATACAATTCAATTCCATCTCTCCAGTATGCTCTTTATCTTTCCCTCTCTTCTTTTCTTATTTGATCCTTTCTTTTTCTTTTAATCCTTCCCAACAAAGTCATGGCTTAGCTTGGTTTAAGCTATCTATGAGCTTGTTGAACTCTTTTAGTGACACCAAAAGATGACATTCTCCTCCTTACACAGACTGGGTTTCTTGAATTCATTAGCATAAGGAAGGGTATAGGATAGCAGACAGTAAGCTTCATTCTGAATGTATTTATGTGACGAAACAAAAAATTACAACTAGAAGAGCCATATTCAATATAAAAAACAGTGGTTTACAAAATAAAGCAGTGAGCCTGGTTCTAGGTAGAGTAAACTGACTCTAATGTCAACTCCAAAAGAGAAAGTCCTACAGATAATTACAACAACAATCTTTTCCTGAAGGAGCACCTATTGTAATACTTTCATTCAACTTTATATCTTAATATATTTATTTGAGTTTTATTAAAAAGCTTATAGACAAACCTCACAGTCATATCCAATGCACTTGGCTTCTATGTACTTATCTCATCTAGCAATTCAGATGCTATATACCTCATGTACGTATCACACCAAATAACAGAAGCCTTTGTACATTCTCCCCAAGAAGATGAGTCAAATAGAATCTGTAAGTGATTTGCTTTCATAAGTCTTCTATGAATAAAACTCCAAGAGATTTGTTGATACACTAACATCTAAAGTGCATTTCTCCAAGTATTCATGCTTTGAAGCTAGTGTCATAAAAAGAGATGGCTTTCTACCAATTCTGGTCCAAGTACTTCATTAGATACCAACAATTTCTCCAAGTGTGAGAAACAGTCTCCTCTGGGATAAAGCAGAAGCAAATCATAGAAACCTAGAAAGAGTCTTGGTTACTCTTGACCAGAAAACACTTGGCCCGTGTGAAAAAAGAACAATAAAGCATTGGCAGAAAAATCCATACGTACCTTCTGAAGGTTGTGCACACCAACGATCATCAGAGGAACTTACCTTTTTGCTTTTTCTGTGTGCAAAGTCTCTTCCTTGACATTTTGTCCTACTTGCTGTTGGATGTATGTGCAATGGGAATAAGCTTGTGAGGATAAAGAGGCATTATGCCACCAGTGAGAGAAAACAAATGGGTCCTACTGAGCCTTCCACGGACAAATTGGAAGGAAAAGAAAAATACGATAGCACAATTCTCCCGGGTACCTTGGAATGGCCCATAACTGCCTGTTTCAGAGTAGAATGGCTCTTCCAAATCATAAATATGGAAACCGGATTCTCAGTAACACTGGAGGACTCAGCAAAGTGATTGATGCCAAGCCCTTCTGCAGCCATTCTAGAACATAATGTTTTCCTCTAGATTGCCAGCTTCTCATTTGTTCCCCTTTAACAAACCAAAGACTCCAGAATACCTGTGGATCACAAGTTTCTGAGAAACTGGAAGTGGAAACTTCAAGAGATACCAACGCCTATGGTAAAAGTTGATAAATAAGGAATCAAGAAACACTAAGCAGCCACAATGGATTTTATATGTGTATATATAGTTATTATAATGGGCTCCTTTGTGTGTACTCTTCAATATAGTTTCACTCTTCAAACTATTAATCTCCTGTACTTGTTTCATAAAACCAAACATTTCAGTGAATTTAGATCATGTTGTTCAAGTCTACCATGAAGACTGTGCTCAGAAAAATCAGATACTCAAAAGGGTCATCTAAGGCAAGTCCTTTCAACAAGTCTCAAGAATTTGATTATCTTGAAAATGGTCATGGCTAGGGAAGTACCATGAGAAGGAGGTGAAGCCACAAGTTAAGATGCCCATGACACTAAAACATATTCAGCAGAAGCACTGGGTCACCTCCATGTAACCTGTCCATTCTTAGAACTAAGTCAATTAATGTACCGGTTACACCACTGATGGATGAAATAGTAATCATAGGATCTAGCCCAACATGAACTAAATACACTGTGTGTGTGTGTGTGTGTGTGTGTGTGTGTGTGTGTGTGTGTGTTCCATACTTACAAATTAGGAGCATTTATAGAAAGGACAGTTATACATGCAATCTTTGTCTATAGTGCCCATTAAGATTTCTCTGAGCCAGTAGGAAAAGTGTGAACTCACGGTCATTGCACTGGTTTCCCGAATATGATGTCATTGAGCAGTCACAGGTGAAGCCTTCCCATTGCTGCATGCAAACTCCTTGGTTGGCACATGAATCCTCCTGACATGTTGTACTGGGTCCTGGTAGTGTACAAAAATGGGTGTAGGTCGGGAGAAATAGAAGAAACATTAAAAATCACTCAGCTAAAGCATCACCTAAATCTACCACCATCATGCCCCAAACATTCAAAAACACAACCATCAAAAATATCAACCCAAGTACATGCAACAGAATTCAGTATATACAAAGTATGACAAAAATACATACTGGCCACAAACTATCAACAATTACACAGAGAAGGGAGAGGGCTGAACACATGTTCTCCTTAAGGTAGACTTTGCATGAAAGTTTAATGTTCTATCATTCAACTAGAAAGATATATCATTTGGGGCAGGGATTTGTTATTGAACAATGCTAAAGTATAAAAAATGTATTCTCATAATTCTATTGAAATAAAACACATTTTTTATTCTGAAATCAGAAGACCTTAAGTCTATTTTGTGATGCTAGAATGGTGATAAGTAGAAAGGAGGAGTAAGGAAAATGAACTCAAATGTGCTGTATTCTATAGGTGCTAAGTAATTCACATAAATCATGTTATTAAGTCCCCCGACATCTCAAATAGCTAATTATGACAAACTCCATTCCATAGATTTAAAGTACTAAACCAATTTACCTAAGGTCCCATATTTCCTCAAGAATGTTAATGCCGCAGGGCGGTGGTGGTGCACATGAGAGGCAGAGGCAGAAGGATCTCTGTGAGTTTGAGGCCAGCTTGGTCTACAAGAGCTAGTTCCATGACACCTAGGCCTGTTACACAGAGAAATCTTGTCTTGAAATCAGAGAGAGAGAGAGAGAGAGAGAGAGAGAGAGGAAAAGAATATTAATGCTTCTTTAGAAAGATTAACATGGAGAGTGCTTCCTGACTTTATCAGAACTTCCCGGAGTCACCTGGGATTTGGGAAAAATGCAAATTCTTGGGGTCTACCCTGAACCTGCTGAACTGGAAAGTTCGAGGGAGACAGACATCTATCTTCCCAACCTTCAGAAATTTCAGTGCAGGTTTCAGTTTGAGAACCACTGCACTACACCATACTAGTACTTAAGATTCAACATACAGGCTAGGGTATGTCCTCTCCTGGGGCATTTCTACAGCAGAACATATGAGAGAATTATTTTGTTGTAAAGAGAAAGTATTAAACACTGGGATCATTTATCTCTTATTATTTCTATTTTTATGTGTCTTTACCTAATTATATGTAAATATAATGGTACAGGTACATAATTTCTAAGAGAATATCTACTCCCAAGGCGTTCTATGAGTTTTTACATTTTCCTGATAGGAATAGAAAAATAAAACAAGTTCTACAATTTCATTCATACAGACAACTATTAAAATGATTTTTGGGGAGTTAGCCTGGCATCAGTCTTCAACCATTCTCTTTTTAGTCCTAACTTATACTTTAACCTTGGGGTAAATATCAATAGAAATAGGTGAGCTAAGGAGAAACAGTGCAATATGCAGGCTAACTCCAGATTCCCCATGATCCACCGCAAAGGGTACGGGACCTTTGGCTCAACAAATGCCACCATCAGGAACAAAGGCACAAAAGCACCCATCAGAGTGAAGAAGACGGGTCTATTGCAATGATTACCTCCGACTGAATTTCCCAAGCTAAACTTCACAGAGGCACAGAATGCTAAATGGAAGTCTGCAGGATTTTAAAGATGTGTGCTCAACAGAGATAAAGGAATAGAGACGGTCCACCTTCTAGGTGGCAAGAAATTTTGTATTTATTCATGAAGGGTGGAAGCAGTAGAGGCCATCACTCTTGAGACAAAGCTATTAGGAGATGACATAAGAAAGTTCAAGGCAATTACTAACATCGGGGGACCAACCCCTCTGCTGGGTTTCTGCAGCTCCTCTTTGCCATGTGGTTCTGCCATGCAGAGATGAAAGGGGGAACACGGTCATGTTCTCAGTGGGTCTTACACTTGAACATTGTGCCTGCGAGTTTCATTAACAATGGTAAATCAGGACAGCTTCTTTCAAAGGATAAAAGCTTCTGGGAAGTCCACAGGGCTCCCTAGCCAAACAGCTCTCACCAGACAATGGACTAGTAATTCAACTGTGCTCAAGAATCAGAAACACATGGAAGACTTTCCCTTGAAAGGCGAAAACTTCGAGCAAACACAGTAATTCTTTGCATGGTTACTGAATCTACAGAAAAGCCATTCTACTCCTTTCTAACTGCCATATTTTAAACATTTTTAAGGGCCAGCATGCATGCCTCCTCGAGATGAAACATTCTCTGTTAACTCCAAGCAGGATTCTTTTTAAAAAAATATTCATTTATTTATTTATTATGTATTCAATATTCTGTCTGTATGTATGCCTGAAGGCCAGAAGAGGGCGCCAGATCTCATTACAGATGGTTGTGAGCCACCATGTGGTTGCTGGGAATTGAACTCAGGACCTTTGGAAGAGCAGGCAATGCTCTTAACCACTGAGCCATCTCTCCAGCCCCCCAAGCAGGATTCTTGTTATTCTTAGTGGTCACAGCACTTATCTGCATCATTAATTTTTGCATGTGATAATGTCCAATTTAGCATTCTATTGTGCAGTATAACATCTTCCTTTAATTTTTCATGTTTTTGTTTTATCTATTTGCTATCAAAAGATTGATTGTTGCATGCCTTTTAGAAGTCATGTATTATGCTTTGGGTGAGTCCTTTTGGCACTCTGACTATATGCACTTAGAGGAAGTTGTTTCAATATATGACAAGCAGATATGAACTGTTTGACCTTTAATTTTCCTTTGTCTCATACTTTTAAACCATGAGTGAGAAGTTGAGTCATTTGTCTACAAAGAGAGCAGATGTAAATCTTTAACATCCGCTAAAGGTTGGCCAGGAATCAAACAGAAAAGGAAGTACAGGTCATTTCCAAAGTCTTTTAAGCTGTGTCTCATACCATAAGGGTAAACACATGCAGACAGCACTCAACAACTGACTGCATTATCATCTTCCAGCTGAATGCTTAATGACTGCACATCAGTCTGAAACCAAACGTGGACATCTTTCCAAGGTTGTGACCAGAAGTCTCCTGCCTCCCATGCCTGTATCATTTCCTACCAACTGTCCCCAGCTCACTGTGCACCAGCATCGTTCCCTTCTCTCTGACATTGTGTTGCTCAGAGTGTTGTTACCATGCCCATAACAGGGGCATCATTCAAAGGCTGTGAGCCAAGCACAATTCCAAGCCCCATGTAGCCCTCCCACCTGGGAGTTCGATAAGGAATCTGAGTTGTAACAGGCCCTTTAGGTGCTTCTGACACCTTGCTCACATTTCAGGTCCTCTGCTCCAGACTTGAAGCCCATCTATGCCCTCAAGTTCCTTCACCCCTGTTGGAGCCACAGAGTGAGCAACACCTCATGCAGCTTTCCAAAATGCTGGCTTGTCTTTATTCAAGTTTCAACTCAAAGACAGCACGTTCAAAGCACCCTGACTGAGGACGCCCCCACCAGCATCATGCTCTCCATCAAGTCTTCTTGTTTGTTTGACAACTACATGATCTATAATTAATTCTGTGTGTTGATTCTTTTTCTGTTAATGGATAGATAGGACTTGCAGGCTTATGATTCACAGTGTGTTACTTTGTTATATATTTACAACTCAGAATGATCAATTAATTGAGGATACCTAGTAGGTTTATTACCTCACATGTGAATCACTTCCTGTATAGTTAGAAAAAGACTTAAACGTTGCTCCGTTTGCAACTTTCGTAGAATGCATTGCATTGTCATTTAGTGCACTAGGCAATCTGTGCAATAGACCACCCAGGTTTAGTTCTCTTGGCTCACTGAAACTTTGTACCCTTAGATCAATTTCTCTATCCTCTGCATCCACCTCTTCTCCCGGTTTCTGGCCTATCATTCTGCTCTACGCACGAAAGTTCAATTATTTAAATTCCATACAGATGAGATGGTATACATGTCTCTCTCTGCATCACTCGGTTTACTTTGCATAAGCACTTGCATCACCATTGCCGGGAATTCAGTCTCTCTTTTGTTCCCCGTGTGTGCACACGGGTGCATGCCCGTGTGGGAGTACCTGTACGCATGCGTGCGTGAATATATGGAGGTCTGGGATCAGGCTCAGGCACCTTCTTTGGGTGTCTTCCATTTTGTTTGTCACTGGCCTGGAACTCATCATTCAGAGTAGGCTTGCTGAACTCCAGTGACAGATAACAGGTGCTTACTACTATCTATGTTGTTTTGTTTTGAAGCAGTTTTTATTACTTCTTTGAAGTTTTCATACACTGTATTTTAGCCATATTCACTCCCCACCCTATTCTTCCAGCTGCCTCCTCCAACCTTTTAACATGGGCTCCAGGGCTTGAACTCAGGCAGTTTATGTCCCTAGATGCTAGTACAGTATCTCACCTTCTAAAAGCCAAATATTGTAATATGAGGCATACCTCTTTATCCATTTAACTGACGACCACACCTAGGTCAATTCTACTTTTTAGCTATTATAGACAATGTTTCAGTGAATACCAGAATAGAGACATTTCTTTAACATATTGACTTGGAATTCCTTTGGGTATGTGCCCAGCAGTAGCATTCTTATATCATATGCTAATTCTATTTTCAGTTTTCTGAAGAACTTCTATACTGTTGTCAGTAATTATTGTACTCACTTACATTCCCACCAACAACACATAAGAGCTCCCTCTTCTCTGCTCTCCTGCAGCTTATCATAGTCATTTTAGCAGTTATTATTCCGTGAGTTATTAACTCATTGTGGTTTAATTTCTGTTCCCTCAATGATCTGAAGTGAACACTTTCTTATACTTGATACACATTGGTATTTAAGTCTTTTGTCCATTGTTTATTGGATCATTTGCTTGCCAATTACTTAATTGATTGGGTTCCTTACACGTTTGAGATATTTACCTATCAACAAATATTCAGTTTACAAATGTTACCTCATAATCCATAGATTGCATCCATACTCTATTAATTGTTCCATTACTGTGTGAAAGTTTTTAGTTTCATGCAATACCATTTCTTTGTTTTGTTTTTCTTTTGTTCTTAGTATTTTTAGCATCATGCACGAAGCCAGACAAATTTTACACAGCATTTCCTTTTGTTTTCTTCTAGTAGTTCTGTAGTTTGGATCTGAGGCTTATTAAGTGTTTACAACACTTTGGGTTGATTTTTATATATAGTGAAAGATGCGATAAGTTTATTCTGTGGGTATCAAAAATGATCAATGCTACTGAAAAGATAATTCTCTTTTGTAGTATGTTCGTGCTACTTATGTCAAAATTCAACTACATAAAGTTGTAGGTTTACATCTCAGCTGTCTGTCCTGTTTAACTAGTCAATGTACCTGCCATATAGTTCCCCATGTTGTGCTGACCTCTAGCTATAAAATTACTATAGCTGCTACATCATTGCTGTAATTTTCATAATGTTATGCATCATAATGCAAGTATTTTTGTTTGTTTGTTAGACGGGTCCTGACCCACAGGTTGAGAACCACTGCTATAGCATAAGAACTCATGAATTGCCGGGCTGTTGTGGTGCATGTCTTTAATCCCAGCACTCGCGAGGCAGAGACAGGCAGATCTCTGCTAGTGTGAGGCCAGTCTGGAAAGAAAAAAACCCTCATGAATCATTCATGAGTGACTGAAAGAATAAAGGATCCAAAGGAGGTAAGGTAGGAAGGTGAAAAGTAAAAGGAGAAAGGAGAGAGGTAAAAGAGAGGGTGTTTAGGAGAGAAAGGAGAAGGGATGAGAGGGGAAGGAGGAAAGGAAGATGGAAGAGGAAGGGAAGGAAGGAGGAAAAGAAGGAGGAAAAGAAGGAGGAAAAGAAAGGTTAGAGGGAAAAGAGTGGGAAAGAAAAAGGGGAAAAGAAGGGAGAGAAAGATGGGAGACAGGAAGGAAGGAGGGAGATGGGGAAGGATAAAGTAGATAAGGTAGAGATGGAGAGGGAAGGACTCATTTCATTAGTGTTTAAAGTGAGTTTTCCTGAAAAATAATTTTCTCCTAACATTTGTCAATAGCAGCTTATATGAGAAAACCTTCCCTTAAAGCCTAGCATTAAAATAAATAGTAGTATATGGCAGATCATGTTTTTCCTAGGTACAATCAAATTCACCAAATATTGAAATAAGATTCTCTTGTCACCATGCCCAGGCATTAATAATTGTTTCAAATAAAAATTGTGTTAAATATAGAAAAAAATTCTAAGTGATATTAGTAACTATAATATCTTATGAATATCTTATGAGTATATTCTATGGACTGGCCATATAGTCAATGGACATATATGTTTTGGCCATTATATCTTCTATATAAATTATAACTATAGGAAAGAAAAGAAATGAAAGACATGTACCATATAGGTTAAGTTGTTAGGGTACAGGAGTTTTTTTCCACTGCCTATCCTTTAACACGCACTAACCTTGACTAAATCAGAATGAAAATATTACAATGACTATGAACTGCATAGCTCATCATTACTTTGGTGTCTAACTTCTAGCTCTATCTTTTATTTCCCTAGGAAATATAATGTTGTATGTTCCCATAATTCTTTTATTAGATGGTAATCTGAAGGCTGATCCTTCTTGGTCTGGAATTGTTTTTCACCCCCCCCAAGAACTGTCTCACACTCTGATCTGAGGACCAACCCTCCTCAAATCTACTTCTACAGCACAGGGCAACTCTGCTTCATGCTCTAGAAAATGAAGTTAACAGAGTGTCTTTTATATTTTCAGACCCTTGAAATAATAAAGGACAAGATCCTGGTAAAAGAGTGTGCTGTCCCGTTCCCAATGCCTAAGCAGAACTTCACCAAACATATGTCTGAAAGTTCCAACTTAAAGTTGATTAATACCACTGAGACAGCACCAACTTCTACGTTGAAAGTAGAACTGGGGCCATGTCAATGTTCGTCAAGGTTCCAAAGTCTCTCTTACCAAATATGTCCTTTGTTCATGGCTTTTCAACTGGCTGTTGAGAAGCTCATACAATCAGGATGATGAGTGGCAAGACATTAGTGCCCATTTCAGTCATATCTCAATGCTCTCTAGTCAGTCTATCCCCTCCACGATACACAGAGTATACAGTGCTGTGACATGGACATGAGAAGTGTTTGACATTACTAAGATGCTCCCATGCAGCTCTTTTCCCCAGCAGCCTTTGATCTGTGGTCTGTGTTTAACCAGCAACATCCAAGATAAATTGATTTGCTTCATGTATTGACTTTAGTGGTATGATGTTCCCAACATTGTCCGCTACGAGGTACAGCACACTCTGTCTTCTCACTTGGCTTGCAGAACTGCTGAGAATCTCTGTTATGGAACAGGCTGCAGAACACAGTCATCAATGGGTCATGAACCAAAGTCTAAATTTACATGGTAAGACAGGAGTGACATCCGTGGCAATAACGAGACAGGAGTTCACCCTGTTCCAGTTAGAGAAGGTGTCATCAGGGAGACAAAATAGCTGGTATGATAGTCCTTTTTGGTCAGTCACTCTAGTCTGAGGGTGCCTGGACCACAGATGCCAAATAATGGCATCTTTCCATTTTTTAAAAATGTCTAAGAGAGCAAAGACCTCAAGAATCAATGTGATTTTTAAAAGGTCAAACAAAGCCCTCATTCTCAGATTTAATTTTTTCCCTTCAGCACTGACTTATTGATGTGTCAGGGCAAAAGAGGGAAAGTAAAAATATGTGTGTGTGTGTGTGTGTGTGTGTGTG
>NC_022009.1:26437422-26456890 GCF_000317375.1 Microtus ochrogaster | reverse complement strand
ATAGATACTTAATAAATGTGCTGCCTAGTTTTATGTCAACTTGATACAAACTAGAGTCATCTGAGAGGAGGAAACCTTGATTGAGAAAATTTCTCTAAGGCATTGCCTTAATTAGTGATTGGCATGGGAGCATCCAGTCCATTGTGGGTGGTGCCACCCTGGGCTAGTGGCCCTGGGTGCTATGAAAAAGCAGACTGAGTAAGCTATGAGCAGTAGCCAGTATACAACACTCCTCCATGGCCTGTGCATTAGCTTTTGTATCCAAGTTCTTGTTCTATTTGAATTCCTCTCATGACTGCCTTCAATGATGAATGAAGAAAAAAAAAGCAAGCAAAATAAACCCTTTCCTTCCCAAGTGGCTTTTGGTCATGGTTTTTTTCATCACAGCAATTAGAAACCTTATCTAATATAATGACTATTGGGTAAATAGCATCAGAAATAATCAAAACAATATTATATGAAAACTCTCTACCATAAAGTCATTGAGATACTTTCTGGCCATCTAGTTACTGAGTCTACCAGGAATGGAAAATTAAAGTTAAAACATAGTAGGAGAAGAAATATAACTTTAAAATCCAGTTTTAGCAATTACTAGTAATATAAATGTGGCCTATGTAAACTTAGTTTCTACATCTTTATGGCATAGATATGATTTATTCTACCTCATGTGGTGAGGATTAAGGGAAACAATATATAAAAAGCTTAAAATGGCAATAACAGTGTAGATCATGTGAAGGCAGGGATATCATTTGAAAGTCTGTAGCATTCCCGGCACCAAGTCATGACATCATCTTAACACATGACATCATCCGTTCTCCTGATCGGTAAAACTGGGCTTTTTCTTCCTGCTTAAGAAGGGAACAAGGTTGGTGAGAGGTGCGGAACTACAGCATATGTAGGTAGGGGGTCATTTTAACACAATCCCCTGTGCCTGAGGGGCAAAAACAAAAGCCACTATGAGATGCTCCGCTTAATTCCTGTCCCTCTCCATTATTTCCCACGGGGAGAACTATTTCTGAAAACTTGATTTCCTTTTAGTCAAGGGCTACATTTCATTACATAAAATACAATGGAGAATGTGATTCATCCCTTAGCTTTGAAGAAAATGAGGCAAGTAACCAACTGTATTCCGTGTGAGAAAATTGGAAAATTAAAATGTCCCCTGCAAACTAAAAGTAAATGTCAAATTTTTTTCTAAAAATGACTTACTAGAGGACCAGTGAGGGATAAAGGCACTAAGGGACAAGGATGATGACACTAGGTTTCTTCCCCAAGACCCACGTGAGGTTAGGAGGAAACTTGCTGTCCAATGCTGCCTCTGAACTCCAGGTACATGTACCCAGCTACACCCACCCACCCACCTGAGCAAATAAAAAAAAATGCAATATGGTGTCAAAAGTTAACTTAAAAAGTGAAAATCCCTTAAATAGAATGTCAAATTTTTAAGGCATTCAAACCCCAAAATATTGACCTTCTACAAGTTAGCCACCATATAAGGTTTCTTGTCACTGATGTGATTAATCCTGAATGCCTCCCTTTCCTGCCTACTATCTTCACATAAGCTAACGTTTCTAGAAAAGAAAACATTGAATTCTAAAAACAAGAGCCATTAAGGAAAGCCACAGAGAGCAGAGGGGAGAAGTGAGCATGTTGAACTGGCCGGCTGACTGATGCGCTGTGCTTTATTCCGCACAGTCTATGTCACCTGCCTTTTTCCCAACAGAGGAAACTTGCTTCTTTCAGGACTTTTCAGGTCCTTTCTTACCTAAGATTTTAGGGAGACTCTTCTTCTTCTGTGATATTCCCCTTGAAAACCAAAAGAAATGATATATATGCTTCCATATGTTCCATAAGAATAATCGTGCTATCCAAGACACATTGACATCAAGACAAAACCTCTGATCCCAATGGCATCCCCGTTACTCTACGGAGGACCCACAGCCTTCCTGCATGCTCTTTAGAGTCTGGTGTGAATCAGGGATAGTCAGTGAGGTCCTTCTTCGTAATCTTTTGTCATAATGTGTCTCTGCTATTAACTAGAAAGACAGCACAGCAGGGAGAAATGGAGCAAACGTGAGAAAGACTTCCCCCTCATTCTACAGACTCAGAGAATCTTCTGCGAGTAAAATGTTTCTTTCCTTGGCTAGTAGAGGAGCAGGGCCCAGGAACTTGTCTCTTCCCTCTGGAATATGGAACTTCACTTCTCATTTTGCTCTCTGCCTTCAATTCCTATCCTTTTCATCCATTTCTCCTCTGTCAAGAGGGGCAGGGGAACATTTATATAACACAAACCGGATCCAAATGTCAGCTCCCCCCTTCATCTTAGGACAAACCCTATCACTAGCCAGCCATCCGAGCTCCACTCTCTGCCCCGGAACCATCTTCGCATGCACTTTTCAGTTCAGCTGAACTGTCTGCAGTTCCCTGTGCCAGGCCAGCCTCAAATGAGCTTCCTCTAAATCTACCTGAAAAATACCTGCTATTGAGGCTTGCTAAGCCTCTGCCTGAGACACTATCCCGAAACACTCACCTTGACAATTCTCAACCACACAGGCTAGTCAGTTTCCGTCATGCTCACATGACACAATGTATAACGCCAAAATAACAGTTTTCATTCTGTAATGTAATTATTGGCTGATCGCCTGGCTTCTCTGATACGGAGGCAGCAGAACCCACACTTCGTCCTAGATGCGTGATACGTAGGAAGAGCTGGAACTCTTCCTGTTAAATCGAGCAGCACAATAATTTTGAACGTTTTAAAAAAATTAAATAAATAAAACACAATCCAGCAACGCACTAATCAAACTAAGAAGACTCAAACTATTGATTGTTAATCCAGACTACAAATGCCACTTCTCATAGCTCATTCTTAAATCTTCTTCAGAGGTCCTCTGTCTCCGCATCACAAACTGCCTCATTTCTGTGTTATGTTTTTACTGCCCTTTGCACTAAGTGGTAATTTGTACCCTCTATGCCCACAGTTTATCGCTGAATATGTCAACCTATGAGTAATATCCATTAACAGCAAGAAAATTAAAACTGAAAGTGAGTGTGTCCTCCAGTTATGATGCCATAAAACATGAAAAGAATAAGATAATCCAAAATAATTATAAATGCAGTTCTTCAGACAAGCAAGAGACATGGATTACAAAACAGCAAGTTTGTGGTTCCATAGGTGTAATTCAAAACTCAATTACTGACCGTGTTTTTATAAAGGGGAATGCTAAAATATTTTGATGTGTTTTCTCCCCCAATATGAACATATTTGGTTGATAACTTATAATACCCAGAGGGATCAACCCCTCCTTTATGTAAGTGTCAAAAACCATTTTACCCCCTTGGCACAATTTTTGTGTTGGAAGGTGAAATATTCCCCGATAGGTGCATGTGTTTGAACCCTTGGCCCTGAGTTAGTGGCTGTTTTGGAAAGCTGAAGAATCTTTAGGAAGTGGATTATGACTGGAATAAATGGGTTCTTGAGAGCAAGTTTAAGTTTTTTAACTTGTTTCCAAGTCCTGTCCGTTCTCTGCTTCCTGACTGGAGATGCAAGACCAGCCCCCCTAAAGCCCTGCCAATGCACCTCCCCATCCCGATGAAGCCTACTACTCCTTAAACTGTGAACAGAATTAAACTCCCCTTCCAGAAGTGGCTTTCATCCAGAATTTCATCAGTAATGAGAAAAGTTAACTAATCCAGGTGGGTACCGTAAGATAATCTGCCACACATGGAGCCCCTAAAGAAAGACCCTGAGCTAGTGTATAGAAATTCAAAATCCATGTAGTTAGTTTACTGGAGAACAGTAAAATTGAGGCAAATGTAGAGCTTTTTCACTTAAGCTATTAAATCTGGTCCAAAGGAGCTTTAGCCACTTCAGACTCTCTCACGTTGTATGCTAAATCTTCCTCCTTCTGCTCCTCTGCTTGGAGAATAAAATGTCATGGTCCCTGTTTTTGATAATTGAGCATAATGCCTAAAACAACATTACCCAAAAGGGCCATCTGCTTTAAAACGGAGTGGTATTGCAAAGCATGTTGAAGTTCAAAGTATATGTTCTTTTCTTCTCACTAATTATAATATACACACTAATATTCACTAATTGTAATATATACCAGGACATATTTCCGTTTACTAAGAAGAGATGAAGAGGAAAGAACTGCATCTAATCAAAAGGCATTATTAGTTATGTCCCTCACGAGGTAGAAGCTGGTGTGCCTACCCACTTGGTATATAACAAGGACGTCACAGCAAAGGAAATGATCCCAGAGATAAAATATCACTTTTTAAAACTACCTTTGCCTCCGCTACTTCTAACAATTTGGCCTGATTGCAGATTCTGCAGCGGCCATGGGAGACTTTGTGCCCTGCTTGCCTTAAGACATCTAAAATGCTCTGTTCCTCCCTTGCTATTCTGAGTCAAAGCAGCCTGACCCAACAGGAATGACAAGTCATTACTGACTTTGCAAGGTGTCTCTTTGAATGACAGAAGCAGCAGCTTCTGCCTGCAGATATTCACTGGCATCTCCCAGGCAGGCTTTTCTTTTGGCTTTCTGGAGGGTATTCAGGATAAAAGCAACAGATCCCCTTCTCCCCCAAGAGAGCTTTTTCTGCTTAGATCACACAATAGGAAACTAAAGTGCTCAACCAAAATCCCCAATAGGAAATATAAATCTCCGCAGTATTTTAAAGACATGCATTATCCCCCACATGACTAAAATACTTCTTTAAAATGAGTTGAGAAAAAAATGATATGGCCATTCATAAGGCCCAGGCACTTAACTGTCCCACTCTAGAAAATGACCTTCCTGACATAGAGAGTAATAAATTAAGAACTCTAGTGGCCTTTTCTTCCTTTTCAAAGTTCTTCTATCCATGCTGAATAAATGAAAATGAACCAGGCCCTCCATGACAAATATTGAGAGAAGCACTAATGATTTCCAGGATGAATCCTGTTGAGAAATAGTTGTAGTATAGAATGCTTCAAATCTTTTCAGTCACACACAGAATGGAGTAATGTTCTTATCACCCACGTCATTTCCTTTGTACAGTTATTTTCCATTTTCCATATGTACTTATTGGATTTTTGTCACCCTTTTGGAAGAACACTGGCTTCAGCCCCCTCCCCAACAATGGCTGCTCTGTAAGAGGTGTGACAGCTAGAAGCCCTCTAATGTAACAATACCAAGGGTCACACAGGGCATCTTTCACTCCAAAGTGGTACAAGAGCCTTCTCTACCTTGCAGGTCAGCTTTGGTCAACGCAACTTTGTTAGCAAAAGAACAGAAAAAGCGAAAACAATAACCAGAGGTTAGTTAGAGTCGAATCAACAAGATAACATTACAGAAACAAAAGAATGCAATCTGCATAGCCAACATCACTCAGACAGACACTGGAAATGCTCTACAAGGTCACCAGAGACAGCACAGACAAGGGGATGCACAGACCAGAGCACAGCAGGCCTCCTCCAGCCAAGTCAGCAGAGCTGGGGCAGGGAAACGGTGAACTTGACAAAGCACAAGCGATGGGCAAGGAGAGTCTTCCCACACACACACAGCCAACCCCAAGACATCCAGCCAAGAGAGAAAGGCAGTGTGTGGCCAGACTGAAAGACACGTGTGCACATTCAAAGCCCACAAAAATACTTTGGAACCTTTAGGAGTTGAGCACAGGCGACTCTTGATTACCCCAATCCCTTACTCCCTTGAAGATGCCACCAAAGAATATGGCACCAGAGTTATGCATTTCTATCCAGGTGACCCACTAGGAACACCAGAGTCCTTAAGTTGTTAAATTTGTAGGAATATAACCAAATGTTTGTGGGCAAAAAAGGCACCAAATGCAAGTCCTTTTTTATTGATTCATGCTAGTTCCAGAAGGAAGCACGTGGTGTTTTCTCCCAGATGTTTACCTTCTACAACTGTGGAACAGCACATCTGCTCAACATACCTTAGCCTCTACAGCTAAGCTGATTACAACATGGGAAGAGGGATTTGTTGCAAGCCAAGTGAAGTGTTAATTTAGACATTACAAAAAAAAAAAAAAATCCTCGCCTCCAATGAGGAGTCAAAAGTCAGAGCTAGAATTTGGCTAGAAGTCAGACTTAATTTCTAATTCAGTGATATTAAAGATTAAAAAAATCAAATAAAACCAAAGCCTAATTTAAGATCATTTAAAAAAATAAAACCCAAAAATACCTAAAAATTAAAATAAAAAATATCAAATTCCTAAATTTTAAAATAAAATCTCTTTTCATTTCTTATATAAATTCTTTGTAGAAAATAATGCATTTATTCCTTCGGGATCTTAAAAGATTTTAAAATAGCAATGCCACTGACTTTGGCAAGAACATATGTTATACTTTAGTCTGCTTTAACTTACATATATAAAAACACAACATTTTCACCATCTTAAGTAGATCCAGGTCAAGGCTTTTGATAATGACATCCCGTCCCCAATTAGTTCCCTATTCTCTATGAAAAAAATGACACCAAACTACATGCTCTCTTTCCCATGTGTCCCCTGTACTTTATCCCCTAAGATAGTCTCAGGAGTCATTTGCTGTGTGCAAGAGTCATGACAATGGAATCTTTTGTAGTTTTTCCAAGGTTTCAGGCCCTTCATTTTTCTTTGCTGCTATCTTTCAGTGTCGTTTCCAAAAAAAAAAAAAAAAAAAAAACAAAAAAGAAAAAAACTAAAAAGGCTCCCAGGATCTTCGAGGCCTTATTCACAATGCTGCAAACTATCAATGATAGTAATTTATGCCTTAACCTACTTTTTGGCCATTTTTCCTAGCCACTTAAGCTAATTATCTAAGTAATTTGTGTACAATAAACAAGGACCTTCCTCCCTCCCTTGGTACTCATCCTCCACTTCAACCCACCCAATAGGGAAGTCTTAATGCTTGGTGGGCAACCATCATAATTATCTCCATGGCAATAGAGTGCATGTGATTAGACCCACGGGCTTTGCCATGGATGGATGGGAGAGCCATCAAGTCTCAGCATCCGGCTTTGAACAATCATGGTACTTAGAGCAAGGCTGGAGGCCACCGTAATGCATGCGGTGAAACACGGAAGCGGGTACTGGGCTGCAGGGCAGCCTGGGGACATTTCTCCCAATGGGATGGGCAATTTTCTCCTGCTTCCGCGCTCACTTTTTCCCCTAAAGTTCTCCTGAGGAGGGCTCAAGCCTCCATGCTTCTCTCTTTACATTTTGTAACCGCTAATTTCAGCCTCTTTTTATCCCAGTCCTACAGCTTCCTTTCCTCATCACTCCAAGTTTCATGGTCTATAGATCTGTGCTTCCGATACAGCAACCAGAAACACACGTAGCAAGAGAGCTTCAAAAGTGCCTTTTGTGAACTTAGGTGCTGCTACAAATAAAAAGTACACAAGCTTCTGAAGATTTACTGTAATCAAAAGGATATAAAATACCTATTAGCCACTTTGTTACACAGACTGAATTGCTAATATGTGGGCTATATTGGGTTAACTAAGATAAAATATAAAATGTAAACTAATTTCCTGTCACTTTACCCATTTTACAATCTAACCACTGGAAAATTTCAATTGCATGTCTGACTTACGCTACATTTCTTTCTTTTTATTTTTCTTGCATGTGTGTGGTATGAGTACGTGTACATGGGCTGCGTGTATGCAAACACATGCACACGGGCCAGGAAGTGACGTCAGTAATCCCCTCCAATGACCGTGTGCCTTGTGTATTGCAGCAGTCTCTCCCCCGGACCCAGAGCTTGCTGACGCAGCTAAAGTACCTAGTCAGCTTGCTCCCGCGATCCCATCTCTACCTCCTGTGCTCTGAGATTGTGGACGAGCTGCCCTAGGTACCCAGCATTTATGTGGGTGCCAAGGACCTGAGCTCTGCTCTTCATGCTTGCACACTGTGTCCTTTACCTGCTGACAGAGCTCCCCTGCCCCTTATACTACCTTTCTATTGGATCATACAATAGATTCTTCTTAACTTTTCAACCTGAATAGCATAAGACATGATTTTTAAAATGCTATTTAAGTAGCGCCTTGTGTGTTTTTTTTAAGAAATGATTTTATTTTCAGTTGTGTGTGTGTACATGTGTGTGCATGCATATGAATGCAGTGCCTGTGATTCAATAAAAAAATTTTGGATCCTAGGACCAAGGGTAACAGGTGGTGGTGAGTCACCTTCCCTGGGTGCTAGGAATGGGATCTGTATCCTGTGAATGAGCAGGATAGCTTTTAACTGCTTAGCCATCTCTCTAGCCCTGTCTTGTGCTTTTGAGTATGTGATTTCAGACTTTAATTTAACTTGCTCTGGTACCTTCTAGAAGAAGTTCAGCTACTGTCATCCTGAACCTTCGAAAGTAAGATGCTTAATGTAATATCAAATACTTCATTCACCCTTACATCACCCTTAGCATCTGAAGAACTCTGAATAGACCAGTAAGTCCAAAAAAAATTTTTGAGTTGAATGAAATTGGGCAGCATTTTCAGGAAAACACAAAATGGCTACTTCAAGTGCCTTTGATTCCTAACCTCTTGCCCATCACACACATAGACACACACACACACACCATATTTATGGCCATCAGAATTAAAAATGTATTCTTGGTTAAAGGAAAAATGATCATAGGGGTCACCCTCATGATACTAGTCCAACACAGACCACCGACTCCAGCAAAGGGAAACATCTTTTTTAGCACAAGTTAGCCTGAGAAGCACTTGCAAAATTCTGCTTTAAGGGAATGAGTTTACTCAAATGGAAGCTGCTTTAAAAGTAGTGTTCATGAACTTGAACACAGAAAATAAACGAACAGTTTTGACATGGGAAATGAAAAATGGATGCAAGAAAACACAACACATTGCACAAAGGACCATCAGGCTCAGCCAGAGGAAAGAACGCAAAGACTCCTTTGCATGTGGATGACCTGCATGCAGTCTCTTCTCTGGCCAACTGAAGGCAGGAGTAAACCCAGAATGTGTTCACTGCTGCCCTCTACTGGCTGGAGATAAGTTGTTCTTACAGTCATCAACCGCTCTGGAAAGATTTGTTCTTTTCAGTGTCTACAGAAACAAGGCTGAACATGGTTTGTTGTGCAGCGTGGGTAGACATGCAGTGCTATTATGTGTCTCGCATGAGATAATATTCAGGAACAATAATCCCACGTTTATCCAGTACCCACTAGATATCAGGCATTTTGTTAGTTTCTGATTTTGCCAATTACTTTTGAATGTGCCTACTTTCATTCCATTTCACAAAGAAAGAGAAGATAGATCTAGGCATTTAAGTTAATTACCAAATGGCAGCTGGACCTTAATCCAGGTCTTCCTAACTTGGGAAGTGAGGCTGTACCTCTACAGCACACTGGAGACTGACAAGCAGAGCCTGATCCAGTAAGTACTCAATAAACGTTTCCTTCCATCCTCATGACGTTCTGACATCATTTCTCTGTCTCCCAATGGATTTTCATGAAGATTCCAGCTACTATTGGCCAAAATAGGAAGCAGTTTTGTAAATCGTGACACCAATCTGGACTCTTTGTCTTTTGCCATTATTAAAATATATCTCCAGTACCCTTTCAGCCATTCTGAAAATAAAGGCACAAATTGGGAGAAGCCTGATGCCCATGACAGCGAAGGGACTTCACTGCCGAGTATATAATCCTGGAAGGACATCTGCCAGCAAACCTTCTTAGAGTTCATGGCACATGTCTGGCATACTCAACAAGTGACAAGAAGACAGCGATTAGGATGCACTGTTGGGTGGTGACTGAGAATGACAAAGGATGAGTAAACTGAGGAAGGAGGCACTGGCAGAGCAGCAAGGAGGCTGGATGCTTGTGACAAGACTGTGCATTCGGAAGAAGAGAGGTTCTACCTTCACAGCCTCGCTCGATCTGCCCGCTCTTGTGGAGAGCATCATTGATAAGATCAGGCAGGCGCCCATTCAAGTCTACAGAGGCCAGACAGCCCTGAAATCCATCCCGGGAGGCCACAAGCTTCGGAAGGTTGCTGTACATGCCTTGAGCTAAGCCAGCCATGTAGAGATCACCTAGAAAAAAAAATGCACAAAGTAAAAGACACCGAGTAGAGAAAAGATGTAGCAGCCATGTCCATTAAGGCTCAACACCTTAGACCATTTCTTCCTTCGATGATGATAACACAACAGTGGGGTGGAGGGATCAACTAAAATAGGAATAACTGCAAGACTTTCTAAACTATTAACCCAAATATATTGATTGGTCACTCATTTTGTGTTCCACGCCTCAGAGTCTGAATTACCATATCAACTGTATGAAGATTTATAATTACAAGAAGTAAAGATTAACCACATTTTCAACTGAACAACCATATATTTAGTAGTTTTTGTGTTTGTTAGAAATAATATGTTCAAAGTTTTACAGATATTCAATCAAGGGTCTAACAACCCATAATGAGAATAATGACCAACTATCCTCCATGTGTGTGTTTGTGTGTGTGTGTGTGTGTGTGTGTGTGTGTGTATACACAGTATTAAGTACAACTGAGACATTGTTACCAATGTCATCCAGGAAGAAAAGACATAGCTGCATCTAGATCTTTGTCTTCTCTATTAGGGACTCTCCTACATTTTGACATAGCCTTGACTTATCACCTCATCTTTTAGACCCCAAAGCACATTCCTAATATTATCAGAGATCATGAAACATTTTGAGGCATGGATAAGTAGCTTTATGGTATAAATCAACACTTTTCCTATGCAAAATGCGTGGTACAAAAATATATGGTTGGAACCCCTAACCTGGAGCTTTCCCATGGAAGCAACTTTTCTGTTGAGAGATGGGATATAAAATAAAAACTTCTGTAGGAGAATTACCTTTCAAATCCAGATTTTTGGCACCATTGATGACCTGAGTGACTACCTTGGTGTCGACTTTCAGGCTGTGGGTATTGCTGTTGTCCCGAGTGATAACAACATTGTGCCACTGGTTGTCATTCAGGGGGCGGTCACTGTTGCCTTTGATCACATTGGGACCATTGCCAAGATCAAACACATAGTGTATGTACCTACGAAAAACAAAAAAAGCACACAATCACTTCAGGTACCATGAAGTAGTTAAGTAGCAATCACACACACACACACACACACACACACACACATCAAAAACAAGGGGTTTCAAATCTCAAGTACAGACCTGGCCTAACATAGCAATTAAATACACTGAAAAGAATTCTCAATAACTATTAGATCATACTTCATTTCAATTCCATATTCATAGACTGATAGAGTCTTCTTTCACTTTTTGTATTTTTTTTTAAGTCAAGACTTCACAATATAGTGTAGGTTGGCCTGGAGCTCACAATCTTCCTCTCAAATATTGTGGAATTATAAGCATGTACCCACACATAGCCCAAAAGTCTACTTCTTTAATCCTTCATAGCAATATCTAGATATAAGAAGTGGTACATTTAGACACCCTACAAAACACAATAGAACAATAATAACAAAAGTCAATCAAGATTGAGTAGCGTATTTGTTTATTTGTTTGTTTATTTGTTTGAGGCAAGATCTGTGTAGTCCAGGTTGACCTCAAATAAAGCTCAGGTTGACCTCAAATTTGCTATCTAGCTAAAACGGGCTAAGATTCACGATAGTTTATAGCACACACCTGCTCTGACCTCAGTCAGGAAGTGAAGTAAAAAATTAATCCAAGTTATTCACCTAACTCATGACCCCAGTCAGCTGGTGAGAATGCCACCTCACAGAGACAAGATCCTCTTGTCTCTATCACAACACAGCTGTTTTACAGGTGTGTGCCATCACACCTACCCAATGCATGCTGCGCTGGGATTGAACCCAGGACCTTGTGCGTGGTAGACAAGCACTCAGGGAAGCTACATCCCCAGTTCTGTCTTTGTTCTTATGTCACTACTGTTTTCCAATATATTAAAGCAGAATAGGTGGGACAAAGAGAGGTTTAAATATTATAATGTCAACCTCTGCAATGTTCCTAAATTCAGGAAACTCCATTTCATGGTTTTGGGTACTGGAGGATTGTATCAATGCTTTCCCCTTAAAATAAAAATTGTAATGCTATTAGTAGAGTTGTAAAATAAATAACTAGGTTTCATTTCTTACTACGCATCTGCTGACTACAATTAGCAATACATCACAGACCTGTATAATACACACCATAGCCATAAAACTATGGTAAATATGGTAAGACATAAATAAGCTTACCTTACAATAGCATCAAAGGACAGCAATTCATAGTTAAAAGATCTATGACATCAACTTAGTAGAATTTCATTAAATAATCCTGAGTCCCTGTCCTTTCCAGCCCTAGTCATTGTGTGGGTCTTTATTACCAAGGAGGGTACTAGCGAGGGCAGGGGTTAGGGAGTAAAATGGACACTTTTCTTCACAGCCATCATTAACATTGCCAGCATCAACTAAGTGATTTCTCCTACTTACCCCTTGACCAGCTCAACTGCAATGAAATCATTGCCATCGCCACTATTGAAAAGAATGAAGCCGTCAGCTGACGTGGTCTTGAACTGGAAAAAGAGGTGCATGGAGGTATAGGCCTGGAGGGTGGCAAGGGTCAAGTAGCTGCTCTTGGTCTTGAAAGTCACAGGGTCAGCGATGATGTTCCTCAGCCCAAACCGAGCCTTCAGTTCACAGTAGTCAATGTCCCCATTCTTGCATAAATCTATGTAGAGCAAGCCATTGAACATGAGGCTCTGAAGATGGCCAATGAAACTGGAAGGGACCACAGAGATATAACGCTTCTCCGTCATGATACCAGTCTCAATATTGTGGAACTCCAGGCGGGTGTGGTCTCCCACCATCGTACCTGTATAATCAGAAATGAGGTAGGAATGGGGAAAATTACTGTTTTCTCGCAGCCACCTTCTTCTATCTTACAGAAGGAACGTGTTTCCAAGTTTCTGAGTTCTGTCCCAGAAAACACAATACTAGTGAGAGTTTGTAGCACCTGGTCTGAGCTCAGTTAGGAAGTGAAGTAGTAGCTCAACCAAAGTTACTCTTTTGACACGTGACTTCAGTCAGCTGCTGAGAATGCCGTCTCAGAAAGAAAACCGTGAGCAAACAGAGAACCCAAGTGAAAGGGCATCACTATTCATCGTCTTCATTCAAGAAACAACTCAGGAAGCAGAGGCAGGGATCAGGGAGTAAAATGGACAGTTTTCTTCACAGTCATAGTTTACAGGAGTTTGAGGCCAGCCTGGTGAACAGAGCGAGTTTCCAGAACACCCAGAACTATACAGAGAATACCTGTGTCTGGAAAAAAGAAAGAAAGAAAGGAAGAAAGAAAGAAAGAAAGAAAGAAAGAAAGAAAGAAAGAAAGAAAGAAAGAAAGAAAGAAAGAAAGGAGGAAAGGAAGAAACCTTAAATCAAATCATAAGAAGTTATTTTTTTCCCTGACCAACAATTTCTCATAATAAGTCATTACTTGGTACGTATAAAGCAACTAATTGTGGTTTCCTAAAACTAATACTGTCGCCTTCCGAAGCAATAGCTTGTACTTGAATCCTGCAGACGGGATAAAGTTGATCATAATCAGGTGGGGCTACAGAATTCATCTCTAGTCACATAACCATAGACTTTGATCTAAAGAGTAAAACCATGATCTTTGAAAGCTAGAAAGTTGGAAAGTTTGTCTATGTCCAATAATCGGAAAAACTGAGACCCAAACTCACAGTACATCACTCCAAGGTGAGACCTGAAAACAGGCCTTTCTAGAAAATTCCAAAGTTACCAATTGATCGGTCATTTTTAGGGAATATATACATATATTTTTTAATGAAAAAGAGACTATGAATTTGAAGGAGATCAGGGAAGGTAAATGGGAGAGCTTAGAGAGAGGAAAGCAAGAGAGACATGTTATAATTATGTTTTAATTTCAAAACTAAAAACATAAAAGCAAAAACAAAGGTTCAAGAGATAGTTGCTGAGACAAACTGTTTTTGGGGGTAAGAGTCTTATGAGGAGATTTGCTTCTCCCACAGACAACATGGCAGGGACCCCACGAGAGTCATCAGTTCTATCAGACAAAGTGACCTTCTCCTTAATTTGGCTCAGTCAAATTAATCTGTTGTTTTACTATCAGATGTCTCACTGATAAATGACATTTGATGTCTATCCGTCTTACTTTTCTTTCACTCCCTACTGGTCCAGAATTTGAGTATCAAAGAGGAAGGGTGGGCATTTGTCTTCTTGGATAACTTAGCTGGAGTCTAAGAGATCCAACCGTGTCTGAAAGATTTATTCATCTCCTTGAATTTTAAATATAGATACTACTTCCTCAGACACAAGCTCAGAAGTGATTCAAAGATTTGCAAATGAGCACAGAAATCAGGGCTTACATTTGATGAGCCTCTTCATGGTGTTTTGACAATGGGTGTCAAATTATTGCTTAATGTAAGCAAAAATAAAATAATGATGTTCATTAAATACATAAGTTGTAGTTAGAGCAAAAATCAAAATGCGACATAAATTTGTTAACAATTGAATGACTAGGAAAAGGAATTAGGACATGAAGTTACTTAATATAGACAATTGTACTAGTCATGAAATGAACATAACCTAAAATTCTCACGTTTTTAAAACAGTGAAGCGATTGACAAAGCACCCAACTCCACTTGGCCCTATCTCTTCATAACAGGTGTGAAGACTAGTATAGAAAGTGTCCGGAAAGGGACCACAGGCAACCTGCATGGAGTCAGAGGAACTGCAGGGTGGTGATGTTACTATTTGTGTCCTCACTCACACCCTTCCACACAGAAACTTCAGAGTGAAACCCTTAAAAGCAAAGGCAACCCCATGCGATCCAAAGAGTTCCCAAAGGAATCAGAGAGGCAATTTTAAATTCAGCTGAGAGATTTCTACAAAATTTTATCTTCAGGACTGAGGACTGAGAAAAGTCTACCTACCAAGAAAATTACCAGTTTTATAAAGCAGAATAAAAGTACATAGGGTATTGGATGAGAATTTTTTTTTAAAGAGGCAGAGTAAAAGGATAAGTAGGACAAGAAAAGAGCAAGGGGCTGGATGGTGGTGGCGGCGCACGCCTTTAATCCCAGAACTTGGAAGGCAGAGAAAAGTGGATCTCTGTGAGTTTGAGACCAATCTGGTCAAAAGAACGAGTTCCAGGACAGTCAAGGCTACACAAGCAAACCCTGTCTCAAAATAAAATAAACAAGAAAGAAGAAAGGAACAAAGGAGGGAATGAGGGAAGGAAGGAAGGAAGGAAGGAAGGAAGGAAGGAAGGAAGGAAGGAAGGAAGGAAAGAGGAATGTAAAGAAGGAAGGGAAAAAGAAATAAACAAGGGAACTCAAGAGCTTAGCCCAGAGCCAGAGATTGACTGAGGATTTAAAATGACTCAGGGAAAAGATCTACTACAAGTCTAGGACAGTGGGGGATCTAGCAATGTAGGTCCACAAATCAGAAAAAAATAAATGGTTCTGTTATTCATTAAAGAAATTCACCTACCTGTTACACAGACTAAAACCAAGCCAACCACACACACCCAAAATACCCTATGTTATTACATCTGACAAAAATTTTAGAAGACTTTGCTTGACATTTGAAACTTCCACCAAACTAGTCAAATATGACAAAACAAGTCCATGTGTGGTCTAATCCATACAAGGAACTGAGAAACCTGCAGAAGACAACACCTTCTGAACTTTGGGTGTAGACCAAACATTTTCTCACATGACAATAGGTATATGCATACCTCAGAATGGCTGCTCTAGAATTCCAGAGGAAAGAAAAATAAAAGGCTTGAGTGGAAGATAATAAAGAGACATGAGGACTAACTATCTCTATATGCAAGGTCTTGTGCTAAGCTTCCGACTGTGACATGTGTCACAATAAGCATTAAGTTATTGATGGCAGCATTATGTCTCCTTAGAGGTAAGGGCACTTAGTGTTCTGGGGTGAAGCAGTTTGGTTAAGGTCCCAACAGGTTGGTATGGCAGACCTTCAAACCGAATCTAGATGTGCATAGCACACAGACCGCTTCTTTATATGTATATTCTAATGTTTTTGAATAAAATTTTGATGCATTTTCCTTATCCTTGCCCATAAAAAGCAGTGGATGGACTTGATCTGCTACCACTGCTGTGTAGTAACTGTAATAGAGTCCAGTCTTTTACTGGGTACCAGATGCCATTTCACCTAACTCAGGATGATTGGCCATCTTTCCTAAGAAAGCCTTATGGCTTAGTCCTTAGTCACTTCCATAGTTCATCAGCAGGTGACAAGCCAGTCGCGTAGTACCTCTCAGAATGAAGACAAATAGGAACCCCAGGAAAACTCTGGCCAGATCTGCAATTTCCCATGACCACAGAGCACACAGAGGATGAGTATATAGGCTCTGGGGATATCTTCCTCAGATTTGAACTCTAGAGTCACAGATTCTTCACTTGGTTGCCTTAGGCAAGGTTCTTAACGTTTTTACTCTTCCATTTCCCATTTGTGAAATGAGTATGCCTTGGTCAGGATTAAGGGCATCAGCACAAAATTCTAGAAAGTTTCTAGGACCATAACCACGGGCTACTAGTTATTATTCTTTTCCTTTTTTGAATGTTTTAATCATTGTTCATTTATTTTACACAGAAGTTCTTGTTACAAATGGGACAATCTAGTGCCTCTGGGTATCTCATGGCCTACAAGGGAGGCTGAGTTCAGCAAGTTTCAGTGATATGGTGGGGGAACATGCAGTGGGCTCAGACTTAAGACATTAACTTGAAGGGAAGAATTTGGATGGCCATTTTTCTTTTCATATAATTCCTGGCCAACAGTACGAGTTTAAACAAATAACAATGGTAATAAATGATGATGATGATGATGATGATGATGATGATATTAATAATAACATTGGGAAATGTTGGAAGAAGGCACTCGGTCCTCTATGACTTCCAGACATTTAAGAGTAGCTCAGAAAAGGGAGGTCTATAAAGTCTCAGTTAGGGACTTCACATTTTCGTCACGATTCTCCAGCCCCACGGGATCCTGACACTTTCCTCCATGTTCTCAGCACTTTTGAAAAATGTGTTCCATAAAAAGGCCTTATTCTAAAAATAATTCCGAAGCCAAATATATTAGGCAATTAGTATATATTCAGTTATTGGTGATGAGCAATGGGCACTAGCTATTCAAAACCTCCTAATGAGCCTTGAATAAAGAACTTCACTTTGTGACCCAACATTTCCTATTCACACCCTATCAACTTTTTATTAACACGAGTAATAAATTGTTGTTGGGAGATTTTGAGAAAGGACCTTTTTATTCAGACTGTAGGTGGGTGAGAGAGAAGTCAATTTGGGCCGGAGCAAGAAGTCCTGGGCCAAGTGTACTGTCTGAGCACATTAGCTCGCTCTTCTGAGAAACACAAACGAAGTCAAGCGTTCTTTTAATTTGTCCTTAATAATAGAAATCTAACCCGATCAATCAATCAAGCCTTATTAACTGTCTACCGAACTTAGTGCTCTTCCAAGAATACAATTGTATGATAAAAAAAATGGAGAACACCAGCCTGGAGACTTTTTCTTTCTTGGCCTTTGGTGACAAACGAGCCTGGCCTATTCTATATGTCATTTGTATAGCCTAGTTAGAAATTTGGCACACTGGAGGACCTGAAACAGTATGAAAAGGATTACTGAGTAAGCCAATATGACACCACTTAGAACCGTGTATATTTTAGAGTCACTGCCTGATTTTATGAATTCTCTAAATTAAAATTATATCCCCAAGCCTCGTTTCACTGTCTAAAAAAAAAAAATCAACAATAAAAACACCAAACAAACAAACTCTTTTCCACTCCCAGATTCCTTTCTACTTTTCAGCTGCTGTCTTCCAGCAGCACTGAAGTAGGGGGTATGGCTGAAAGCGAAAGAATTCATTAATTTCAAATAAAATTACTAGATGGCTTGGACATGCCAAGGCTTAGCCCCACGCTCTAATTGTTAGCGCTAATAGAAAGCACAGTACATAATTGCCTTTATTCCAAAGGTTCTATAGAAGAACAATGATCAAGGCAAGGGATTACTGTACCCTAAGTTCTGCAATTCTCAGGGCCTGTGTTTTGTGGTTTTCAAGGAAAATGAAAGGAACTCACTGCTGAGTGAGATCGGGGTGAGAGTGCCACCTAATGGTAGCTATATATAACACGCTGTAAACTGTATCCTGGGATTTAACCAGCCAAATCCAGAGGAATTAGTGCTGCTTGCAAGCACAGCATTTGCAGGCTACTGTCTGATCTCACAGTTCATGGGGACAGCTTGAATAATTAATGCAAATCGAAAATTGCTTCTAAACAACAAAGTCATTTTCATCTCATTTTCTATATTTACTTCATACCATTAAGTTACCCTGAGGTCCCATAGGTCAGAAAGTCCTTCCAATGACTGAGCTGTATCTTTGATAATTGGTGTAGCTCTGAGAGGAAAGAGACAGAGTGCCGGGGTCGGCATCCTGAGATGTATTCCCCACCTCACCCTAGCCATTCATTATGCTTTGCCTGTGCTGGAAGAGAAATCATTTTCTTTTGATGGATTGTGAAGGGCAGCGAACTGCTTCCTTCTTTGGGATCACACAGACGTGGATTTGAAGCTTACTTACACAGCTCTAGCTTCCCCATTCCTCTTCAGTAAAATGACAATAGGGACATTTATTTTGAAGGAGTATGTTGAATTATTGAAGATTAAAGGAGCAGATAATCATAAAACAGCTAGCACCGCATCTAAAGCTGGATGGATATATGGTGTGTGTTTTTCTTCTGTCTAGATTCTCTCTCTCTCTCTCTCTCTCTCTCTCTCTCTCTCTCTCTCTCTCTCCACCCACTCCCCACACACACACTCTACAATTAAAGATTCTAGAAGTATAGAAGTAGTGAAGCTTGGGCTCATAAATTAAAATTAAATTTTTGGACCCACTGTTACAGAACATTTATGATGGAAAGGGCCCTAAAAAATCACAAAAGTTCAAGTTTAAAAATGGAGAAATGAAGAAAGGGAGATTCTGTATATTTATCCAAAAAGCATAAAACAGTTTCGTGGCACTGACTGTTTTAAAGCCAAGGCTTCTGTCCCGCTCTTCGAAGAAGGCACCGGCGGCTACAGCTGAGGTTACAGACTGAATTAGACAAGGGTTAGGAATAGTGAGTGGCTTCCCAAAGGTCCTGCAGGGAGTTAATGTCCAGGTTAGATCACATAACACCAGAGTCCCATGGAACTGCCCTGTGCAGAATCGAGTTTAATTTTCTTCTAGGATGTGAGTTCGGTGCACTGTGTGCTTGGATACTTGGCTGGCAATGAACTAGACTAATTAAAATGATCCATCAAATTCTGAGAGAGTCTACCTTCATTAGCCACTCTTAATTTCCCCACCCCAATTGGTTGCTTTCTCAACTGATTGACAATTATATTCCTACTCACCTACACGGGAATGTTAAAACATATTCTTTTTTATG
>NC_022009.1:26417804-26437085 GCF_000317375.1 Microtus ochrogaster | reverse complement strand
TGCCTTCCTAAACACCAAGCTGTTGTACAAAGGATTTGCCTGTTTGAGCATCACTATATGCCAGTTCCTCTCACAACAATGATGTGGGACAATGGTCCTATACCCTGTAAAGATTTGTCAGTTGCACTGGTTTAATAAAATGCTGATTGGCCAGTAGCCAAGCAGAAAGTATAGGCAGGGTGACCAGAATGGGAGAATTCTGGGAAGAGGAAAGGCTCAGTCTGTAGCTGTAACCTAGATTCAGAGGAAGCAAGATGAGAATGCCTCACTGATAAAAGGTACCAACCCACGTGGCTAACACAGACAAGAATTATGGGTTAAGATTCAAGAGTTAATAAGAAGCCTAAGCTAATAGGCCAATCAGTTTATAAGTAATGCAGGACTCTGTGTGTTTCTTCGGGACTGAATGGCTGCGGGACCGGGAAGGACAGAAAATTCTGTCAACAGGTACTTAGTGAATAACAATTAAATAACTGAATGGCTAATTAAAACAAACATGTCCAGCACCTCCTACCACATGCTCTTCTAGTGTTTTCTGTGACATCCTATATTTTTGGACTTCCATTTCCCCTATTAAAGAGTGATTTGTTTGCTGGTGCAGCAAGCTGACGTAGAGAGTGACTGATCAGGCATTTTTAATTACTAGTAACAGAGGCATCTATATAACTCTACACCTGTTCTCTGGGCATAGACTGCATACCCAAGAGAGAGCCCGCTGAGAAGGATATTGCAGTAGTGGGCTAGCTGTATACAAGCTGAAGAAAAGGATTATGAAATACGGAGTAAGGGGAAATTCTTAGCCTTGCCTGTGCTTGTCCATAGAGAACACGAGGTGTTACTTCCTTTAAAGAGAATAGAAACTTCCAAAGGGGGAACAGCAGACAGACCAGACAGTGAAAGCAGAGACAAAGCCCAACACAGTCACACTTACCCTCGGCCACGTCATCATCCACTGTCAGCTTAAGGCTTTTTCCTCTGCGCACCACCCGGACGGTGTGCCACTCATTGTCATTGAGTTTCTGACCTGCGTACAGGGTCTCAGGTCCTTTGCCTAAGAACGGTGGTAAGCGTCAAAAGTTAGAACCGGCTCTCAGAGTACTGCTCAGGGCACAAAGTTTGTCAAAGCCACACTGGTGCACATGGCCCAGAACAGCCACGGATCCTACTGCTCCTGTTCCCATGCAACCCTCTATATTCATCTCCAAAAGCAGACATCTCAATCAAAACATGAATGACATTCATCCATAATGAAGGATATAAGTATCCTCCTTCATGCATAGTTATGAGGTCTTTAAATACTAAAAACGCTTAAGATTTACAGTGATCGCTAATCAGCGGGCATTTGTTTTGGCAAGGCTAGATACCAAAAATTAATCATCATTCAATTTTTATTGGTCACTTGCCTCTTTAAGCTTAGTACAAAAGTGTGGCTTTTACAAAATATTTACCAAATGTGTAAGAAATTACTCTTCAAATTCTATTTCCTTAACTTGCCATTTCTAGTAACCCACAGTCCTATCAGAATTTAACAACCATAGCAATCAAAAAAGTAAGTGACACTAAAAATTGTATCTAGGTTTAAACATTGCAATCAATACCCCAGGCTTTTCTCAATGTTCATCATCCTCCAAAAACTAAAACAAACGAAACAAACAAAAAACTCAAAAGATAAAAAGAAAGAAATACCATAAATTTCAATATTGAACATATAATCTCAAAACAGTGTTTCGCATAAGGAACCACTAGGTAAAGGAGTCAGCTTAGTAGTCTCAAGAGAACCCATGTTAAGACAGTCAAGATGAAATTCAAGTTGACCCCTATGAAGGGCCTGGGAAGCAAGGAATTGTGGTGTTTAACAGCAAAAGACGGTAAGACAGAGAAACACAAGGCATTGAGATGCTGCCATTAGCAAGAGGAAAGAAACTAACTTCAGAATGTGTATCATCATGGACCCCAAATGAAAATCTGAAGACAAAGAACGGGTCAGAGAAGCTGTGGATTTGGACCAAGCTTCTCCTTCTGAGGCACAGAGCTTATTCACGCAGAAGCTGATGGTTAAGCAATGCTGAACGAATCAGTCAATATATGCACAGCTTTGTGCTTAAAATAACTTGAAATATATTAAAATATGTAAGAGAAAGCTATGATACTTTATTTTGGAAAGAAAATAAACTCAGGAAGGAATCTTTAGATAATTGTTAAGTTGTACTTTTCAAATATTGAGTAGTTAATATTCCTAGTTGAGCTGGCTTTAAGGGTTACAGAGGTAGAGTTTGGGAGATCTTTTCCCCTTGAAAAATAAAGGCTTTAGAGTGAAGAATTTTATTTTAGTTTCAGCACAAGCATATTTTTTTTCCTTTGGAATTTATCCACCATCCAACATGCTACTCAAAGGAGTAAGACTCTTGAACATCAGTGATGAAACTTGGGTTGATCCAGTGAGCCTCAGTCCCATACCGATGGCATGAAATAGCTTGATGACTCTTCGGAGAAGAATTTGCTAAGAAACAACTGTTACTTAATATCATATTTGCTTCTTAATGCTATCTTGAATTCACACAGTAAAAATGGAATCCCCCTCTACATTTCAAATCACTAAATGGACCTGTTCATTATTTCCTTCAACTGAAGCCTCAGATGGACGCGGTGTCCCCTTTCAGACCCCCCACTGAGAGGGCAGTGGCAGAAAATGGATGACATCATGTGGGTTCTTTTAATAAGAAGAGTGGATGTTCTTAGAACAAACAAATCTGCCGTTGTGTTTTATGTTTTTACCCTCTTTATTCTATGTACAAATGCTTTGCTAAAAGAGAACAAAGAGAAGACGGATGTGGAGAAAAGTGGCTATGGAGGCAGAACTGCTACAGATATGGGCTATTTAAAACCTCTCCTCCAAGGGAACATCTGTTCTTTAGGCAATTTTTTTTTTCACATCAGTTAATTTTTAAGATTGGGGACAAGAGAAAAGAGAGAATGAGAAGCACAAACACAGTCAGTTGGGGACATTGCTACCTAAGCACCGTGTTAGCTACAGAAATGCAAAAGAAGCTTTATTTTTGCCTCAGGTGTTTTCAATGAAGCCAGCATTTTCTAGGTATAGCATTTAAAGGTATCCAGCAAATGTGTGTGGTGGCCAGATTCAAACACAAACATTCAACTGTCCATTCAACTTTAAAGCATTAGAATGTGATGTCCTATACTTAAATTTATGGAAAGATTAGTGAAACTTTTTATGCCCTGCTATTTCCGACATCACTAATTCTCATTATTGTAAGAGTGGGTGAAAAAGATTCACACCAATTTCATTAAAATGACAGGGAACCTTGGCCAATATTCACTTTCAAGTAGCAAACCAATAAACCTCAGCGAGCCTTTATGAAGCCCATCTTTTGGAAGTGAAGTGCTAATGGCATTTATTCTTAATCAAGCCAAAAGGCCAAGTCACCATGCTAAAGGAAAGTGATTTCTAAATTCAGCTGCAAGTTTCGGCAAAGTGAGAGGGGGGTGTCAAGTTAACCTGTAATTCCCAAAGGAGACTGAGTTGGTAAGCAGCGCAAGTTGATGCTAACACAAGCAAAAGGTTGAAACACAACAGACTTCGGCTAGCAAAGCTGAAAAGATCCAGTTCAGGGAGGATTCCCACCTCAACCCCCACCCACAAGTTGAATAGAATCAGTCAAAAGGCCAGTGAAGCAGCAATGGTGGGTAACGAGTAGAGTTCTTTCTAGTAGGTAGAGGGTGCCCCCAAAAGGAAGAAGAAGGAAAAGGACATTGTTCACGTTTGAATTGAAAATGACACTAACCAAGAACTAACAACCGCAGACCCATAAATGTTCTGACGCTGTTGTCTCTTCAAAAACTAAGATGATTATGATCTGAAGTGGGGTTCACACTGGATGTATGTGTTGGCATGTTTCCCTTCTTTCAAAGTGTATACAAGAAATATTGATCCCAGGAAATCCTATGAGTCCCCTTAGGCTGCTCAGACATGAGGGCTACAGTTAAACAGAAGAACCCAATCCACTCTCATAGCTGACTTCCCCAGATCATGATATTTATGATGAAGAGGAGAATCACAGAGGAAGAGTTCTGACATGCAGAGTTTGTAAGAGTAGAGAACTGAATTCTTCATGCCTGAAAAACAAAAATCCTTTTATGATTGCTTGTAGTGGTAGCAACAGCATGTCCACTAATTCTGGCCTTGCGACCATCTTCACTTAGCACTGCCTCTTTGAAGGGAGGTTTTGCGCATTGGAATATGGACTAATTTTCTGATAAGCAGACAACAGAGAACAAGAAATAGCAGCTGAAAAACACCAAACAGATTCTTTTCTTGAACCCAAGAGAAACCCCAGGTCATCAAGCAAGAAGAACTAATAATAAAATCAAAATAAAATACTATAATAAAAATTACTGCTGGTTGCTTGGAGGAAGATGACACTTAGATATCAAAAAATTCTTAGCTCCCTCCACTGTGGGCTTTAGTTTAATCATTTTTAACCTAGTTAAGTTTTTTAGAGAACAGATGATATTGTATGATTTTGCTATTTTCTCTAAGAACAATATAGCCATAGAAACTACAGGTTACCTCAAAATACACATTTTTATTATTCTATTTCTATGACCTCACGAAATTAAGGTAAACCCGATGGTTTTGCTCATATGCAGGTGGTAGAGATTCCTTCCATCTGCCACAAAGGGCTGTTTTCAAAAGTGGGAGGGAACATTTGGGGACTTTTGATTGTGTGGGGGAGGAAACGGGTGATCAACATGACTTTTCACCTGAATTTCTCTATTTGTGCAAAAGAGAAAATGATACCTTGGTTTCCCTAGGATCCATGTTCCACGTGAGTCTAAAAGAAAGTCCTACAATCCCCTAAAAATCACAAAACATTCTCTCTTAAAAAAAGATATATATATATATATATATATATATATAATTCTATAAATATGTGCAAATTATTGTGTTAGATAAAAACAAAACAAAGACATTGATGAAGAAAACACTTACCTTTATTTCATCAGCACCTAGCTGCGACAAGAACTCTACTGAGCCCAGAGCAACAGAGATTTTATTGCCCATCCTTCCCAGAGAAACAGATTATTTAGGGGTGAAGCAAAGGCAAAGAAAGGAACTTGAGGAGAATAAGGACAGGGAAGTGTTTTTGTTTTCTGTCTAGAATATCAAAAAAAAAAAAAAAACCAAAACAGTTAAGGCAGTATCTGGTTTGCCTTCTTAAGTATAAACTCAGCAGATTTCCAAAACCAGATTAGATAAAATTATTGTAGCAAAACTGCTCAATTCGATTATTTCATTTTCACCAAAGTCCTCAAGCCTCGGAGACAACTGAGGAACTTTCCACAACAGGTATGGAAGGTACAATGGGCTCAGAATAAGTCTGCTACAAGTGACCCAACTCTACAGGCTGAGCACGTACACTATGGTGAAGATCCAGATTCTAGTAATAAATAAATAAATAAATAAAAATAAAAACTTTCCAGGGAGTCCAGCACGGATAACATCTTCAGCAACAGACTGCCCACCCTCCTCTAAGGACTGCCCATCAACCTCAGTACCTTGTGCGCTAACTGTACACAGCTACTTAGCTGTGGCAGTGTTGGGGAACTGACGACTACGAGGTTTAACAAATGGTAAATGAGGAACAGTGAGACCATGCAATCAGTGTGATATTGAGATAAGATAAGCAAAATGGCAAAGATCCTTCATGGGCCTGCCCTTTAGTTACTGGTGAGGAAACCTGAAGAGGCAAAGACAAATTAAGGAAGACGACCTACGTCTCAGGAGAGTTGACTTCTCTATGTTTGGAGGGCATGAGGTCCTTGTGCTCACAGATAAGCCCTAGGGAAACCAGGAATGGTAGACAGGCAGGGTTGTCTCTTAAAGGAAGATTATACAGAACCTATTTTTTTCTGCCCAGAAAGCTGGGATTGGATATAGTTAGTAATCTAGTGACCTGTACTATCGGTAGGGCTAGGCTACACTCAGTCCCCCGGGATATCCTATTTATCCAGGATGCTTTCTCCCTAGACCTTTATCTTGAACATTGTTTCTCAGTCAATAGAAACCAGCCTTATGGGAGATGTCACATGTACTTTGTAATAGCCTAGGTAAGCTCTGTGCTATCTGTAGGGCCAGGCCACATTTAACTCCCACAGACCTTTATGGTTATCTCAGTCATTTTCTCTAGACCTTTATCTTCAGAATAGTTTCTCAGTCAATAGAACCCATCATCATAGAAGAGGTCATATTACACTTTGTAAAAAATTTCAATTTAAACATGTCTTAATAGGCTGGGCGGTGGTGGCGCACGCCTTTAATCCCAGCACTCGGGAGGCAGAGGCAGGTGGATCTCTGTGAGTTCGAGGCCAGCCTGGTCTATAAGAGCTAGTGCCAGGACAGGCTCCAAAGCTACAGAGAAACCCTCTCTCGAAAAACTAAAAATAAATAAATAAAATAAACATGTCTTAAGCTTTGTTGAACACACAGGATTGAATCAATTGTCAACAGGAAACTTTTCTCCAAAACTGTGCTGTGCTTAACTGTGCCTAAAATACAACTCTGGGTATCAGACTCTAGAAGTCTGAACCAACATCAGCTGCTGACTTGTCATAAATAGGATTTCCTTCTAGCTTCACACAGACAGATACTCTGCTGGCCCTAGGGTGTGTAGAGACTCCCACAGATGAGGAAATTAGAACAGGATAGAATGAAGTCAAGTTGAGGTTGATAAAACATAATTGCAAATAAAAAGACAAAGGAGTAGCTACTTCAAAGAATGCTGCAGGAAAAAAAAATTCTCTACATTCTGTTCTTGTCATGAGTTCCTATTCTAAATGACAGGGTCACACAAGACTTCTCTGAGGAAATAGGTTTGAGAAGAGTGAAATATGCAAATGCCCAAGGCCATGAGGTGAGCATGTTGGAGGACCCCAAAGAGGCCCATTTTGGCTGAAACTGGTACCCCAGAGGGAGAAGGAAGGGGAGAAATTGGTGATGTATGCGGAGGCCAGATGATATAAGACCATAGATGACATATTATTCCATCTAAATACAATTCTAAAGGCAACAGGAAGCTTTGGAAAGTTAAGCAAGTGTATAATTACTACATTATTTTTTTGTGTCTTTATATATTTCTGTAAGTGTGTGCTTGGATGCTCATCCCTATGTGCACATGGAGAGGCCAGAGGGAACTAAAATCTTACGTTTTATTCCTTTGGCACAGGATTGCTTACTGAATTTGGGGCTAGCCTGGCAGTCAGTAAGCTCTAGCAATATTACTGTGCCACCCCTAAGCCCACACTGAATGGTGGAGTTACATGCCTGGCTTTTTTTTTAAATAGTCACAAACATGATGTTTGTTTTTCTTCAATAAAATAATGAATAGGCCGGGCGGTGCTGGTGCAAGCCCTTAATCCCTGCACTTGGGAGGTAGAGGCAGGCTAATCTTTGTGAGTTTGAGGCCAGCCTGGTCTACAAGATCTAGTTCCAGGACCGGTTCCAAAGCTACAAAGAAACCCTGTCTCAAAAACAAAACAAACAAAAAAGAAAAGAAAAGGAAGAGTCTATATTTAAAAATCCACACTTGGCAGATAAAATCAAACAAAAACTGAACATATTGGCAAATAGCAATGCCCAGTAACAGTCTTCTTAAAGGATGCTGAGATGGAGGGAAAGGGAGTGAGTCCTGAGAATCAGTTTAACACTGACAAACCTTTCAAAACCTAACCCTAACCTTAGCCATTTCCAGACTTGGAGTTCCTGACTTGTAAAATGGTGAGAATATGTAACTGATAAGATACAACTACCGTCATAAAAACATTCTAAGACATGCATGTTCAGGATAAAGAGATTAAAAGTGCAAAAAATGTTATAATACCAGTACTTTTAATATCAGAGCCATATGGTCTTATTGTCTGATCTGAAGTTAGAGCGCTCATCCTAAAAACATCATTTCTCCATTTCTCCTTCATTTGCTTCTCCACTTGCTCGAGAACATCAGTGCCTCACAACCACCATGCTTACCTCTCAGGGACTTCCGTAACATTCACTATTGGTCTTCTCTTATCACACCTTGGCCCATGGAGGCAAGATTTGTAGGGCTAGTGATACCCTACATCAGTGGTTCTCGGCCTTCACAATGCTATAGCCCCTTAATACAGTTGCTCTTGTTGTGGTGCATAAAATTATTTTTGTTGCTACTTCATAACTGTAATATTGCTACTGTTACAAATTGTAGGTCAAATATCTGACATGCTGATGGTCTTACATAACCTCTGTGAAAGGGTTGTTTGAACCCCATAGAGGATGTGACTCACAGGCTGGGAACTGCTGCCCTGTATCATGCCTGTTTTTTTTTTTTAATTTGGGCACTGGGGATTTGAACTCAGGTCCTCATGCTTGCACAGCAAGTGATCTTAATCAGTGAGCTATGTCCTCAATCCCCTAATTTAAATTTGAACAATTTTTCTGGCTGCAATTGGATTCAATGTAAAAAAAAAAGGCCAATACCATAGAGAAGGGAGTCTTTCAGGAAGCTGTTAAAGGCAGGAGGTGAAAGTGACTTAGACTAGGGAGAGCAGTGGAAATTGAGTGATAAGATTTGCTGTGCATTTCAGAAGCACGGTCAACAAGACCAGGAGAGCGATTTGGAAAGTAGGTTAGGAATGGGGAGGAAGGAGGCGGAGGCAACACAGAAGTCATTGTTGACTCCTAGACTGAACTCTGATCATCTGAGTAGATGCAAGCTCAGCCAGAAAAGGAAAGTTTCCAGGAAAAGGGAGACACATTTGACCTAACAGAAGCAAGGGAGAACCTTGGTTCAAATACCCCAAACCCACGAAAATCCCTTAGTGCACACCTATAAACTTCACATTCCTACAGAAAAAGGCATCTTGCTGCAAGTTTTCTGCCAACCTCTAGCATGAGCCGTAAATTTGCAGCATGCCCAGCAGTGGTGAGCTGAGGACCACTGGGTTCAACAGTCCTTGTCATAATCTCTCACCAGGAAGCCACTTTGCAAGGGATAAAGCAATTGGCTCAATGATAGGAAGAAGATCCCTTGGAAAATATTGTATCTACTCTTGTTTATTTAAAAATCTGCAAATTCACTAGAATGTTTCCCTCTGTAGTCCTGGTATGATTCATAGACTCTGGACACTTTTAATTACTTAATATGCTACAGTGCTCTAGGGTCTCACCAAGGGATCTTCTTATTGGCAAGTAAAGATGTAGACTTGAAATATTTTTGCCAGGATGTCCCTTAAAACCCTCCCCCCATCATACCCTAATAACTTTTCAATTTAAATTTATTTTCTCATCAAGAGATTTCTTATTCTAAATGTCAAAATAAGAAACTGTAAACAAGTGTGAATGGAAACATCTGGGAAATCATTAGTTTTGTCTTTGTGTATGTGTGCCTGCATGCGTTCGTTATATGGTGTGTGTTTGTGTGTGTGTATAGGAATGTGAACATGTATACACCACGGCAGATATCTGGCAGTGAGCTGGCAACCTTGGGTATTGATGCTCATCTTCCACATTGGTTGAAACAGGGTCTCTTATTCACCACTGTGGAAGACAGACCAGCTGGCCCACGAACTTCAGGACTTTCCTTGTCTCCACCTCCCATCTCCCTGTAAGACTGCTAAGTTCACAGACACGGATACTAAAACACCTACATTTAGATGGATTCTGGATATCTGAACTGAGGATATCATACTCATGTGGCCATCACTTTGACCACTCAGCCATCTCCCTAGACACAAAATTTGTTTTAAATATGAATTAAATAAGGCAAAAATGGAGCTTACAGCACTCTCCCTCGATTACTGTTCATAACTTTTCTATTCTTTATCTCTCCCCAGTCTTACTAAATTCCCAAGCTAAGAGTGTTTACCTCCCCAGTAATTCAATTCTACTTTAACTCTGCAAATTATCACACTGTCTCCTGTACTACAGTTTGGGTCTTTTTGTTTTTGTTTGTTTTGTATCAACTTTAGGGCGTTGGAATAAGATTTTGTTATCTTTATAATCTGAAAACTAAGCATCTAACCTTGAACCTAAAAGCTGTTCCACATTGGAGGAGGGGAAAGAGTGCTATGGAATGTGTCTTCTAAACAAGACGTGGCTGCTACCACATCGCTTCAAAGCAGCTGTGGTCACTTGCACAAGATCAAGCCAGTTGAAATTCCATCATGGTGTATACAGTTTGATTAGGTCAACTTTTCTATGAGAGGAGTCTCATAGGAAACAAAACAAAACAAAAGCATTCCATCATGAATGAAGGTAGGCATCTGAGGCTCCACCCCTCGCTAAGGAGATACTGAAATGGATGACTGCTAAAGAATGGAGGGTCGCCTTTCTCTGGGCACATGGCCTGTACCCAACGATGGCTTCACATCAAGGTACACACAAGTGGCAATAACTGGATTCTAAGTTATCAAAAGAAATGAAGTTGGAAAAAAGATGGAGCATGCAAAATGAGAGGGAAGTGATACGGGTCGATGTGATTGATATGGTGTATACATATGTGAAATATAAAAGGTAGAAATAACATACCATAAGGAGGAAGAAGAAAATGGACCTTGAAAGCATGTAAGAAAATGAAATGAACACTACAACCTGCCTAGGTCACCCAGCAGATAAACCCTGAGTCTGTCTGTCTGCAAAGTCTCCTCCTTGTGTTGTACTTGTTCTCACAGCTTCTCTGTGTTTAAACTGAGAGTTGGCCAGGCTGGGGGAATAAATCAAGACTGAGTAGAAATATGGAGGAAATGAGATAATATCATAGTATAAATAAAAACAAAATTAAACAAGAAAGAAAAAAGTACATTTTCAGAGTGTTAATAAAGAGTAGGAAACCATGGCACAAATGTTGTAGAAATGTTGTAGAATCTCATCAGAAACCAACTACTTTCTGATGAGATTCTAGGCCTACCTACTCTCCAGGAGGGAATGCATGTCTGGTATTGTAAATCTAATGGTTGGGAAACCCAGAGTTCCAAGGGGTAAACCCGCTACTATTATTCTGCTAAATGGACATCGTATGAAACTGTCCTTTTATTTTCTATCTTTAAAGCCATAGATTAGTACAGCTGTTAGTCAGTCCTTAGCAGAGAAATGTCCTTGTGCAATGGATAGTGGTTCATACAGAAACTCACACCTGGTCAAAGAGTAGAGAATAAGTGTCTGATTGTCATGGAAGAGGATCTAAAGGGATCAAAAGAGCTAGGAGTTGGGAAGTATTAAACAATGGATTGTGGTCATCACAGGTCCACTGTACTAATGAACTCACAGCAGCTATATTTGCCTCCAGGAGATCAACCCAGTCAATGTTCAAGCTTAGAGCAGGAAAGGTCTCAGAAGCCCCAGTCTCTAACTGAGGAGCTATTGAGAGTTGATGGCTGTCATTTTTTTCTTTAAGAGTAGGATCTCGGGTGGTTCAACCATGCTTTAACGAATGTCCCCACAGCCATGAGTAAGTGACCAACACAAATTAGACTTAGTGAGTAATATAAAAATTTAAAAGAACACCAAATTGGACAAGGTGGAAGACAGGGAGTATATCTATGAGAGATGAATGTATATATAATCAGAATATATTGCATATAAATATGAAAATCATAACAGAACTAAGAAAAATATTATAATAAAATGCTTTAAGATGCATGTTACAGACATAGCATATATAACCCATTAGATAAACCAAAAGAACTTAATGTGTATTATAGCAATGAGGTGAGGGTTTAAAAGATAATCATATTAGTGAGTATTTGCAGGAGACATTTTTGGTTCCTGAAATCATATCCGCTTAGCTAGTCTCAAATCTCAGCCATAGCAGCAAGTGTGAGCTATAGAGAACTGTATATAATCTAATGGTCCCTCACCACAAGGAGAGCCATCCTGTGGACCTTCAGAGTGTCCTCGTTACAACCAAGAAGGAAGAGCAGGGCAACAGTACAAAAGAGAAGATTATCAAACAATTGGTGGATGGAGCTAGGTGATGAGTACCCCATCTTCCAATGGTTTAGGCAGACAAGCCTGGGAAGAGTTCTGGGATTCTCTCTAACTCTATACCTGGGCAATGTGCTACCAAAAGTGACCTTTATAATGCATACTCCTATAGCTGCTTCTTACACCACGGACTGCTAATATGAAATAGAAACTATAATTTTGTGATATTGATAAAGAATATGTAACAAATGTAAAACAAATGTAACTGTGGTAACCAACTCTCTCTAGTCCTTCCCTCCTGATTTTGAAGTACACTCCAAAATAACACATCTCTCATACTTCCTAGTCGTTTGTCTCAGACTCTGCTCTTAAGACAATCCAAATCAACACAATTTATGTAGAACTCAATCACTTGCTATTCAGGAACTCAAATGTTACCATGTGATGGGATAAGTACCATCTATCGCCTCTAATGAAATTCAGATAGGATGACTTGCCCAAAGTCATGAATCCATTAAAGCATTAAATTAAATGGGGAATATGAGATTCCTGACTTCACAGATGGCACTCCCCCTGTAAATTCACATACTAGATGACGAGGAAGCAATGAAGGCCACACAAGTCTTGAGTCTATGAAGCCCACAGAAAACAGCGCAATTTGCACAGTCTATGGTACCGTGGTTGTAAATGGCAAAAACTGACCAACTCACCAACTTGCAAGAAAATAGTGTGCATCTAAAGGCGATCCCATAAAGCCCATGTGAGGTCTTCTGAAAACACAAGCACAGTGACTCTTAAGTAGCTTGAGTCTGTTATATGCAGAAATTCCACCCCAGAATGAGAGCTGCACCTATGAGCTCAGTACTCTGAGAACCTTCACGCTCCATCTGTTTGTACAGTTCTAGTGTTTTCCGAATGAGGAAGTTCATTTTTATTACAAAAATGTAGTTGTTATTAATGAGAAAAGGGAAGTAAACATGTTCGTGTTCAACCTGTCTTTTCTTTGAAGGACCTAAAGCAGACAGATAGGAAGACTAAGTGTTCATTAAGATAGTTATTTAAATTTCAAAAGAGATACAGTTGTGGGGTTTTAAAAGCATTTCAAAATAGAGTTCAGTGGATACAGGGTTTTCAGATACCTCGCCATGTTTGTGGAATCTCCTTTCCAAGACAGTAACTATCAAACCTAAGGTAAGGATAGAAAAAGAAATTGCAAACTATCTTTTTGGGATTCATGAGCTTGATGACATTAGCTGGTTACCCACTGAGAACACAAGGAATACTCACATGGAAATTGATGTTAGCACCTGGATATACCCCTTTAATCTCTTAAAGTTTAACTTATGCAACTGGCTGAGTTCACAGTATTGTTATCCCATTTAGATCCTAGCTCACTCTAAGTGATGGTATTTCTCTTCTCTGAAGTAAGATCTATATAGGTTTGCAAACATCAGAAATTTTAGGTCCCCTTCTCACTAGAAATATCACTTTATTATACCCTCTAAAATTAAATTTCAAAAAGCACACGCAAAAACAAATTAAAACCAAAGCATCAACAAAATCAATTAAGACTATTTTCATTCAAACGTTGCCACCCCCTAGGTAAAATCTCAGGGCAAATGAATCCTAGGGCAGCCCTGTGCCCATAGATAAAGCGCACCCACAGTATCTTGGAAATATATGTCCATGTGCTCGTTGTCTTCATGCAATAGTTTTTGCAAAGCATACAGTTAACCTTTGAACTGTAACTGCTTTTCAATGACCCTGGAATTCCTGAATAAGATGAGATATCAAGCAGAAGGACACAATTGCTCCCAAAGCGGGCAAAATCACTGCTTTCACCCCAGGATGAAAAAGGAAGATGAGTTAAATGGTAAATTCAGAAGGGGGATGGGGATATGGATCAGAAGCATAGTATGTGTGCAAGTGCATATGCAAGATCTTTCAGTCCACAGTCCCACAACAGAAAGTTCTGGAATTACTAGAGGGGCACTGTGGGCAGTACCAAGTAGGATGATGAAAAGGATGCCACTACCCACAAGGATCTCACAATCCACTGGAGAAGTTGTGAAGGACACAATTGTCAGATTTAACATGTACAAAGGTGTGGCTGGGCTCTTAGTCAACCCAAATCCCAAGTTATCAGCTGTCATTTCCGCTCAGATTTCTCATGCAGGTTTTCATAGGATCTGTAAAGGATTGACCAAGACCTAAATATCCTATCATTCTCAACTCTTTTTAATATTTATAATTTTTTTGCTTTTATGTTTGACTGTGTATGACTTGCATGCCTAATACCAACAGAGGTCAGAAGAGGTCATCAGATTCCCTGTAACTGGAGTTATAGTAGGTTGTAAGCCTCTATGTAGGTGCTCAGAATCAAACTGTGTCCTGCAGAAGAGCAGCCAGTGCTCTTAACACCTAAACCATTACTCCATCCCATATTCTCAAAACTTAATAACACTGTTCTTGGGTAATATCCACTTTAGTTACTGAGCACTGGGATCCACACACATTTCTGGTTTTTTTGCTCATGTTAACTTATTGCTTGCATCAACCCCATAAGTGGGTATGGTTGATTGCACTGTTTTGCTTAATATCTGCCCTCCCTTCCTATCAGCCCTTCTCTGAAAGATCCACCCTTCCTAAGGCATTACATTTTTTGTCTCATTATTTCAGATGTTCTAGATGATTTGCTTCACACAGCTAAGCAAAGGAAAATGGCTTAGACCATCTGAATAGTTTAAGAGCCACCATTAGCTATTTTCCTTTTTGTCACAAATTTAAGCTGTGACAGACTGGGAATACGTCCCAGAATCTAGAAGAGAGGGGGGTGCAGGGGGCAGGGGCATGAAGCAGCTCCATTAACAAAACTGACAGATGTTAATGGTGGTGGTGGTGTGATATGACACTCTACACTTTTAATCTTGTATAAGTTTATACAGAGGTATTACTCACTGTAGGAGAACTAAGCCATGCTGACTGTTACACAAATCCACCTAATACCCATATTATGGAGATAAGGCAATTTCCCAGATACATACAACTAGTATTAATTTACATGTTTGAATTTGGACTTGGGTAGACTAGATCTGTTTTGCCCATAACTCCTATTGTATTGAGCCTCTGCCAAACTAGAGAAGCACCAAAGATGTTTAAAAGACATAAAATTAAACCTCAGAATGAAGAAGTCTGTGCATGATCTGCAGGGCCAAGATTATGAAACTCGGAAATCAATATATATAACACATATATCTTTAATCTCCGGGTGGAATTGAATAAGAAGTTGAATAAGGTAGAGAGGAAAAAGAAACTGAAATAAGATGAGAAAGGAGAAACCTACAGAGAAAATTATAGAGGAGAAACAGATTAGAAAAAAAATCTCATTATTTGTCAAATTGTGCAGAGAGAAATCTCCCTTCTGGAAAAAAATAGAACTCTTGGGGTCTTTACCTTTATGATGCTTCCAGAACACATAAGAATGTGCAGAAACAAGTATTTTAGAAATAACGCTCTCATTTCTTCACTGTAAAAGTTCCCTCTGTGAGCTACATAGAAGGGCAAGTGTCACATTTGACTCCTGCAGGCCAGAGGGAGCATCTTCTATAGGGTTGGAATATCCAGACAGATTCCATGGTTTATTATTTTTTTTTTGAGACATCTTATAGAGTCTCCAGGCCCAGTGGATTCTCACATTTAAAATTTCATTAAAAGCATGAGTAGATAATTCAGAAAATCTGATTCTAGGGCTCCAGGCTCAGAGTGGCTGACTCAGCAGATTAGGGTTCTCTGAATGACATTTTACCAAGACCCCAGGTATTCTCTACCCACTATGTAGGTAGAGAATGTTTTGGGAAACTGGAGAACAATTCTTCAGCTTACTGAATTGAGATTACAGGGTCCTGAACCTCGTGAAAGAAGTTACCAATAGCCATGGAAGTAGAAGCTGTGGTCTCTCTCCCAGTCCAGGGCTCTTAGCTCTGCAAACTGCTCCCTGTGGTTCTAACAGATGCTTTCCTGGGCTTTACCAGGCTCCATGTCCTTAGAAAATACTCATTTGCTTTCAATTGCAGCTATACTTCCTCCCAACTCAATCTGTCCCTTACAAGGAAACTCTTGAATTTTCTTCCCATGGTCCTCTTTCATTCTCTTACTTTTTCCCCCTGGTTGTTTATCCCCCAGGGCGACAGCTGTCTCCTCATTCAGGTATATCTTCAATTAGAATCAATGTACTGTTGAAGTAGGGCCTAAGTTTCTCTCCGTGCATCATTGCACTCAGGATTCTTATTACATGAATAGATGAAGTCCCTTATCACATCCATCACTGTTAACTGATATCTTTCTTGCCATTACCAAAGTAAAGAACCCCCAGGACAAGGGGTGGAGCTTAGTGGCAGTGTCCCAAGCTTGATCCTCGATTCCACAAGAAAGTGAGAGTGAGACTTTTTTCACCCTGTCACAAACAAACGTGCTCAAACTCTCCCCTCACATCCTTTTTCATATTCTTTGAAGTCTCGTTTCACTAAGAATCTTCTTGCTCCTGTATATTTAGGTCTATCTTCTCCCTCTTCACCTTAACCACTCCCAAATCCTACCCACCCACAACAGCCCTCTGGATGCTGCCTCCTCTGCTTGGTTTCCTCTCTCCATTCACTCTGGCACTCCTGAGTGGTCCACACTACAGAGCACATCCTCTCTGTCTCCACTGTCTCTGTCTGTTCTGGAGTGTTCATCTCTTCTCTCCTCCTTCACCCTCTCCCAGTACCTTTCACTAACTAGTCACCCTCTATGATTTCCTCAATCTGTATAAATTTCCAAAATAATGGACATCTTCTGATGTCCTTGATCATCACCAAACTTCACCAGTCACCGCCATCATTCCTGCTGATACTGTCTCATGGGCTTTCCATATTTGTAACTTTGAGCTCCCCACGTCTTCCTCTTCTTCAGTATGTTAGTTTGGTCTCCCTCAAAGTTATACCCTCTTTTTTTCATTCCCTTTGTGTGCATGGCTTCTTGAAACTCCCATCAAGTGACACCAACTATAATATGATTTTCAGTTTTCCCTTTACTAACTAGTATCTCTCACCTCCACTTTGTTGTTTTTCTAGTTTAACTTTTTCCAGGCTATTTTCTAGTCATCTGTTTCATCTTAAAATCTTCTCTCACATCAAGCATCATATCTAAGATTATCCACTTACAGGACTCTATCTATTTTTGGTTTTTTTTTAATTGCATTATGTGACTAAGACTATTTTCCCACTCTAGTTATATTTGAAAGAAATATTGTTGGTTCTGAACTCTACACTGAAAAAAAAAATAAATGAATAATGCTGAGCAACTCTGTGAATTTGTTAGTGCCATGTGTCTTAATCCTTCATGTGTAACATGAGGGGCACTAGAGATTTCCAGTAGTCTAGTACTCACTGAAGATCCCATGGCAAGGAACACGGGTCTGGTATGCATGCAGGACGAGTTAGGAGATAAGGCTCACACAAACAGTAAAGGAGCGTGAAGTGAATCAAGAGCAGGGATTCAGAGCACCACAGCTAGGTAACAAGCTAGTTGGCGAGGAAGAAGACGATCACTTTGAGCAGAGGAACTAGGGGCAGAAATATTTGAAATTAAAACAGTGGTTATTTCATATTTGGAGAAAATAAATTTGTGTGTTCTGTTGTGTTGACACATGCCTGTCTAAGATCTCCACTGAGATCCAAGGTAGGCCATTCTGGTCTCAATAAGCGGACAATTTTCCCCACAAATTATGAGATGAAATGGATTTCAAAGACCATGAAGCTTAAACATGTACTTATTTTTATATTTCTGGTGCAGTATGTTGAAAAGATGATTGTTCAATGTACATTCAAGCAAATCTATTTAAAAGGCAGCTAGCAGGCATTGGAATTGAAATTCAAATTGTGAACTATCCCACCTTCTACAAAACAAATTGGGAGAAAAAGTGATTATGTATTCAAAATGGCTGTACATTCACCATATTGAAACAGCCTACTTGAGACCACACATCTTTAATAGAACCATCATCCCATCACATCAGGGCAGTTGTAATCTCATTCATTTCCCATAGGATCAGAGGACAAATCTGGATATCTGGCAGGGTACACAGTAAATGCCTAACAGCCTTGTACTACGTGTTACTACTAATTGGCAAAGAACATCTGCTTGATAAAAATCAATTAAAACAGGAGTAAGTGGTCAATTGGAGGGGTAGGCTTATTAGAAGAAATGATGCTAAGGAAATACCTGTTAAGAACTGAATTTGAGGGTGAGTACAAACAATCCCCTTATGATAAAAACAAATATCCACGCAATGTTTGTACATTGACATTCATGCACTCATTACCAAAGAGTCATTAACTTGATAACTCATTAAGTACTTATTACTCATTTGTGATACTAGATTTGGGCTAATAGCAGGGGATAAAAGAAGACCTAATGATTCCCACGATCAAAGTTACTTGAAGTCTAATGAAGAAGACAGACATTTACAACAGTAATGTGCCCCTCTGATGACTCTAATATTAGTATGTATTCTTTAAAGTGTACCTTAGGAGCACAGTGAAAGGGAGAAAAAGTATGTCTACATGCGTGTGTACACATACATTGTGTATACATCTAACTTTTGAAGTCAAAGTGGGATTAGGAATACTGCGATGAGAACGAGAATTCTTAGAGCAAAGTGTATGGTCCACAAAGGATGAGCAGGAACAGGGAGCTAGGTGACAAGAGATGGAAGAAGAGTCCCTGAATGTGTGGAGGTGAAGAGGGCGGGGCAAGTTCATGGAATAGTGAGTTATTCTATATGATAAGGAAAAGGAACATTTTTCATGACAGGTAATGAGTCTAAAGAAGTAGCCAGGAACATAATTTGGAACTTGATGCTGTGCTGAAAACTTTGTTTTATCTTCTACATCACCAGGAATTCTCAAAATACCGCAAGAAGCTGTATTCTTTAGGCTTTAATATTGGTAAGGAAACAACAAAAGCAAACAGTCACAATGTAAAAATATCAGGTATAAAGGTTAGAGAGCAAATAGTAACTTTAAGACATAGTAAACATTGAGACCATGAAGTAGCATGTGTATTTAACAAAGATGAAAAGGAATAGCACAAATAGGAAGCTACTTGCCCATAAGAATGGGTGGAAACTGGCCGGGCAATGGTGGTGCACGCCTTTAATCCCAGCACTCGGGAGGCAGAGGCAGGCGGATCTTTGGGAGTTCGAGACCAGCCTGGTCTACAGAGCTAGTTCCAGGATAGGCTCCAAAGCCACAGAGAAACCCTGTCTC
>NC_022009.1:26412178-26417704 GCF_000317375.1 Microtus ochrogaster | reverse complement strand
AATGAGTGGAAACACCAAATAAGCCTTCAATACTTACAAAGTTCAATGTGTTCTTGACAACTGTTATTCCTAAACTGATGAACCCAATGATGGTACTCATTTTAGTTTTATTCTAGTTCTTACCTTACTACCTTGTTTGAGATATGCAAACAAAATTTATGTTTGGTGATCAGGCTAACTGGCAAGCCATTGCTATGGGCAGATCTACTTGACCATGTTGCTTTATTGGGAAATGAAGTGGTGGCCCCAGATTTCTTTTTGATGGTTTGATGGTCTCTAACATCACTGTAGTTTCTGTAAAGCCTTCTCCCAATATTAGGGGAGGCTATTTGGGCAGAGTATGAACTGAAACATATAAACGCTGTGTAATCAAAATTCAGATGATGTACATTTTGTATCCATACCATACTATCCTAAAAGTGTTTATATATCTCTTGTTGGTCTCACTTTCTTCTCCTTGCTTTTTCCCCTGAGCTTTAGATGGTTATATGGTTTATGTGGTTCTTGTAATTGCTAAGCTGACTCCATTTTCTTTTTAATCAAACAATGTTAGACTTTTAATGTCCTTAGCTAGAGGTCAATGTTTTTTTTTTTACTTGTTCTTCCTCAATAATCTTTGAAATATATTGTGAATATTTTCCATTGCTCTGAGAATTGACTGACCATAAGATGTTTCATAGTATGTTAACTGTTTGACCATAAACCCATAGCAGTACCTTTCCTGTAATCATAAAAATAAATCTAAAATTCCTCATTTAATTATTTACTTGCTTGGTATAAAAAGACTGCTCTGCCTCTAATCTGGGCTGTTTTCATTACCCTACCATATATGAAAATATGACCTGGACAACATTAAATTTTTACTTTGCAATCTCAGTGTTAACTCCTGTTTTTTGATATCATAACATAATGGACCATATAATTATCATCTTCATTTGGTCTATGAGCTATTCAGTTGCATGACCTGCAGAGGCACCTGACTGCGTATATTTAGAATGTCAAGGCAATTCCCTACATATCACCATCTACAGGGACTGATTCTGTCTAATTATTGTTTTAGAACAAAACTAAACACCCTGTTCCAGACACGTGCAACCCTGTCATTGCAATATAACCCTGCCGTTGGCAACAGTCAAGCCCAAGAAGTATACAGTAGAGTAAAAACAAGTACAAAAGCACAAAACCCCTTAAAATATTGTAAATGATGCATGGTATAGTCCTGTATTGGGCCACCTTCATATGTGTGGTCTCTGATAGAAAAGATACCGGTATCCCTAACTCTTTCCTTGTAAATCCTACAGAGAGAAGTGAGGCTAAGGACAGAGGGACGGTTCACTGCCTTGTCCAAAGAAATGTTGGCAACATACCTTTCCTAGAGATTGCAGTAGGATCCGGACGCTGCAGCACACACAGGAGAAAATACCCCCAGGAATTGAATCCTTTGTTGTTACATCAAAATAAACTCAACCACTAAAGCTCAAAGTGAAATCTATCTCTGGGGTGGGAAGAGAGGGGGAGGGGGGAAACAAATCCTAATGTTAATGTAAAAAAGGCTGAGATTTCTGCATATCCACTTAGACTTATTCACCTTTTCTCGTACACAGTGGAGTTGGGAGAGACAGGATTCAGAGGCAGGCGGATCTCTGGGAGTTCGAGACCAGCCTGGTCTACAGAGCTAGTTCCAGGACAGGCTCCAAAGCCACAGAGAAACCCTGTCTCGAAAAAAACCAAAGAAAAAAAAAAAAAAAAAAAAAAAGTATCTAGGATTACACAGGGTTTCCTAATTGCTCCTGGGGCCCAGCAGGGGGCGCCTTAGAGACCGAAACCAGATCATTAGAAACAGTGGGAGAGGGAAAATCGCCCAATGAGAATCCAAAGGTCTCATGAGAGTAGTGAGCCACCTGGGTTTTAGAAAGACACAGAATCTTAAGCTAGCTACATTTAGCTCCAAGTCCCAGTTCCAGTAATTACTTGCTGAATAGTGTGACCTTGAAAGAATGCCTCAAAATCTCCGAGACTCAGTCTTTCTAAGAAGCAAACTAGTAACACTAATGATTGCTTTATCAGGAATGTTGTTGGGGATGAATGGCACGGTGTAGGGACAGCATTTAGCACAGAGCCACCTTCTTGTTGGTGCTGTGTACAAGATCGTGTAGCTTGAAAACTGGTTAGTTACCAACTTAAACCACAGTGATTGCACCAGCCTATCTACAAAGACTGCTTGTATAAAAGATACTACACCCCCCCCCCCAATTTCTTCATTTTCTGCCTTCTATCAGTTTTAAAGACGCATCCCTCTGAGAAATTTAACAGAAACATCCCTAGGGATAAGTAAGGCTAGACATTGGGTCATTTGGCTTTTAAGCAATCTGGCTTTACAGTAAGTCCCTCAAAGTCTCCTCTCCAAGGAATCTTGTTGGGCTGTGAGTTCTGAAATACTTTAAGCAGCTTATGAAATTTTTGTGACAGTGAATTTAACCTTTAAGTCACTGTGTGAAGTTGACATTGTTATATGACCCAAGAGGTAGAGAATTTCAGGGCAACAGCTTTGTGTTCAGGAGTCTGCCATGTTCTCAAGAGACAGTGATTTCTAGTTCAGTGTTTTCAATTTTTTTAAATGAATTTTCAGCCTAACGACAAGTATCCTATTACTGTTAGATTTTTCAAAGTGGAATGATTATTTGGGGACAACAGATCAAATTGCCCAAACATGATCACCCAGCTGTCCTGGTTTCCTGCTAAAAACAAAACGAACAAAAGAGTGTATTTTCCTAGTTGTATCCCTGTTGTTTCAAAGAGAGGTACAGGAGAAAACTATAGCCACACAATGAACCTCATTCTGGAAGAACAAAATTGCTAAATTACATATCAGAGCTTTCTGCCTGAATAAGTGGGGGGATTCCAAAACACATGAACAAGAGCCCTGTCGAATGGGGCTCATAAAAATGTTAGAAATCCCTGACGGTGATCAAGTCCAGTCTATTAACAATTTCTGATGAGAGACGGAAGATTAAGGAATTCTTACATGATGTAGCCAAAATCATAGGGGTGGCAATGCAATGGAAAAGGCCAGAGTCTGGGAAATTACTTCAAGATGGAATTGGTACTATCAAAAGTCAAGCTACTCGGGAGGAGGCTGAGGCTGTGAAATTCGAGGAATGTTGTTGATAATATGTGCTTTAAAAGGTGTGTGTGTGTATGTGAGAGAGAGAGAGAGAGAGACAGAGAGAGAGACAGAGAGACAGAGGAGAGAGAGAGAGAAAGAGAGAGAGACAGAGAGACAGAGGAGAGACAGAGACAGAGAGACAGAGGAGAAAGAGAAAGAGACAGAGACAGAGAAAAAAGAGAGACGAGAAAGAGAGAGAGAGAAAGAGAGAGAGAGAGACAGAGACAGAGAGAGAGAGTTCATATAGTACATGTATATTGTATGTGTTTGAGGTATGTGTACATTTCTGTTCAGGTGCATGTAGCTCTAACAGCATGAGCAGAAGTCCGAGGAGGAGTCCAGCTCCATCACTCCTTATCTTACTCCCTTGCGGCAGGCAGGGTCTCTCACTGAACCTGGAGCTACGCTGGCAGTGAGCAAGTCCTAGCTATTCTATAGACGTGCACACAAATATCCACAGACTGCTCATGGGTGTGGAGGATTAGAACCCAGGTCTTACTCTCGGAGCCATCGCCCCAACCCCAATAATCGATGCCTTAAAATTGGACAATAACTGGCACAACATATGATAAGCTGCATATATTTAAAGAAAACAATTTGAGAAGCATGGAAAATGAATCAAAATCGTACCCAATCAGAATGAGCCATGTGTCTATCATTCTCTCCCCTTGCAAAAAAAAAATAATAATAATAATTTCTTTATGTCACTTTGTAACTCTTTCTTGTGATCACTCCCAGGGCAGCCTGTGGCCTGTCCTAAGCTATGAAACAAAAAAGAATATCTTTGTTTAGAAGTAAACGCTTAGTGAGAGCTATTAAAATATCCTGGACTTGAGGTTGAGGTGGGATGTAAGCACAGAAATGACTACCACTCAGCGGAAATGTGTACACAGAATCACAGAGCTAAGTCAACAGACTCTAATTGACACTTAAATCCCCTTGAGTCTAAAGAACTAAGTCTTCATTGATCATTGTCACCCACAAACTGTCCTACCTTCTAAGTGACATAAGCCAAGTTTGTAAGAGCAGGGAAGCCGTACTTTTAAGTTTTTCAAAGTCTAAACATAATTCCGCTACAGAAATTAATAACTCATTGCTGCCTCAGGGCCACAGAGACTGACTCATCCTGTGCCTGGGTCATCTGCTTAGCCCAGGGTGAGACGTGGAAACATCACGGGCTAAGCCCACTGCTGTGCTCGTCGTCCACAATACCCTTGGATCTGCAGTACTCCGGAGACCTACCAGGTGCTGACAGGGTGAGAGAAAGGTATTAGCAGGCAAGTTGGAAAAGCAAGTGTTTCAGAATCTGCTCCCTCCTAGGGTCTGTCTTTTTTTTTCTTCTGAAACAGTTGGGACAGATGTGTGATCTTGGAAGGTTTGAAAATTTCATATGTTCAAAGGATGATGGGGAAGCTCGGCCAATCACATTTGGCTAGGGTGTGGCCACCTGGGGCCAGGGAAGAAAACCTGGGAATCCTGGTGCCCTCGCTCTAGCCAAATGTGATTGGCTGAGCTTCCCTGTCACAAAGTCACCTCTGGATCTTCGTCAAACCTTTCCCCCTTGGTCAGGCATATGTATCCGCCTGAGTTTAAAGCCCTGACAAATGTGGAAACCTATCAGTGTCCCCAAATGCCTCAAGACAGTTAAAAAATTATGATGGAATAGGGTGCAGAGTGCTGGCAAATTTAGAGATGTCTTTTATCCAAAGTTCAGTGCTTTGTTAGTGGAATTTTTCCTCCTCTCCTTATTCTCTGGTGCCCTCTTGTGTTCCGTTCTCAAATAACACTCGATTTAGAAGCTCTCGCTAAAGCAAGCTCAAAGAAAATATACAAAATAGCTAAATGGTAGAATCACACCAGCTTCAGCATGTCTCAACAACTATATTATCATATGAACAGAGATAAACAGTAGTCATTAAAATAGCAGGCAACCACCCCAATACTTAGCACAACTCCCTCAAAATACTTGTCAAATGCCTAAAGATCCTTTGGCTATAGAGTCAAATAAGAAAAGTGTTGCATCTTTTTGGCATATTCGGTTACAGAAAATTTACAGAGAATTTTCAAGTTGCTCCATTATGTTCGGTTATATTTACATATCTGAAAAACTATAGCAATAACTATGAAGGAAGAGCCTTCCATTTTTTTTTCATTCTTTCTTTCAATTAAATATTTGTTGACTTCAAGATGCAGAGCCCACTCTAGTTCAAGGGTAAGGAATGGAAATCATGGTGCAGCTAGCACCAAAAGGAAGCCTTCAGCCTCACCATGGAGACAGGACGGTGGCTGGGTCATCTCAGCACAAAGTGACACCTGCTGTAATAAGGCATCATCACATCACGAGAGAGAACGAGAGAGAG
>NC_022009.1:26411237-26411786 GCF_000317375.1 Microtus ochrogaster | reverse complement strand
TATGCCAGCTTCACAGAAAGATGCCGAGTCCTATAGAATACACTGCTGTCCATCCATACAACCCACCACCTTCAAGCACTCTGGCACACATGTATGATAATTTTTAGTCAAGAACTTCCCCCCTGTAACAGTTTCAAGATACTGTCAAGAACAAAAATCATAAACCTAGAAAAAAATAAGGAAAAAACCCTGCCTCTCTCCTATTCCTCCTACTAGGAAAACCAGCCTCCAGTTAAACACTAACAGCCCTTGCTTTGCAGTTGTCTATCTCTACCCTAAAACACAGTGAGTTTTCTGTGACCAAATTCCTTGGCCACACCTCACAAACATGTCTGCATCTCTCCCTTGTATCAGCACCCTTGTCCATGTCTCTGATGTCATTTGCTTTACTGCCTTACTCTTCTTTCTGTGAGACCTTTACCACCTGGTGGAATTAGACTATTTGATTCACTGCAGCCAGACTTCTACTCAAGAGACTTACTTCAATCATGACTACTGGCTTCATAGCTCAGAAATTTTCTATATCAAACATAGAAACTGGTTTACTGG
>NC_022009.1:26384081-26410830 GCF_000317375.1 Microtus ochrogaster | reverse complement strand
CTTGGTGAATTCCGGATAGAACATCCTCATTGTCTCAGTGTGTGGATGTACCCCTCGTGGTCCTGAGTTCCTTGCTAGTGCTCCCTCTCCTTCTGCTCCTGATTAGGTATAACAAAAAGTTTACTCACTTTTGACTTCTGGAACCCGACTAGGAAATCATGCAGAAATCACCCTGAGTTCACCCCAACCGAGTGCTGAGTGCAAACTGCTCCACTGGCCAGCCTCAGACTCGGCTCCCTCGCAAGGCTTCCTGATATCCAAATTCACATTTATTGTAGTTGGATATATGTCCTTGTCTTCCAGGATCTCGCATCCTTTCTGGTTCCAAGAAATTGCTCCTGGACATCAGTGCTTCTTGGTGCCCTCCCCATCTAAGATTAATGCTGCATCCCTTCCAGTCTTGGAAGTGTAACTCAGTACTATTTCCTTTGTGATATTTTCTCCAAGAGTAGAAGGAAGAAAGTTTTCCAAGAATTAGCAATGAAAGTAGATTCTAGTTTCACTTCTGGTCCTTCAGGTAACCCTCTTACCATGAAATATCTGATTCTTGGGGTCTCTTTCCATCAGTGATATGGGACCATTAGTCCTCACGCCCTAGAAACTCTCAGCAAAACCACAATAAAGGCCAGTTTCTTTCCCTCACTATTGCTCATCAACCCTATCCATTTTCATAACATCACAATGTCACCCTATACCTACTGAATATAAATTAAATGCATTTTTATCTTTTATCATTTATTTTGTAGTCATGTAAAGGAAGAGGCCACTATTTATGAACTTCGTGTTTCACATTCATCCAAGTGCTGTTGAGTCCTTACATCATGCCTCCCACCAACTACCTAACTCAAGAAATGAAATAACCCTAAATCTCTCATTAGTTTTATACCCAAATAGTCTGAAAATACACGGGTTGAATTTTTTATGCATTATGGTAAAGAATACCTTAAAAAAAGATAAAGGTTAGTTTCAAATTAGGAATCAATCAGAAAGTGAAAGTAGACACTCTGTACCTGTCTGCTGATGAATTCATCACCTGAAATTCTTGATCTTTCCTAGAGAAATACTTGACTATTGCTGTTTTTAAAAAGCCATTCAGGCACATCTTCCTTTTTTCTTCTTTATATCCAAATTACACATGTACAAGTCATCCAAGGTTTGCATTGTCTTTGGGGTAGCCAACATAAACAAAACACTGTCACCTGCCCTCGATCTCTGAGGCTCTGAACAAAAGTTCCTTGCAATAAGCTGGTCAGTTACCCTAGAGCAGTGGTTCTTGACCTGTGTGTTGCAATGCTTTTGGGGTTAAATAACCCTATCACAGGGATAGCATATTAGATATCCTACATATCAGATATTTACATTATGATTCACAGCAGTACCAAATTACAGTTATGAAGTGGCAATGACACAATTTTCTTTGGTGGTACCACAGCACATTAACTGTATTAAAGGGTCACAGCATTAGGAAGTTGAGAGAATCAGTGCCCTAGAGTCTGGTCTGCTGTGTCATTCCAGCTGACACCAGTACAGCCCAGCTTGATGAAAAGAGTCTTAGCAAAGACAATGTGACTTCAGCGCTAGCTCCCCACTTGGGGGCAACAGGCCTTGATTAGTTTATATGGTTTCTTTATTGTTTGAAAGGAAATCTCATTAGTCTTATACCCAAATAGTCTGATTTCTACTCCAGAATCCTCTTCTAGCAAGCTACCTCTATTGCAGATTAAAGTATCCCTATTAATAAAACTTTCCTTCCTCTGAACTCCCCTTAAAGGAGTCCTTTGCTCAGCCTGGTACTGGAGTACATTTGGGCTATAATTAATCTGTTTACACTCACATCTCTTCCATTAGATAAGAGCAGGTTTGGTTTTCAAACTTCTCTATCCTGGACATGCAAATGAGATCAGTGGGTCAAAGTAGGCCCTCCACTTTTAGATTTTGTGCTTGTTAGACTCTTCCTTTCAAATACACTGTAGTATATCTAGGCAAAAGCACTACAAACTGAATTTTCCAAGATATTAGCAAATATCTAAAAAAAAAATCTACTCATCACTTCAGCATGCCCAGAGCATGAATTCCCACCCAACCCCATCTCACTTCCCCCTTCATCATCTCTCTCACTGCCCACATCATTCCATCATAGGCATAGGGGGACCACGCAACAATGGTTCAGTGCTTTCCTAATGTCTGCCCATCTCCTCTACAGACAGAGGGACACAGGTCTATAACTCATAGGTCAGTAGAAAGCTGAAGACTTTTGAGCTAAAAGAGTGAAAACAGGTATAACAAAGCTGATAGAATTAGTAAGTCCTGTTCATGCTGTCTATTTCCAGAAGATGTAAGGGGACTGACATCTATGATAATAAAAATGAATGTTAGCATTTATTGAAAACTTGCAATAGCCAGAGGCATTTGGTATATATTATTTCAGTTAATCTTCACAAAAATATGATGCAGCTTTTATCACTCTCTTCCCTGGGGATGAGGAAGTTGAAGGAACACAATGATAAACCACTTCCTTAAAGTCAAAACCTATAAATAATGGAGCCTGATTTTATAAGCAGAGTCTTCTTTTAAAATCTCTAAGTCTCCTTGCATGCTCTTCTCCTCAATATTTGGGAGGTGATCCCACAAAGTAGGGTAAGGATGAAACTTTGAGACTGGAAGCTGAGGATGTCTATTCAGGACCAGGCTCTTGCTATGGTCAATAAGGATCTGATCCCACCTGAGAGCCTCTAAAAGACTGGATGAGATGTGTGTTAGATTAATTTATGAGAGTCAGGGACACTCGGATTATTAACCATACATACCAGTCCTGGCTTATTTAATACTATGACCCACCACACTGACAAGGCCTTAAGCATGGCCAGGCTAGTTTTCCCAAAGAACACCCTACACAGGGGACCTAGCTAGAGCCATTGTTTTTGCAACCAATTCCAGGAAATTTTGGAATGGGCAAAGGAGATGCAGTGTTCACACCAAGAAGGCTTACTTAATGCAGCCACCCAGAACAGAAAGAATGGGACTATCATATCCAATAGCTAAACTTGTGGTGATTATTCACCCAGTTTTACATATATAAATCATCACTGGGGTGGGAGATGGATCATTAATTGGCAACCACATTTCTAACAACTAAGGCCCACGAAAAGTACTTAATCAATGCTTTCTGGCTTCATGCACCCCAGGCACACATGTTCCTTCACCGGAAACCATCGCAAAACTTTGATTCACTTTATAGCTGTTTCTACTTTTAAATGTAGGTGGTCGAACAACTGATTTCTAGACAGCATCTAGGGCTGCTACCTCTGTTGGAATATTCTTTATTAAAGAAACAACCAGAGCTAGTCTATTCAAATTAACCAGCTGACTGCAAATACAGCAACCAGCTGTATTTTGCATGACCTTTGGTAGTTTTTTATTTGTATGTCCTTGAGTGTGAATTTAAAAGTTCTAGCCGCTGTGTTCCTATTGAAAGTAGAAGCAAGCGCCTTGCTGAAGGTTCACTTGTGAGCACCACGGTCAGTTTAAAAACCACCATGTGATGCTTATAAAGACTTCTGTTTCTCTGTGCAGACTAGAGAGAAATCAGAAACATATTCCTTGGTCTCCCCCTTTGTATCCAGTTCTGGGAACTGAGCTCAGGCCTCATGCTTGGCGGGACAGTCCTCAAGTCAATGGATCTTGAGCATCTCCTGTGGATTGCTTAGCACTGGCTTACCATTTGAATCTATTGCTTTACTTCTAGGTATCAAATGCTGGTCTGTAGCCGGGTCCTTTTTTTTTTTAATTCAAATTTTTAAAGCCTATAGAATAACATTTTTATGACATTACTTTTTCCCTAGAAAACTTATAAAAATTCATAGTTCAAAATTTTGAGAACAGACTGCCAAAGGAATTGTTTACTCTCATCAAGAGGAAGTTGAAAACTCTTGTACATAACCTAAATTCACAGGATACATTTTTTCGGTTTAGGGAATAGTCTATGGAGAAAGCTAAAGGATTTCAGTCCAGTCAGTGGGCTCTGTAGTCAGGGCAGTAAAGCTTAACTTCTGATGTCTGCATTTTCTGTAAATTTGATCCTGGGGGCATTCCTTCTCTGCTCCGTGTGTTCCACATGTGCATGTGTGTGCACATGTACACACATGTTCATGTGTATAAGCATTCATGTGTAAGAGTGAAGAATACACATGCCATGGTGTATGTGTTAAGGTCTGCAGATAATCTCAGGCATGTGTCCTTACCTTCCATCTTGTTTGAGATAGGATCTCTCATGGTTGCCTGCTGTGTAAGCCAGGCAAGCTAGTCCATGAGTTTCTGAGAATTTACCTATCTGAACCCCTCACTTCATCATAGGAGCACTAGAATTACAAGCATGTACTGTCAAGGCTGGATTTAAGTGGGTTCTCCTTTTGAACTCAGGTCCTCAGGCTTATAGAGCAAGTGTTTTATCCACTGAGCCATCTCCCAGCCTTCACTTAAATTTTGAGACAGTGTCTATTGTCGGACTGGGATATAACCAGTTCAGCTAGACAGCCAGCTCTGCGAATCTGCTTGGTTTTTGTTTTGTTTGTTTTTTTTTGTGGTTTGTTTGTTTTATCATACTCCAGCACCAAAGTCACACACATGTACTACCATATCCAGCTCTGGATGCTGGAGATCTAGCCTCATGTTTCATGACAAGCACTTCCGTGGCTGATCCATCTCACCCTCCAATCACTTCTCTTCATGTTTCTAGAAAAAAAAAAGAGCTGATAATACTTGCTTACTATATAAGATCTGTAGAGAAATCACCTATAAATTACACTAGCATATATTAAATCCATAATTATCATTAGCTATTGTATCCACATTCCTTAGAAAGCATAACATGGTATCCCCAAATATCTTAGAATAATTTTATAGAAATATGGCACATTTAGATAATCATTGGACAAAGAAAAAGCCAAACAGTTATTAATAATAACCCTGTTCATAAAATTCAATCATGTTCTCACTCTGACAACATCTCACACTTGAATATTAAGCACCACAAATCTTACAAGAACCCTCATACAGTGTCTGCTAAGGTACCAATTCATGGGGGCAAATTAATAAACCAAATAACTTGATGTCAAGAAACGTAGCAACAGTCATCTCTTCTACAGCTTGACATTGCTCTAATTTCCCCCATTCTCCTTTCTTTTACAGGAGAGAGAAGGCATGTCAGTTAAAGAACATCATCTTTGTGAACCTGTTTGCAACTGTTCAAAGCAGCAAAGCCCTTCTCCCTAAGTCATATCTTAGCCTCTGTGGGATGCCACTAAAAGGTGAGACGATCTAAATCCTTTACAGCCTTTGAAAGAAGATTGGAAAGCCATCTGTTAACTTCCTCTTCATTTCTATGCCGATAGCTTTAGTTTAGCTACCATATTCAAACTTTCAATCCAGCTGTTCAGGAAATTAACGGCCACACTCAACACTGAGACCAGGAATCATCAAATCAAATCAGATCTCCTTTTTGCTTCCCCGAGAGTAGGAAGAGGTGCACAGGGAAGGGGCGCGGTGTAGCAGGATGTTAAATGTCAGTCACTGTGCATTTCCAACCACGAGAAGGTGATAGTGGACTAGGTGCAGGGCTTGTTGTCAAGGAGGCTGTTCTTGTGATGGGGGGGTGGGTCAGGGGAAGAGGAATCAAGGCAAGCCTGCTGCCCAATGTCTGTAGTGGCATGAATGACTCAGGCTGAAATTATTATATTAATAGTGTGGAAAGTAGACACAAGTAAACCTGTAATACCTGGTCCAGAAGACGAGGATATCACATTGTGAGTGACCCATGTGAAATGAACTGCTCTCACACTAGATGAAAATCCCATTCACCTGAAAGACACCTTGAGATGCTGCTCTGTTCTCACAAGGTCAACTGAATGATAACCTATCATATTCAAAGGATCTCCACCAGCTTTATCTCAACTAGATAAAGGTCCATAAGCCTGGTGATCTGAGAACAAAGGCTTCTTGACCATACTCTGAAGAACATTTCTCTCTGCGTCTCTCTGTCTGTCTGCTTTTCTGTCTCTGCCTCTGTTTCTCTTTCTCTCTCTTTCTCTCAATAAGTTTTCTCAATCCTGGCTGTTCTGGAGTTCTCTCCGTAGGCCTGGCTGGCCTTGAACTCATGGGGATCTGCCTGCCTCTGCCTCCCAATTGCTGGGAGTAAAGGCATGCACCACCACCTTGCTCTTTTCTCTTTTGTGACCTTAGTTTCAAAACAAAAGGCAGACTTCAGAAATGATGATACCAATTCAAAAGGTTCACGACACAACACTTTGAGGTAAGTATTCTGTAACTAATTATATCCGGGGAAATTCCAAAATGTGTGAGTCACAAGTCAGAGCATCTTGCATGCTAAGGGTTGACACAGCTAGTCCCAGATTCACCCGTTCAGTGTCTTTAAAAGAGGATGTTCATATGGGCCACTTGTGATACTCAGCTTTCTGTGACGGTGACAAAATCCATGAGATTAAACAATCAGAAGAAAAAGAATCCTGTTTATTTCATGCTCAGACTTCAACCCATTTTTATTTGGCCCAGTTGCTTTGTGCCTAGAACAGGAAAAAACATTGTAGGAACTGCAGCATGAAACAGACTGCTCACCTCACTGGAGCCAGATGCAAAAGGGGAGAAGTGGGAAGAGAATGGGCTTAGGTTCCAACATGCCTTTCAGGGACAGACCATCTGTGATGCATTCCATCCCAACCTGTCCACTGAAGTTTCCACCCCCTCCCAATAGCACCACTGAACCAACTAGCGACCAAGACTGGAAACATTAATCCCGGGGACACAAGATTCCAACAAGAACAGCAACAAATACCCTACATGAACTTTTCCTTACGTGGGGAAAAAAAATCTTCGTGTACATCTACATATGTAGAAGGCTTATTTGTATTTCAATGTCAGGGAAAGCACCAGGGTTATCATTACAACAGAAACAACCTACTTCAAGATTTGAGAAATTACAGAGGATGAGAAAACCCCAGCCCAACACAGAAACAGATTCAAACAGCGCTGATAAATGTGTTCCCTGAAGGACGTATAAGCTCTGAGTGCTTAAAGGAAGCTTGAATATTTATATAAGAAAATCATACTGCAAATTTCCTGAACTCAAAGAAAGGAAAGCACTAAATTACAGTCCTATATGTGACAGTTTATACTTAATTACTCATTATTTTGCAATTTGGAGAATTTGCATATTCGTGTATATGTTTACATTTATATGTTTCTGCATCAATCAGTTCACATCCTCATTAACGCTCGGTGCTTGGTTTTGTGCATGCGCTATTCCTCCTCAGTTAAAGGACCAAAACCTCATCGCAAAATGAGACTTCGAACGCAGGTTCTATTTAGTTAAGGCCTCTTGCCCTTCTGCCCCCCACGCTCCGTGTGTTTTGACAAGCGCACCAACCTCTGATGATGACCATGTCAATGTAAGAAACGTGACTTGGGTCATTGGAATTTGGAGCTTCTCTAATTCTCGTATTCGTCCCACCTTAGCTCCTCCGGTCTGTTCCCAATTAGTTTTCTAATTAATTGATGTTATTCACACCTGGAGGTCAAGGCTTAGGTGAGCAGAAGCTATGTTTTCTGGATGCTTGTCTCAGCTTTCACTGACCTCTCTAGACTGGACAGCCCTTTGCATAAAAGATGGGGACAATGTCAAGTTGGTTTCTCTCTGTATCTGCAATGCCTTGTTCAAGCTTGTGAACACGTGGGGAGTTTCGTAGTATAACAAAAAACTGTGACCTTTATCTTAGTTTGCTACCACAGAGAATCTCTATTCATTGGGATGTGCTTATTTTTGTTTAAGATCTGTAATGAAATAACACAGATAGGCTAGAGAGCAGCCTTTCTTTCCAGGAGGATGAGTAGTTGCCAAGAAAACGACTCAATTAAAGGTATAGCACATCCAGTCCCAAGTCCTGATTTCCAAGCTGTGAAGAATCATTGAAAACTAAGTTCAGTCCTTAAGGGGCAATGACGTAATTAACTATGCCCATAAAACAGAGCCTGTACAGAGACCTCGAGCAGAGAGTAAGGAGTTTCTACGCCCATGCACACACTGATGTGCTTGGATGCTGCTGTGCCCAGAGAGGGAAAGCAGCTTTGTACCTTTAGCCAACACAACGGCCTGTGCACCCCAGAATTTCTATTTTTGGAATACATAATTTGTTGGATGAATAATAAACAGCCAAAATCTATATTTTTAGAGAGTTAAAAGATATATCATATCTGGGATAACTAAGATCTTATTCCGATTCTTTTCTTGTATATTCTCTATCTTGGCTTTGCTTTCTAATGTTCTGCATAGTAGTTGTCAGTGGTTCTATAGATAAGATCCAAAGAAAAACCAATGCCTCTTTCCTGTAGAGGTCAATCCTATGGGGGACAAATACTGTCTGTCCTGTTGCTTCACTGTCAATAATATGACAGACATTGATGCCACCAGCCAGCTACTTCTAGTACTTTCAGGTCTAGCTAACATTTTACTCACTCTTCCTTTTCAGTAGGCACAGCCATACACTGTGGTTTGGATGTGTCTTCACAGATCATACATGGAATATACTATCCGCAATGCTACAGTGTTGAGTAGCTGGATCCTTATAATGCAGTTAGATCCCATGAGCTGTATTTGTGAATGAACCAATGCTGTTACGGAGGGAGATTTTATTATGAAAGTCAATGTGTTTCTTCCCTTCTCTTTTTCCATCTCTTCCTCCAATTCTTTTTCTCTCCTCTCTCTCAGTCTCCTCCCTCTCTCATCCCCTCTCCCTTCTCCTCTTCCCAGGACACTTCTCTCTTTTTTTCCTCTCCTCCCTTCCCCTTTTTTCTCCCCCATTTTTTTCTTCACCTCCATTCTCCCTATTACTCAGTCTTTCTTAACCTTCTACTTTTTGCCATAATGACGCAGGAAAAACATCTTAACTAAATTCAGTCCTGCAGTCTTGAATTTCCCAGCATCCAGACCCATGAGAAACACATCTTTGTTCCTTACAAATTGCCTGGTGTCAAGCATGCAGTTGCAGCAGCAGAGTCTAAGACACCTTTTTATTGGTTACACGTAAGCGATTGCCATTACTTCCTGGCAGAAGAACTAAGGCCTAATACATGATTCTTCACTCTCTTGTCTGTCTGCCACTGTGGTCAATAAAAGTCTAGATACTAACTGGAACAGCCATGTTGGTCTCTGAGTGAGGGCAGCATGGGAATGAGCTTCTAGTCTGCCAGAGGTAGAGACAGATATGAGAGATGAAGGAATTCTGCTGTTTTAAGTCATACGATTTGGCAGCATTGGCCAGAGAGGTTATTAGTCTATCATAGTGGGTATAAAAAATACTAACTTCTATATTCCAGCACAAAATGCTATGCTGTCAATAATCGCAGACACACACTGCCATTTTCTGAGAAAGGCCTATACTCAAACAGAGCACATCAGTTGACAACTCTTGATATTGATAGCTGAGCTCGGTCCATGAAACAAGTCTCAGAGTCTTCAATATGAATTTTCAGCAGTGAGTGCTGGGGGCTCAAGGAGCATGTCAGATGCTCTGAGGATCCAGAGTGCCTCTTTAACTGGGCTTTCATTAGGGGTAGCTACAGTCAACAATACTATACAATCATTAAAGTGCATTTACAAGGAATAGAGGTTGTTTTCTATATAGATCACCAGGGAGAAGATAAGGATGCATGGGTGGAAAAATCTGTGAGGAAATAAGAAGTCTTTACATCTTAAGTGTTGCGGGAGCTCCTTCCGCTCCTTCAGCGAATAGCCGCTGAGAGACCACGCCCCCGTCTATTGGCTGAAGGAGCGGAAGGAGCTCCAGCAACACTTAGGGACTAGCACATCCTCACATTCTTGAGATAGAAATGCCTGTTGTGCAGATTACATCTCTGTGCCTTTAGTGTACCAAGGGTCCAAGTGCACTTAGACGCAGATTTTTTTTTTTTTCTCAGACGAGGTTGTTGGCAACAGACTGTGAAGTACTTAGTGCCAGGATGACATAGAAGTGCTTTGTAAAATTAGCTATTATTGTCATTACAAATGAAGTTCATTGTGAAAACATCAAATACAATTATGTAATGTGTCAATTTTTAATGAATCCGCTTTTAAAGAAATTCTAGTGAGAGAGTAATGAAATCAAATGCATCATGTTAAATGTGTTCACGTGTACGACCTTGAACAAATCACTTAATGTCTCTAATGTTTGCCCATAAAATAGCAACAATTTCATCATGAAAATTAAATGAGCTATGCAAAGCAAAGATTCTAGAAACAGTCTTTTATGAGGATGGCAAGAAAAGGTGGTTTTTTTTGTCACTTTTTGTATCCAGCTTCAGAATTCATAGGGTTTATTTCTCATCCCTTAACTAAAACTGCTCATTTGATATTCTAGAGAAAAATATTTACCCAATTATCCTCTTCTTGTATAATCTGATAATATTACTTTATCTCCCCCAAAGGGAGATAGACATGGAAAATCACTGCTAATATGAAAACAGTAAACTTATTTTCTATATGAGATCCTTAATGGTTAGATGCAGTGCTTCAGCAAATGTATTGCAAATGTCTATATTCCTATAAATTGATAAAAATGACCCTTCTTTCAGGAAATTGGCCAATTACTAGTAACACGCAAAATCCTGGGTATTAGAAAATGGTGGCAATTTAGAGGCCATCTCTTTCAATTTGCTGTAAGTTAAACATTTTTACATGGCTGATTTTCCAGTAATGGAAAGCTCAGGATTGATTATTGCTTGAAATGAAACATTTCTCATATAACAAATACTGAGTGAGATTACATTTTTTTTTATTTTAATAAAAGACTGCCACTGTCACTGGGCATACATGTTTTCCTTGATAGAAATTATATATATTATATTCTCAGTGTTTGTTATCCTTTTTGCTATAAACCTAGAGTTGTCCGAATCTTTGCTGATTGCTCTCAGTGAGGCAACCCTGCCACTCAAATGGTAGGTGCTAGTGATCGCTGGTATGGTGAAAGCCAGGATCCCACAAGCTAATACTTCCTTAAGTCTTTGAAAAAAACAGAGTGTTCTGCAGATATAAATGGGAAAGCTGGGTGTGGGCACCATGGAGAGTCAGTCCCCTATATCCTCCTAAGGACAGTTACTCAGGGAAGTGTCATAGTCAAGAACAGCATACACCCCTCAACCTCAAGTCTGTGGTTTCTGCAGGCTATTACATGTCTCTTACTAATCACACCTTCCATGCTACCCTTGTGACATTAACTCGCACTCTCCCCACTTTCTGGGTACCTCCTCCCTCTAATCATACAATAGTGAGTGTGCACGGGTATGCATGTATGCATTTTTATATAGTTCTACAGAAAGACTATGTATATTTACACTGTGACCTCTGTACCCCACCAAATTCTGTTTGCCGCTTTTGAGTGTTTGTTGACAAGACTGTTGATTTTTTTTTCTCCGTTGAAAGGTTTCAAATAAAATCCCTGTTGAGTACATCACCTCTCCTGGTAGCACCTATTCATATCATGCTACCTTTTCAGAGACTCAGAGCCAATCCTTCAGAAGCTCACAATTGAGTCAGTAAAAGGTGCTTTTGTGTTGCTTTCGAATAGCCTTCTGCCTTTCTGGCAAAATTCAATTCATTTGGAGTTTCAGCCTTCTTACTTTACTTGAGCACTCTGCTCCTTCTGTTTAGTTTTGTCCTCTGTTATATTTCCTTCCTGCCTCTCCCCCACCCCCAGAGTCTTTTCCACCATCAATTTTCCAGTTGAATCATCTTTCGCAGTGAAGTTAGCCACCACCCTGTCTTCTGAGGCCACAGCTTTGGAACCTTCTCTTTTTCTTTGTCTAGAGTCTACCTCAGATCAAATAGGGAATCTTAACTCGACATGAGCTGGAATTCAAGAGCACAAATGTCGGGCAGGGAACTGCTCAGGGGTGACCCAGGAGTGGGAGTCCAAGAGCCAGGTGAACACTGAAGATCTGGTCCTGATGAAGGAGTTGGGATACTTCAGAGGCAACTCAAAATCAGTCCCCAAAGGTAAAAAAAAAAAAAAAAAAAAAAAAAAAAAAAAAAAAAAAAAAAAAAAAACTAGTTCTGAATAAAGAGAAGAATTAAGAGATAATATAAACTTCGTTGAATTCTGAAGGAAGTGACGTGTGTGTGTGTGTGTGTGTGTGTGTGTGTGTGTGTGTGTGTGTACACCATAGATGTGTGTATACATATATTTTGTACTTTAAAGCTTGGAGCTATGATGTTCTATTTCTTCTGTAAAGTGGCCCCAGACACTTTAAAGGTTAAGCTGTATATTTTAGTTATCATCTCTACCAAGGCCCACACACCATGCGTACTCTCATCCAAGGTCCTTGTGTGGTTTCTGCATTCTTTCTTATGCTTTTGTTCTCCAGATTCTGTGCTGGAATACTTGTTTGCTTGGCCACTCACTTGTTATGAAATAAAAAGATTTCATTTTCGACAGTTTTTTCAGAAGTCAAAGATAGTCTCCTTCGTCCTTTTAAACACATTTCCAAATATTTGCAGAATCACATATGCAGAAAACTTTCTAGGTCTGTGACAGTCATCACTTTACCTATTGTTCTTAGACAACCTATATAATATTATGCATTAGGATATTAGGAACCTGTCTCAGAGCAAATACATCGCACCAGGGTATTGTGGTTGATGCTCTTAAACCATATATATATATATATGTATATATATAGTGTGTGTGTATGTATATATGTATATATATATGTATATATACATATATATAAATATGGTTTTTATATGATTTTTCTTTTAAAGCAGGGACCACTCTCTCTCTCTCTCTCTCTCTCTATATATATATATATATATATATATATATATATACATATATACACATATATATATAGTGTGTGTGTGCATGTGTGTGTGTGCACACACATGGGTATATATGTGTGTATATACTACTCTACATAAACATTATTTTTGTTTACATCATGACCTCTATTTGATAAGTAGAAATACATAACTGTTTTTAATCACTTCTTACCCCAAATCTGACTTTAAACACCTCTTATCTAGTAAATTGAAGAGCCCCATAACTCTTTCAAAGTTTACAGAGATGCTAAAGGCTGAACTGAGTCCTTCCAAAAATTCACACTCTGAAGACTTTGGCTCTGAGGCTCCTGGATATGGTTGTGTCTGAGATGAGGTCATTAGAAGGGTAGTCAGGTCACTAGGATGGACCCTGATTCAACATGACTGTGGTCCTTCTGAAAAGAGGAAACGGTGACCCAGGCATGAGCAGAGGGAGACTGATGGGAAGAACAAGGATGAGGACAGGTATGACAAGGTAAGACAGCCTTCTGGTACAAATTCTCCTCTCATGGTCCTCTAAAGGCTCAAGCAGAGCTGCCACCTTAAAATTGTGCTTTAGTCGTGGAACTGGGCAGAAATAAACTCAATTGCATAAGTCACCCTGTCTGCAGATCTTCACTGTGACAGCCTAGACAAACTAACACATAAGGAGCTATCTGCCACCATCTATAATGCTTCTTACCATTCGCAATAAAATCCAAATTCCTGGCCATCCCAGATGTCAGGGCCAGACAGGCGCCCTCCCTGTTCTCTTGGTTCTCGCTCTCCATTAGATAGACATTCCCTCACATGCCAGCCTGACTCTGTAACCACACAAATGCTCCTTCCCTGTCCGCTAGCACGATCACCATGGAGCTTTCCATCCCTGGCTGTCATCATTCAATCGCAGCTCAAAAGCTTCCTTCCACCGAGAAAAACTTTTGTGTGAAAGCTGCATAAATGACCCCTTCTATCAAAACTCAGTGCCGAAGCAGCTTGGTCAACAAACTGTATCAAATGTATTTTTTAATTGATTTAATTTTTTATTGATTTCTTATATCAAATAACAGTGTAAATATTCTGAGTTTTGGTACTGTGTATATTGTGTGGAACTAGTGAGGAACCGATCGGTAAGAAAATACTAACTTCTTCTGATACTCATGGGCCAGGGGTTTTCAAGCTAGTACTATATGAATCATGACAACATGTAGGTGGCATAAGGAAAGCCCCAGAATCCAGAGCTCCTGCCTTCCTTCTCTGCACTCCATCCCCAACCAGAACAGTGTGGATATGTATCTACTTATAGAATCCATCATATTTTTAAATACAAATTTTCATTGCGAAAAATAAAAATAACAAAAACTTTCAGAAGAACTGGGGTACATCGTGCCACTTAAGACCGGCATTTGTGTAGATAAGAAGCTTTTGGTCTAGTGTGGTGGCACACACCCTTAATCCCCGCACTGTGGAGGCAGAAGCTGACAGAACTCTTTGAGGTTGAGGCCAGTCTGGTCTATGTAATTAAGTCCCAGGCCAAACAGTACTTCATAGTGAGACACTACCTTTCAACAATTTCCACTGGAGGAGAAGGCTCTACCATTTTTATCTGCTATGTATCCATATATGAAAAAGCTGTGCTAAAATGAGAATATAGGGAAATACAATTTGGGGGCTAGAGGTGTAACTCAGCTAGCTGGGAACCTCATATGTAGGAAGCCCGGGGTTCATTCTGAATAAGCTGGATGTTGTGGCACACACCTATAGTTCCATCAAAATGGGCAGTAGAGGCAGGAGGATCAGAGTTCATCATCATCCTCAGCTTCACTGTGCTATTGCGCCAGTATATGATATGCTAGACCATGTCTCAATAATACACAATGTAGGCATCACATTCATTTGCTTACTTTTGATTCTATACAGGTCTTCAGTGGATGAAAAAAAATTGTGGCTGTGTAATCAGCACCAATTTCATCTTTGCTTTCCCTACCATAATATACGGTATAGTGAGTTCTCAACAAACACCTTTTGGAAGACTGATGAGAGAACAAGGCTGCATATTTAAACAGAATGGAAAACAATCTGCCCCCCTTTTTTGTATGTAAAAGTGGAAGGAACTCTTGTATTGAGAAATGAAACTTGGAGCTAAAGAAAGGGTTCAATGGATAAATCACTTGCCCAAAAAGTAGGAGAAACTGAGTTTAAATTTCCAGAAACCCATGAAGCCTGATAAGGTCACTCACACTTGTAATCCCAATGTTCCCATGGTGGGATGGGAGGGGGAATGCCTGGAATCTCACGGCCCAGCTTGCTTGCTTTCATGATAGATACAGCACTGAACAAGATACTGCATAATAAGGTGGAAGGTAAGGACTGATACCTGTGCTTTTCCTGTGATCTTCATACATGCACCATGACATACATATACCCATATACTTGAACACTTACACAGACACACACACACATACACACTTGAACATTTGCATACATACATAAACAGTACAACATAAATAAATACATACACCCTCATATACACACACAAACACACAAAACTTGGTTTGGTCCTTGATTTCCAGAAAGAAAAGCTGTCAGAATCTGCATTTCCTTAACCACCTTATAAAGTCCATAGGTCCCCATGTAAAACCACTGAACACATTCCTGAGATTAAATATGCCGCGTGCTGTGTCTAGAATTAAAATTTCCAGCTAAGCTAAATATTTATGAGGCACTGGGAAGATGAGCTCACCCTCTACATTCTATCTATCCTTTGTATCTAGTCTGTGTTCTGTCGCTTTTCTTTCACGCTCGAATCATATTTTAGCGCCACGCTCTCTGCTTTTACATGGGGTCGATACGGATAGAACAATTACCAGAAACAAAGCTATGCACTGCAGGTGTGCTATAAAAGACATCCATCACATTACCAAACACACCTTACACAGAAATATATCATCAAGCAATGTAATAGGAAAATTGAATTTCCCTTGAATAAGTGCTATAGATTTTCTTCACAGATGATAAGAATTGATGTCTCTATTTTTTATTGGCCACCAAGAAGCTTTAAAAGTCCAAATTTAAGGTTTACTGAAGGCAACACATATCTAAATATTTATATCTCTCTCAGACGATCTTCTACCACAGAGTGTTGTGTTTTGCCATTAGTTCTTTATCTCTAGGCCAGAATTTTATTCATACTTACAACACATTATTATTTCAGTAAGTTACCACCAATCCTCTGGGAAATGAGGAGAATTATGAACATGCATAGAGAAAGCTTTCAAATTATGGTAAACTGTTTTCTTCTTCTAAAAAGCTAGATTGCTGTTATAAATAGTCCATAGAATTTCACAGAAATACCATAAAGCCTGTACTGTTTTATGAAGCATTTGCTAGCTTCCTCATGACAGCCTCATCACATGTATGGCCTTATAATATGCATTCCTATTATGAGGACGTCTTTATCATGTATATAGCCTTTGGATTCCAAGCCTCTTAACAGCATGACCAAAACAAATTACATTAATACCAATTAATATGGCTAAAAATGCTAGTCAATGTTAACAAAGGGGAGGGTGGCTGTTTGTTGTCGTCTTGATCTTAAGCTAGACACATCTGGGATAAAGAAATCCTAATTAAGAAAATGCTTCTATAGAATTGTCCCATAGGAATATGTGCAAGATGTTTTCCTGATTAATGGCTGATGTGGGAGGGGCCAGCCCATTGTGCATGGTGCCACCCTGGAAAGTAGTCCTGGATGGTACTAGAAAGCAGTCTGTAAGGAGCAAGATAGTAAGCAGCACTCTTCCATGGCTTCTGATTCAGTTTCTCTCCAGACTCCTGCCCTGCTGCAGTTCCTGCCCTGGTGTCCCTAATGATGGACTGTTCTCTAGAAGTGCAAGTGAAATAAACCACTTTCTTCCCAGTTGATTTTGTCCTTGATGTTTTATCACAGTAAGAGAACCCCCTTACTAAGACAGGGGGGCTGGGGCAAGAGATTGTTGGCAAAGTGCTTGCTATGCAAACATGGAGACCTGAGTTCAGACCCCAGTAAGCACAGGAAAGGCTGGGAAGGTGGAGACAGGAGGATCCCAGGCATTGTGAGTATTGTGAGGACAGCCTTGTCGCCAGTCAGCCTAGTTGAATTGGCACACTCCAAATTTAATGACACAGCCTCAAGAAACTAAGAAGAAGCCTTTGAATAGAGGAAGATGATCTTTGGTCTCCTCACATGCAAACATGTCCGTGTGCACATGTGCACACAGCTACATATAAGCCCCATCACACACGGAATATTAAGCAGAATGGAAAGTACCAGTGCCCTGCATGCTGGGGGCTACCCTGAGTGCTTACACAACTTGAATATAAATGAAATCATGTCCAACCTGTAAATAACACTAAACTCAACAGAGAGATAGTTATAATGTTGGTGAATTATGTGGGCTGAGAAGCCAGACTACCAGGGTTCCAATCCAAGATGATGACATACGCCCTACTAGACATTGACCGATATCCAGCCCTTTCTGTGCCAGGTTTCCTCATTTTCAGAATGGGAATAAAATTTTATCTTCTAGAGTCATTTTTATTATCACATAAAATCACATAAAGAATATCAGAGTGTTTTATCCACATGTAATGTTATTATGGTCATAAACAAATTGTAATGCATGGTCCAAAACCAAATTCAAAACAATGTGGATATACCATAATTCTGGATAGAAGGAATCAAAAATATTTCAAGAATACTAAAGCTGGATTTAAGTTTTAAATATTCATTGCAATGATATAAGACAGGATATACACTGGGAAAAAAATCTTCTGAAAATGATCTAGATGTTTCATGGATCAGTAGATTTTTTACAATGCTTTTCTATGGGTTAGGTATCAGGCTTGATTCTAGGTGGGTAGTGTTAGTCAATGTGATTGAGGTTGTTTCTTGGCTCCTATGTGTCCCATCCAGTGATAACAAAGTGCCACTAATCAAGGAAATGATTGAAAAAGTAATGCCAGATACCTCAATGCTGAACTGATGGAAGCTTAGGTAAACTAAAGCCAGGGCTCATCAGTGCCCAGATGACAGAGACCTTTCTGGGAAACCAGCAGGTAGGGAACCCAGCAGGTAAATGACCAAACCTGCTAACAGTCTGGATCTAGTTGTACAAATGGCAACAATAATAACAGGTAATACCCGTGATAGCCAGTGTTGCAAACGTACTAGACAGCTGCCACTCATCCCTGCCCTGCGCTGACCAGCAAGAACTGTGCAAAGTGAGCATTAGTGATTTATCCAAAGCTACCTATGAGTCCAAGGTGGCCTTCTTCTATGATATTCAAAATGGAAAGAAAAGTCCACAGTGTAGCAAGAAGACACCCATGGGACTTTTCTTTCTTTCTTTCTTTCTTTCTTTCTTTCTTTCTTTCTTTCTTTTTTCTTTCTTTCTTTCTTCCTTCCTTCCTTCCTTTCTTTCTTTTCTCTTCCTTCCTTTCTTTCTTTTCCTTTCTTTCTTCTTTTCCTTCTTTTCTTTCTTTCTCTCTCTCTTTCTTTTTCTTCTTTTCTTCTTTTCTCCCTCTCTCTCTCTCTCTCTCTTTCTTTCTTTCTTTCTTTCTTTCTTTCTTTCTTTCTTTCTTTCATTCTACCCCTCTTTTTATAAAGAAACAACAAGGCACTGATAATATTACAAAAAACCTCAGAACATAGTACAGGAATAGAATAACAAAGCAACACTGGCTCAGTGCCAAGAACATGAAGACATGATCAGAGGAAGTTAGGATACCGTTGTTTATGTTTAAAGACTTTTCTCTCACAGAATCTAAGTCTCTCCCCGAATCCAGGGCCCACTGATTCAGTTAGGCTGGATGGCCAGCAAGTCCCATGGATGTTCCTATCTCTGTCTCCCTAGGATCACTGGGACATACTATGGCGCACAGCTGGGGAATGGATCATGGTCCTGTTCTTGTACAGCAAGCAATTGTGCTGACTTAGCCATCTCCCTAGCCCCTCAGTTGGGAGAGTCAGTAAAGTTTGAAACAGCGGCTACATAATGCAATTTAATACTCCTTGTTTCTATGATATGAGAGACAAAGAAGCATGCAGCTATCCAGAGATATTAATAAGGATGTCAGGCCACGAACACTGCTGACAAAGAATACCCACAGCTGTGCTGTGCGGCTATTTCCTATTAAGGCATCATTCTAGTATGCAGATGGACAGCTCTTTTCATCTTGAATAAGTACATTGGAAGCAGGCTCTATAGACTCACATTCTGAACATTGGGGATCAAGCACAAAAGTTGGATAACAAGTTCCAAAGTCTACTCTAGAAGACAATGATTTTAAAAAAATAATAATACCTGAATCCACAAAATTCACATGGGATTTAATTTTTCCTTTCTCCATTATCTCTTTGATTTGCCTAGTTAATCACTTACAGTGTGGTATAGACAGAAGAGCAGGGATGTGACCCATGGACAACCATGCCCTTTGTGTCATTTCTGAGATGTTCATGGTGTGGAACCCCACAGTCCCACGTCTGCTTATGAAACATCTATAAGACCAGAGCAATGTGGTAAATAAAAAAGCAAGGTGAAATAGAATATATGTATTATCATTTCAGGCATGGTGGAAAATGAATAAAAATATATGACGGAAGGAAGATTTCAGGCATCACCAAGTATTTTTGTGTGTTGAGACTATAGGAGGATTTTCATCTGTGCACTCTTTGGGATGTGGGCCTCATTTGCTCAGCATCTTTTCTTTATGTCTGGCCACAGATCTGCTTCCCTCACTCAGAGATGGCATCCGTGGCTCAGGATGAGTTCATCATTGTGCCTATATCATGTCGGTCATAGATACTGCACCAGGAAGATGCCAATGATCTCACGCAAGGTTGTCCAAGCTCCTCTCAGAATTTTTCTGAGTAATATGTGCCAAGGATTTGTGAATACAGGAAACCTCCAAGAAATATCCAAAATGCAAAAAATAAAATAAAATAAAAGTGTAGGCAGGGACGAGGAGTGTGACTAAACAAGGCTTTAAACTAGACTCTAGTTTCTACCTCTAGTACCTGAAGCCAGCTTGATATCAACAGTCGCCACACTGAGCTTACACTGGGTCAGGGGAACAAAGGCACAGTGAAGATAATTTTCCCATAAAGAAAGATAATTTCACTGTGTGTAAGGTTTGCCATGCGTATTGAAACATAGTAAAAGAGTTCTCTGCCACAAGAAAAGGAAGGGAGGGAAGGAGGGAGGGAGGGAGGGAGGGAAGAAAAAATCCAGGAATTTTAGAAAATTATTTTAGGGCTTAAAAAGTGTTAGTTGTTTCTCCGCATGCTGTTTGATTGGCACTAGGGGAGAAGTTTAGATAGACATGGAGAAGCCATTGGAAAGGTTCCTCTGAGTGAGAGAAACAAGAGAAACAATGGGGGAAAGATATCTGTAGTTCAGTTATAGAGCAGGATACAGAGCAAAGAGAGATCCGGGGAAACAAAGCTGGGATCATTTGACCGGCACTGGACAGCACACAGCCTTTGACTAATTTACATCCTACTCGCTGAAATTATTACTACACTTGGAGCAAAGTCTCTGCTTCATTTTCCCCAAGTACCATAAATGTTGTATCCTGGAATAGCAAGTAGAACTGTAACATAATTAAATTTAACAGATTAGCCAAATTAATGACCAACGCACTGATTTTTATGACTTAATTCTTTATCCGTGCCATGAGAAATAGAGCTATATTTTAAATTTTAGCTACCTATTCCCGATATAGAACATTAGTTATTTTTGTTTTTCCTAGTGCCCTTACAATTTACTATGTCCTGTTCTACCCAATTTTATAATTTCTGAATTTTATTTTGATCCAAGGAACAATGAGGAGCGTCTTCCCCAAGGTGCTGTTTCAGAATATAATACCCACATAGGCCCCACTTTGCTTTCTTACTTTAATCTATGCTCACGTAGCTTCATTCTGAAAATACAGATGACCCTTCAAACTGGGGCAAGAACAACCTGCTTTGTAGAAGAGTAGAATATCATTTTATTATTTCATATATATTTTTCAAAACAATCACATTTTTCCAGATTATATCCTTGACTTTTATTATTAAGATGACACTAACAAGTACTAGAGCCAATAAGAGAGAAGTTATTATAAATCTCTGGTGGTGGTGGGTTGAGGAGATTAGGTATGTACTTACAAACTATTCAAATGCAACCACAGACAGAGAGCAAGTGATTCAGAACCAACATGAGTGGCACTGGATACAGAGAAGGGATGGCTAAGGTCAGGTCTCCAGAGATGGAAATCTTTTTGTAGTGGAGAGGAGTGTGGCTGATCTATCTGGGTAAGTCAGACTAGGTGAGGGAAGTCTGCCACCAGGGAGCATCACAGATTACAAAGACGGTGGCGTGTCACTGGCCATGAAACTCTGAATGTTGTGAGGATGGGTGCAGGTAAGACCCTAAAAGACTTCAAACACTGATGAAAATTTAGCCAAATCCAGTGGTGAAAGGGTGCGAGCTAAAGAGTTGGCTTAGGGAGATTAACGTGATGGTTGTTGGGGTTAGTATCAAAGGCAGAAATGAATAGGTTGAGCAGGATCAACTGGGTGGCAGCTACAGTGATGTGTGATGGGTGAAGAGGACCCATCATGGCAAGGGGCATGGGAATTGAATGTGTACCCATTCATGGGATGGTCATCAGTATTTCACAACTGAAGAGGGAGGAAGCAGAACAATGCAAATGAGAAGAGATAATGAAGCCAAGATGCTCTCCCAGCTAAGAAGAAGAGGATGGGAGGCACAGAAACAAAGACACAGAGAGAAAAGTTAGGCATGAGAATTGCTTCAGATTCAAAAACTCGATCTTGGACTTGTCAATGAAAATGGCCACCTAGGCAAAGAAAACAAGAAGTCAAATCTGAGGGGGACCTCTGGATTCCATTGTTCTGTGATTACTTTTTACACTTTGAAGTCACCTCTACAGAAGCAGTGCCAAAGCCATTAGGGATGGTAGCTTCTTAAAGGATGGCCAAGGGATGAAAGCCAGCAAAGGCCTAATGCTGGCTCACACATCAACTTAGTCACTGAAATTGCTGCTGGTTTATTCTTACCAAACTGGTTTTCCCATTCTTAGGACTACTTATACTTTGCGTTGAGAAATTCTGATAGATTCTGACAAGTTTTGCAGCATCTTTGACCTCTATCCCTAGAGACCAGATACACAAGCCTTTTTTTCCCAGGTATAACAATCCAGGCCTTCGCAACATGCCCCAAATGACAACATGGCCTTGGGTAAAAACTACTGCCCTAAGGAATGACTTGGCCAGGACACCAGAGTGCCTGCCTGCCTTTGACTTTTATTCTCAGCTTTTACTGTTTCTATAATATTTGCACGTTGCTTCATCTCCCCGAGTCCCGGTTTCATCTCAGATGGACATAATTACTGTCCCCACGACACACTGTGTCCTGAGGACAGGCTGTGGCACTGTCCATAAAGAGCCTGTCAGTGTGTAATGGAGTGGGAACAGCTACCTCACTGCAGAAACAGGAGCTGTCACTAGACTGTGTCGCTCAGAAATCATCCGCAAGCATCACGGTGACTACCAGAAACACAAGAAATGTATGTCTTCCTAAACTCAAGGCTTCACAACATAGTGCAAAATTGAGGCATTCACTTCCATGAAATGTTGCCTTATGGGGGCGTGGACTCCACCTTCCTCCTCTTGGGAATGGGGGCGGTTGGGGAGAGGATGAGGGACTTCCTGTAACCATATATCTCATGAATACTTGGAAGGACTAATTTTAAAAAATAAAATAAAACAACAACAAAGACAATGTATAATCAATGTCCCCAGCCATGACTGTAGAACATTGGAGGATGCATATTCCAAATGACGGTGGTTGCCTTCTCCCATCCAGTTTTATAAGCTGCCTCGAAAGTGCCAAAATGAAACAAAACAACAACAAAAAAGCAACCTTTAAAAAGCCCACAGAAAACAAATAAAGCCTTGCCAATGTTGTCCCATTTTTTTTTCCTATGATGGTTAGGTTTTATTAAAGAAAGGGTATAAAACAGAGCTCAGTCACACTCCTCCTAGAAGCACTTGAGGTCTGCATTGGAGGAGCAGGACTCGTTCTATGCCTGCTTGATCCATATCTGCTGGAAGGTGGGCAGCGAGGCTGCGATGGAGCCACAGATCCACACAGGGAACCTGCACTCAGGAAGAGACACCCTGCATCTACAGCAGGGAGGTGGCAACATTGCTTCTGTGTACTGCAATTTTAAAAAATTCTTCTACCTTAATACTTTGGTTTTGTTTTTATTTTTAAATGGTCAGTCATTGAGGTCCTCATTTTTTTTTTTTTTTTGGTCCCCATGATGTTTGAAGGCTTTGATCTTCCCGAGAGTGGGTTGGAATGCTGAGGCCGCCAGGACTTGCTCGTACACTGACTTGAGACAAATTTAATAAGTGTGCACACCTTACCCCCCCAAAATGTTGCTTTACACATGATTCACACATTTGTTCCTAGAGTCCCTAAGTTTATATGAACCTGACATAGGTTATGAAGTCAATAAAAACGACCTTTTAAAAAAGAAGACAGACTTAAGTATGTGATGAATTAATTAAAGGGCCAAGTCCTGATCTAGAAAGGTGGCCCAGGGGTTCAGAACACTTGCGCATTTGTGGAGGACCCAGTTCCTTTTCAGGTATCTACTTTGGGCAGCTCACAACTGCCTGTAATTTGATTCCCAGGGAATCTGATGCCCTCTTCCGGCTTCTGTGAGCATGTACATGCATGGGGATGTGGGCATACAAACATACTCACACATGCAAATTAAAACAAATCTTTATATAGACAAGGCATGGTCATAATGAAGTCACCATTTAGGGAAGTTAAAAATTTCAGTTGTAATTAAAACCACTACTAACTTTAATAGCTTTGTGTCACAAAGTGAAAGGCTATAGGACCTGGGGGTTAGCACTGCCCCTGCCTCCTCAGGGAAATCAGGACTGCGGTTTATCCAAGAGTCCATGGAGTTGAGACTTCACAGCCGTGCTAAATTAACAGAAGGAAGAGGCCAGGGAGGGCACAAGTTCCCACCAGGCTGCACTGTGTGACTAGCCTCACACTAGAGCTATGGTGCTGCATTCAAGGAACCAGTTTCTCTTTAGTTCCTGGAGTACAAAACTCAGGCAGGCATCTAGCTGAAGTATTTATTCTGGACTCAACCAGGCAAAGAGAAGGAGTTAAGGACTTTGTGCATGGCAGAAAAAAAAAATTCTGGATTGTACTAAATTAGGAACAACTTAAAAAATGACTTTATTATCCATGTAGTTTGGAGAAATTTTTTATAATTAATTGTTGATTTTGACTTGTTTTGACATTAGCCCCCCTTCTTCCTTGTCTATTAGGCTTCTCCCTCTTTCACTCTTCTCTTTCCTCTCGTTCTTCTCACGGTACTTTTCTTTCTGATCTCACCAAGGGAATAATGAACAGCATTGTAAAAGAGAGTTCCGACTATCTTGTACTATATACCATAAATTATAACATCAGTGAACCTGATAATTAGAAATCAAATAAACATAAAAAACAAACTGATACATAGGAAATAACTAAATACATGCCAGTTCAAGACACCAAATTGGAAATAATGGTCTTTTGTTAAAGCTTTGGGTTTTAATGCTTAGGTTTAGCTTTATACGTATTACTGTGTTGCCTACATGTATGTAAGTGTGCCCTATGAATTATCTACAGAAGTCACAAGCATGAAGGGCCTACAGAAGCCAGGAAAAGGCATCTGATCCACTAGAACTGAATTATAAACCATTGTGAGCCACCACGTCGGTGCTAGGAGCCACGCCCAGGTCCTGTGCTAGGGCAGGGAGCACCCTGAACTTCAGAGTCTTCTCTCCAGCTCCTGGGTTTTGTTTGTTTGTCAGACAAGGCCATGCTACTTAACAAGAGCTAACAGCAGCACACTCTGTAGCTCAGGCTAGCCTCAAACTCATGACAATCCTGCCTCGGCCTCCCAAGTATTAGGATTGCGGCCATGTAACATCCTACTGTTATTGTCACAGCTGCTGTTCTGTTTGAGCCCCAATTTCACACAGCCCAGGCCTGCTTTAAAATTGCTAGATAGTTGATGCTAACATTGAACATTGAACTCTTGATCCTCATTCTTCCGTCTTACTATTGTGCTAGAATGTAGGTCTTCATCACAAAAATAAAATACTTAATATCAATGAAAGCAATTATTTCCCTCTTAGAAAGAATTGGTAGCGGTAAATAATGCATCTCCATGCGGCCACCAGAGGGAGCCCAAGCCTAGGTTTCTACACAGGCCTGTCTGCAACACACACAACCCCCTCCAAAACCAGAATTCTTTTGCAAATCCCTTTGCTTGCTTGTCCATTTCTATCAAAATACTTCAGTCTTGCAGAAATAATTTAGTCAATGCCAGAGTCTATTTAACATTCCCCAGGATGGATCAGCACTGACATGTCCCCTTCGTGCTGGAATCAAACTCTCAGTCCCTATGTCTAGCTTTTTTGCATAGAAGACAACTTTCAAATAGGCTTCAAGAAAGAAGGATTGCTGGCTCAGCCTCACGTCCCGCCTTCATCCTGCATATTTAAAAAATCGTTTATGTGGGAAGAAAAGAAAGAAGGAATAGCGGGCAAAGAAGGGAAATTCTTCGTTCAGACTTTGCAGGACAACAAGGATCTAGAGCCTAGCTAGAGGGGAGGAGGCACCTTGGGACAGCCAAGCAAAGATAAAAGCAACTTGAACCATGGGGTGGGAAAAGAGCATGCTACCCACCATCTTGTCCAGCTCACTCCTGGGTCAGTTGCAACGAAAGGAGGACTAGGCAGAGGGCTTGGTCAGGAGAGTATTTGCTTTACGAGCATGAGCACCCCAGAGCTCACCTTCAAAGAAGCTTAGGTATTGGTGTGAACTTGTAGCCCAGCACCACTGAAGTGGAGACAGGCTTGTTGTTCAACTAACCTAGATTATTTACTTCAGGGTAGTGGGATACCCTGTCTCAAAACAAAGATGGCTAACATAACCTAGGGAAGAAATGATACCTGAAGTTATCCAGTTATTCCCCCCTCTGTGTCTGTGTGTGTTTTGCGTATCTTACATACATACACACACAATGTATTTACGCATGTGCGCGCGCGCACGCATGCACGCACGCACACACACACACACACACACACACACACACAGAGGAGAAAATAAGTAGGAACTTCTTTAGCTTTCTCTGACAGTGGTAAGTGCTGGACCAGAGCCTGAAGCTGGAGATCAGGGAGTCAAGCCACCCTGACATGTTTACCTTTACATAAAAAGTAACAATCTAATGAGGTGTTATTAATAACTCTGTCAACAATCATTCCATGAAGTCTCAAAATGATTGCTTTCCCTTTTCCAGATCTCACAGTTAAAATTTCATTTCACAAGCTTTCATTTTATTAGTCTTTGGGGAGGGAAAAAGAAAACACATAGATTCTCCATTGAAAATACCAACTATGCTGTTTGGTTGATAAAATCCATATAAATGTGAAAGTATATAAATATAAATATAGAACTATGTGAGTTAGAATCAGAATATGGTGTACCAAATATATATATATATATATTGAAAGATAAATCTCCAAATTGGGTACCTACAAATAAATACATGTGGGAGGGGGAAGAAACTCAGCTCTGTTTTCCATAGCATGCCAGAAGCCATCTGTGAACATCTACTTTGTGCAAACAGTACCTAAAGACTTCCTTCTCTTGTTCTTGCTTCTTGAGGATAGGATGCCAGAAACCTTCCCCAAGCAATTGTCATTGATGGATTCACAGGTTTGCTGGGAAAATTAAGACATTTTGAATCGTCCTTCAA
>NC_022009.1:26373048-26383020 GCF_000317375.1 Microtus ochrogaster | reverse complement strand
AAAAAAAAAAAAAAAAAAAAAAAAAGAAATTACACATTTATTATGAATATTACTACCATTTATTAAAAATAAGACAAGAAAAGAGGGAGGGTTTGGGGGAGAAGATAAGAAATAGGTAGTAATTTTCTACATTCTTCCACCTTAAAGAGGCCTGTGATTTGTACTAGATCTCTGGGTCATAATGCTAAAGAAAGGTAGAATATGTTCTTTGATACCAATAATTGTCATACTTATATGATATGGAATATGATTCAAATAAATGGACCGTGTAGTCAAAGATACCTTAGACTATATAGTAAGATCCTGCATATATAATATACACACATATATACATATACATACACGAACAAATTGCCATGATTTCCACATGAGTTAACTGTGAAGAAAAAATTAATCACAAAATATAAACCAAAGAATTACATGTTTCATTGAAAGCCAAGGAAAATTTTGATGAAGAAACAAAACTAACTGATTTTTATATGGGAAATAATTAAATCACCCACTGTCCATCTTACGCCTATCAGTAAATCATTGACAGGTGCAAGAAAAGCAACCCCTATGCATCGTGTGTGATGACTGCGTAATGCTTGAGCCTGGATGTGGCAGGAGCAGCTAGGTCGGAGAGTGCCTTGGATGTGTGATAAGCATTGAGACCAAAGCTCATGGGGAGTTTGCCATCTCCGTGCCCTCCTAGTTTGTAAACCACTGGGTATTTGAGCTCACAGTTCTCCAAAGTACTCAGGGTATGAAAATTCTTTCCTTGCGAACCAATTCTCATGCCCAAATTCCCTCCAAATAAACAGAGAAGGGTCCAAACAAGACATAGGTCTGGAGTGAGACTCTCATAGATAGTTTATGAAAATTTAAGCTACATTAAACACTGTTAGCATGGTACCTCAATGGAAATACCCACTCACTTATGCACTCAAATATTTGAGACTTGTGCAGGATAATTATCTAAAAGCATCTATATTTCTTGTGATTGCCCATTATTATTTAAGTGAACCATCCTGCATAAAAATGCAGTTTGTGGAAATGGATCCAAACATTGGCAAACTCAAGGACTATGTGGCACACATTTCCAACATATGAGCCATATACTCTATATTGCAATCATGTACTTTACACTTCTGATATTGTAATGTAAACATAGCCATAGACATTCCCTCCCTCCTTCTCTCTCTCTCTCTCTCTCTGTGTCTGTGTGAGTGTATGTGTGCATGGCTTGTGTGTGTGTGTGTGAGTGTATGTGTGCATGGCTTGTGTGTGTGACGTATGACTGTGCTCAAAGAAAACATAATAAAGTCAGACAGAATGATAGATTTGGCCCATGAGCCATTGTTTGACCTGGGCCTAGGATCATTAACAGTATGTTGGTTAATGTTGTATCAACTTAAAAAAATCTAGTTATTTGTGAAGAAGACTCCATAAGATTAGACTACAGGCAAGCCAGTGAGCATTTTCTTGAGAACTTTGATGTGGGAAGGCATAGCTCAGTGTGGGCCGTGCCAACTTTTGGCCACAAGGGCCTGAATGGTAGAAGAAAACAGGCTAAGTAAGCCATGAGACAGCCAGGAAGCAGCTTTCCTTCTACTTAGTTCATGCCTCCAACTTCGGGCCTTTTGTTCCTAACCTGGCTTCCCTCGGTAATGTACCACAAATTATAATCTTGAAATAAACCCTTCTTCCCCAAGTTGCTTTGGCCATGGTGTTTATCATGGCAAAAGAAATCCTAAGACAAATAGTTACCACTAATTAATCCTATGTCACCAATTCTTCCCATTTTTCCTTCAAGACCATGCCTAATTTGCCATAGTCTCAAAGCCTTTCATTCTACCGAGAATGTTTTCCTTCTCTTTCAATCAATATCCACTCAATTTGGTCTGTTTCATCTGAATGACTTCTGTATAGTTTAACATCTGTAATTGAGACCTTCTATTTCATATTAATATTATACATTTGAGACTCCACAAAAATGTTCTTATTGTATACACACACATACAGAGAGGGGAGGAGAGGGAAGAGAGAGAGAGAGGAGAGAGAGAGAGAGAGAGAGAGAGAGAGAGAGAGAGAGAGAGAGAGAGAGAGAGAGTCAGTCTCTATCTTCATTTAATACTCAATTATCCTCTGGAGGTAACCAATCATATAGTCACCTTTGTTAACTTCTCAGTACCTTCCATAAATCCTTGGGCAGAACTATTGAGCTGAATATATGAGAAGAACATGAATCATTGAAAATAAAAAATGCTATAAATAGTTAAGCAACATATTTAGCTAACTTATTACTATTATTATTACTGTTATTATTGATATTATTTTACTGAATCAAAGAGACCAGCTTCTTTGCAAAAATAAAAATGTTCTATAATCATGAGTAGATACCAAGTGACCTCTTAGAAGCTTGTATAGGGCTTGGGATGTGGCTCAATTTGTATCATATTTGCCCACTACATACAAAGCCCTGAACTCTCAGTACCATATAAAAATAGCATCAAAGCATATGACTAGACTCAGCACTATGGGGGTGGGGCAGGAGGATGAGAAGTTGAAGATAATTCTTGGGTTCATAGGAAAGTCAAGGCTAGCCTAAGCACATGAGATTCTGACAATTTATTGATTTTAAATAATATGTTATATATTATATAAACATATAAATGGGATTATTAGGCAGTCAGCTATACTCTAAAAAGGTTCTCAAAAAGTAGAGAATAAATCTAGTATAGCAATGATTTAAATAACAGGTAAATATACTGAAAGTCCTCAACAAAACAAATTCACACTTTCATAAAATCTGAAATTGAGGAGATTAAAGATGTGTCATGAAGATTCTGGAATGTTAGCAAAGATGTGCCCAAGAAGACTGATGCCTCTAACATCTCTGCAATCCCACTAGGCTACGAAGGGGCCAGATGCGATTGCTTAGTTGGTTTTAAAGGGACCTTTTAGTCAATGCGCTAAATGTCCAGTCTCTGGGGTTCATGACTCAGTCCTTCTACCACGAAACATCATGAATCATGGCTACTTGATGGGTGGGCTTTTCACATTTCTTACTCAATATAGGAACCCAGCACGGACTCCCTAACACAATCATGACAGGTATTCAGGGAGATTAGTCAACACAGAGCGAATAGGCTGAACTATAACTTCACTAATGATTGGTGCAACAAAAGACAGAAAAGGAAGAATTTTTTTTTAAAAAAAATTTTTTTTAGAGCAACACACCAATCATCCACCTGCTCTTGCAAAGCAGAGGATCAATTATTCCAACAAAAGAATGCAAACTGAGAACTGCAGGGATAAAGCCAGTAAATGAATGAGCTCATCCAGGGTGCAGAGGGACCGAAATACACAGACTGACCCAGGAAGCGGGAAAGATGACGCAAGTGGATAGGGAAGAAAAGGAAGGTGGGTGGCCAACCAGGTGCCTGCAGTACTGGACAAATAGAAGCAATCAGGGCTAGGGACAGAATTATTTCCCTTCCAAAGAACCCTTATGATGCTGAACTGATTGAGATGCTGGAATTAGCATCGGGAAAGGCCACCTGCCCTACTTGAGAGCACAGTCATCCTGATTGCCAGTAACAAAGCAGCAGCAGCAGCGACAGTTTTCTTTGTTTTTGTGTGGCTTTCTGAAGCCCAGCTGAATTCAAAAGCAGCTGTGTGACTCCTAATTTGCAAACAGCATGTGTACAACACACACACACACACACACACACACACACACACACACACACACACACACACGGTGTGGGGAGAGAGGAGCCGGGAGAACTTTAATATTGCTAGGTTACTGAAATTATTTTCATGCTGCATCAAAATAAGGAAGACAAGAGATGCCATGTCTTTGCCCACAACATATACTTTGTAATACTTAATTATGTTCTTAAAAAGGGATAAAACTTATTTGTAACTATAAGATTTTAATATATATTATGTATCGGTTTAGGCACATTCATTGGATACATGGGCTGGAAGGATGGCTCATGAGTATAAACACATTCTGCACAAAAACAAGGACCTGGGTTCAAATCCCTAACTCTCTTGTAAGAAGCCAGGCATGGCTGGCTACATATTTGCTTACAACCATGGTGCTGTCAGGGAAAAGAGACAGAAGGATGGCTGGCACGTGCTGACTACCATCATAGGTTCAGTGAGAGACCCTTTCTCAACAGAATAAGGCAGAGAGTAATTGAACGTCTGATGTTCTCCTCTGGCCCAACAGTACAAGACCCTGTCCACATACTCATGACTATCTACCACACCACACACATACTCATACATACACACACGAGAGAAATGCATTCACAGAAAGAACAATTGTCAGGTTGCTGTGACTGAACTTCTCCTCTTTTCACAAACCTTTGAGGCTCCTCCGTCAACTTTCAGAGAACTAAGTTCACAAGTCTTCCTCTTCCTGACCACAATCAAGATGAGTAGCCCAAACTTATTCTGCAAACCAGGCAAACCAAGCATGGCCTCTCTTTTCTCTTTGCTTTTTCCTCATCCTGCTCACTAAATATCAACCTTGGCCCCATAACTAGTTAAAATGATGCGTCCTCCTGCATGGCTCGTCAACTGTGAAAGCACCTTCAGCATCTGCACGGTCCTACAGCCCAGTGGGTCTGACAATGTTAACATTCTTGCTCCATAATTTCCTTACGACACTCCTGAAACAATCGGACTGGGTATGTGGCTAAATCCTAGAGAGGATGTCCAGAGTGAATGAGGCCTGAGTTCAATTCTTGGCACTGAAAAAACAAAGGACCCCACAGATCGCTGAGTCTGGATCCATGGTGTTTTTGATACAGCTGTACCACGATACTGCACATGAAATTGAATTTATAGGGGTGCCAATATCCCTGGGCCATATGCCACACTTGATGAACCACTACCAAAACATTGCGAACCATTGACAACCTAAACACAGAAATGTCTCACCTCTCCTTGTAAAGCTCTTTGAGAGTTGAAAATAATTTTAGCTTTGAATTTATGCAGCTCTTCCCCACATTTATATTCATCATAACTCAACAAATATTTGTCAAGTCTGGTATATGTATAAATATATCACATCATGTATATTTGTACATATACATTCATATTCATTTAACAAATATTTATCCCTAACACACACATAGAGATTGGAACAATATTTAAAGTACAAGCAGGTTTCTTAATCATTTCATACTTGGCAAGCCAGAGCAAAATATGAATATACTATGATCCATTTTGCAAATGTGTTCTGCAGGAGAGCACCATTAAAATTCAGTAGGAAGACTTTCTCTTTGAAAAGTGACCATCTCTGTTCATTTGTGGTGAGCATGGTGAAACTCCCCTTCTGCCTTAATATTCAGTTACCTTGGGTTATATATCGCCTCAGCTTCAACACCAAGAAGCATGGGAATTTTATTTCCTATTCTGTGGATTTATGGTCAGTGTCCTGACATCTCTGCAGGCATTACTCATGCTTAAGGCACTGGGTAAGTCTTTAGCACACCAGTCCATCTCCCCATCGCACATGAGAATACAGACACTAGGAGCATCCTTCTGGCATTCAGATCCTGAGTCTGATACATCTAGAACATGATCTGGGATATACTGCATAACCTTTGTAATCCTCAGGTAGTAAAATATGAACAAAAAAATTACAAGCCTGTCTCCTGATAGTGGTGAAAACTGTGGGAATAAATACACAGAAAACATCTACCTGGTACATCCTCCAAGGTGCCATTGGGGCTGCTAAATAACATTAGACCAGCAGGGCAACCTCCCAGGAGAGCCACTAGCCTGTCTACTCTGGAGCCAGAACTCTTATTTTACTCATTTGTCATCTTAAATCACCATCAACTATCTAGACAAAACTAAGAAAAGCATACACTAATATTTCAAATGTAGATGGTATTTTAAAATGGCCTGTGTTACTTATTAACATTGATGCTTCATGCTCACTCTATCTTGTGAGGATGACAGCATTTTATCAGTGCCTTCAATGCTGGTTTAATGGCTATGATTATGGATTATCGCCATGTAAATTCCACAGATAATACCAAAACCAACACCTACTTTATGGCAAAACACTCTGATCCATGAAACCTAATTTATAGGTGCCTGAATGTAATTTTGTTTTCAACCTGTAAAACTAAATTTCACTTCTCCAAATTCCTTGATTTACTCAGTTTAATGTCATCAGTGGGATCGATAAAGCACATTCTTCCCTTCTACCAAGTTTTAATACTGTTAGATTTGCGTTCAGACATAGGCCCTGTCAGCTTTATCAGCACTGACAGTCTAATAAAGTAGGAAGAAACTATGCAAATGCAGACCTTACTTCTATTTGAGATTTTAGCTATGTCATAGCCCATGGTAGTCTGGGCTGGGGGTTGGTAGTGGTATACTGCAATTAGTTTAAGAACTTTTTTTGATGAGAAGTTGCCCAAAAAATTGAATTTTCAACTGGAAATTAAGCAAAAGGATGTTGGAGAGAAAGTAAAATGACAAGGAAAACTTCTACCTAGATCATGTGATGTTGTATTATGACTGATCAAAGTAGTCCCTGCCATTGTCATCATGTGGGTTTCTCTATTGCTTTCTGTTTTCACCTCTTCCATTTCTCATGAAGCCACTTTTACTATGCCTACAGACTGTAAGTTAAATACAAAAGACACTCTATCCAAATAAGGTCACAATCAAGACCTAATGATCACACACTTCATAGTCAATTAATATATATGCCTACATCTTTATAGGTCATTGTGACCCATTTCCAACTCCCTACACTTGTCTTATAAGGGGCACAGTTTACTTCCATCTATCTTGCAAAATCCTAGATGCCAGTAATGCTTTATATCAGTGGGTCTCAACCCCTTTGACCCCTTTGACCCCTTTAACAAACTTCTATCTCCAAAAATGCTTGCATTACAAATCATAACAGTAGCAAAATTACTGTTATGAAATAGTAGAGAAAGTACTTTTATGGTTAAGGGTCACTGCAACATGAGGAACTGTATTGAAGGGGGTCACAGAATTAGGAAGGTTGAGAACCATTGCTTTAAGTTGTGATTATACCAGACTCTCCATATGCAAGCTCTCATGGAATACTCAACATTTATGTTGTATGAGCAAATATGAATATCACTCGAAACATCACAGAAACTCCTGCATGACTAAAGCACAGTATTATGCATAAAGCGGTGAGCATACACCCCCAAATTACTGAGGAAGTGAGGCACAGAATGTCAGAGATGTAGCTGGTGAAACAATACTACCAAGAGCAGAGGAAATGCGGTAACAATCTCCAACTCAAATCACAACCCAAGTTACCAATAAAAGGAAAGTGTTCTTAGCAACTTCATAGTTGACTGCAGAAAGACACTGGGGAAGACACATGGATACTAAAAACTGTTAAGGATATAGAGAACTTTAATCATTTTATTCTTTAATGATCATTGTTATTTCGGGTTTTAAAAAATCCTTTTATTAGTCAGGCAGTGGTGGTGCACACCTTTAATCCCAGCAGTTGGGAGGTAGAGGCAGGCAGATCTCAGTGAGTTTGATGCCAACTTAGTCCATAGAGCAAGTTCCAGGAAAGCCAGGGCTACACAGAAAAATCCTGTCTTGGGAAAGAAAAAAACAAAACAAACAACAAGAACAAAAATAAATAGATAGATAATAATAATTCCTTTTACATGGAAATCTTTACTGAAAGCCTTGGTCTTGGCTAAATTCCTAAGCAAGAGGTTAGAACTTGGGGAAGAAAACATGTCTGTGTTTTTGAAGCCACCATGCTAGTGAGGGAGAGAGATCAGCAAGCTGGATGCTTGTTCCTGTAGAGGTGGCATGTTGAGAAGGAAAAGGAGAGGGAAAGAAAGACCAAGGGGACAGCATCAGCCTGTTTGCTGTTGTCCCGCACCCCCTCTCAAACCTGTGTTAAGCGCCACAGGACCTTGAAGGTCTCTTGTAGATTTCCTGCACTTGTTTTCTGAGGATATGCTCATCAGATGCATGCTACAAGTATTTTCTACTTATCTCTTCAGTTTAAGTTGCCTTTCCCGATGTATGCTGTATATGATAAAACACATCCTTTTTAGCTGTATACTTCACTAAATCCTGATAAATGAATTGAAGGGCCACCCAGATCTGCCATTTCCCTATTGTGTCCTGCTACTACAGTTGGGTCAGAATCAAGGAGCTACATCTTCTCTGGGCAAGATTATACATGGAACTTTTAATATCAATGCCATGGAGGATGAGAGAACTTCTGGGGCTTACTGGCTGCCAGTCTAGCTTTAACTTCAGTAAAACATCCGGGTTCAAAAGGAATAGGATAGGAAGCGATAAAACAGGATACATGGCATCCTTTAGCAACTACATGAAAGCACGGGCACACACCGTGTACCTGTACATACATATAGCTCTTTGCCAGTGATGGAGGAAGGTCATTGGTTAATTAAATAAAGAAGCTGCTTGCCCTGATAGGCTAAAACATAGGTGGGAGGAGTAAACAGAACAGAACTCTGGGAGGAAGAGGAAGTGAGCTCAGAGACTCAACAGCTCTCCTCTCGGGGGCAGACACCTCAGAGAGACACGATGCTCCACTCTTGCGGGCAGAGGCGAGAGCTCTGCTCTCTGAGGCACACACGATGAAGCTCCGACCCAGGATGGACGTAGGCTAGAATCTCCCTGGTAAGCTACCTTGTGGGCTACAGCAGATTATTAGAGATGGGCTAGTCCAGGTGCGAGAGTTAGCCTAGAAGAGGCTAGATAGAAATGGGCCAAGCAGTGCTTAAATGAATACAATTTGTGTGTTGTTATTTCGGGGCATAAGCTAGCAGGTGGCCCGGGGTGCTGGGGACGCAGCCCCGCCACTCATATTACTACATGCCAGTGGGAGAAGAGTCAGGTAATGCTCCTGAAAGTTCACGGGGAGGTTGTCAGCCTGAGACAATTTTATCTCTTCATTACTGACTGTCAGAACTGAGTATTTTAGTATCCAAAGAGGCTGTTTCATGCTATGTGAGGTAGCCCCTGGATTTGTGTCCTGACCCTCAGAAAATCCAGAGTACTCCTCTCAGGAGCCCTGTCATCCATAGACATACCCCAAGAGTAAGCCTTCCAGACAGTGCTGAGGGCCCAGGACTCAGTGCTATGTTCAGTTTTACTATAGAGAATCAGGCCTAGTCATTACAGGCAGGAGTAGTCCAGGCCTAGTCATTGTAGGTAGGAGTAGCACGCTGTAAAGCCAGCTCACCCTGGACCACTCAATGATGCAGTCCAAGCAGAAATAGTAGGCACATGTCTCTGGGGTGCCAACAGTCTGGACTCTGCATGCATTGAGGCAAATGGGGCAGCTCTGCATCATCATCAGAATTGGGTGCACTGCTAGCTTTGAGTTTCCCTTGAGGCTCCACTGCTGTTGTTGCCATTTCTACTCCATCTTCTGAGCCTTCAGAACCAGATCCATGTTCTGGGTCTTCCTCCTCAGACAGCCCCTTTGTTTCCTCCCTATCTGTGTCTTCTTCATGCTCACTTCCTGTATCACCTTCAGAGTCTTCACTGTGGCCATTGCTACTTTCAGCATCACTGGCCAGTTCTGAGGGGTCAATTCGTGGGGGGTCATCTGGCCCAGGGCTTGGAGCCAGAAGCTCATCCAAACTGTCATCGTTCATGGTTGCACATTGGAGTTCAGCTCTGGGAACCGTCTGCCTCCCAGATGCTTCTAGATGATCCGCCTCTGTCCCAATGCAACCGCAACTGACTACAGCCCCCTCATGCTTCCAGACCCCAATGATCATTGCTTTAAACAAGATTATTTAAACAAGATATCAAGAAACTGAACTTGGTTATTGGGAAACTGGATTGTAATAATGAAAATTTAAACCAGTATTGATGACGCAGATAAGAAAATTCCAGCATTTTTATACTGCACGGTTTTCAATTTGTTTTCATACGTGTGATTTCAATTGATATAATAAATGA
>NC_022009.1:26339258-26372843 GCF_000317375.1 Microtus ochrogaster | reverse complement strand
ATAACCCTCTCATTTCATAATTTTACTTTTATGTACATTTTCAGGGATGACCAACAATTGATGTGCTTTTTCCCTGGGGAAAAACATATCTCTTGCTCCCAGCTTTTCTCAATTGCTTATAGTTCTTTGTGTAGGATTGAGATCTCATGGGCTTTTTCTTCATCCACTAATGCATGTTCAAATAATCTCTCCTGTCTTAGAGATTTAAAACATGATGCAAAATTAAGTGGGTGCTTAATAACATATGGTATAAAAACACACAAACTGACTTGACATTGTTTTTCTGGTACCAAATTTAGAGTGTGCGTGTGCATGTTTATGTGTGTGCGTGTGTGTGTATGTGTGTGTATATGTGTGTGTGTTTCCTTCTCAACTGGACTGTAAGCTCCTGAATGGTACCGTCAGTTCTTTCAGTGATCTTGCCTGGTATTTTCTTATACCTAACTATCTAATTGCTTTGTAGAGTAGCTTAAAATTCAGTTCAGGAAAATTTAGGGCTATTTTTTTCACCCAAAGCAAAGCAATTGAGAATAATTTTACATAAACTCTGTAACTTTATGAATTTCACTAAACACTACTATGAAGGAAAATATGCATGGGTTAGGGTGTAGGTAAAAAATCTTTATATATATACACACACACACACACATATATATACATCCATCTGTATGTACATATATTCACACACATATATATTTCTGTATATGTATGTATGTATGTATATATATATATATTCAAGGAAGAAGAAATTCTGTATATCATCAAAAAAGAAGAAAATATCATTTTTCCCTAGAAATAGAAAAGCATAATTTCTGAGTATCTGTTACTTTAAGTTGTACAAACTCAGATCCCCTGTCATGAGGTAATGTGTTTCTACTGCATCAGTATGGTCTCCACCAAGCAACTCTTAGACATTGGGGCTATGTCTTAAGTTGGAAAATTTATAATACTTCAATTGTGGTACCTTAAAAATCAATGTTAGATTCTCAGAATTCAGCAGTTTGTTGCCAACATAGATTCATTTAATTTTTAGGAATCCACAGAAAGTCTTTTCTGAGGGCCACAGTCTCCTACACCGACCAGGTGTGAATCATATCCTTCGCTTACTAATGTTCCCTAAGTTAGTCAAAGTCTAGAGAATCCCGATGCAGAGCCTAATGAAAACTAATGTAGCAAAGATGCTCCTTCTGAAATGCCAGTCTGTAACTGCTTTTTAGAAGCTAATTTTTAAAGAATCATTGAATACTTGAACCTAGTTTATCATTCTTGAACACCAAAAGATGAGTGCTGGCTTATATCCAACCGACATCACTTGTATGGAGGGCCAGAAAGTCACCTCACCCAGGAAGTCAGAGGCAGTGAAAGGAGGGTCCAATGTCTGGTTCTGCTCTACAGGTTCAAAGGCCAATACCGAAGCTGGATAGCTTCTGCTCACTGCAGTTATGATCTTGTTCCCATATCCTTGCTGATATGCTGATATGAAACAATCCTGTGATCTATATTAACATCACGTTTGCCTCCATGGAACCTGAATTAGCAAGAAGATTAAATCTTCCTTTCCTTCTAGAAGCCATCCCTTTTTTGCTTTCAGGACATCTAAAGGCTAGTACTTACTTCACAGTAAACCACACTTAAAAAAAAATGTTGACCCATATTCTTGAGTCTGCCATCTCTGCAAAAAGTTTCTCATATGAGCTTATGAGTAAAGCTTTGGGATTAGGAAAATTCACATTTACTCAAATAAGAACATTTTTGCACATTTTTAAGAGAGATCACATAATAGAACTCAACATCTTTAACTTTTGGGGGGCTTAGTGACTATGGACTTCATCTCTGTTTAGGCAATGCTTATCATTTTAGAGGTTCCCTGGAATTTCTACAGTATGGTCAAATTCTCTAAGAAGTGACCTGGAACTCTGATACCCTGGGTGAAGGGAGTCATAGACACTGGCGCTTATGCAATTTTCATTATATGTTTTTGTTCGGTTGGTTTTGCTTTTCAAGACAGAGTTTCTTTGTGTAACCTTGGCTGTTGTGGAACTAGCTCTGTAAACCAGGCTGGGCTGAAACTCACAGAGATCTGCCTGCCTCTGCTTACTGAGTGCTGGGATTAAAGTGCTGGGTGGTGTCTGTCACCACCGCCTGGTTTATATGTGTTTTGGGGTTTTGTTTGTTTTGTTTTAGGTTATGCTATGCTGATATCTATATTAAACCTTCCCCACCCCTTTTCTGTGGAATAAAGGATAAAATAATCTTTCTCTTTCAATAGCTTCAACAAATAACCACCAGCTTCACCACTTAATTACATAAACTTTGGGCTCAGCCAGATTTGTATTTGAATTCTGCCTCTTTCTAAGATGTCTGACTTTAAGCAAATTAGAAAATCAAACTCAACACAATTCTGTAGGTTTCTACATATGAAATAGGGCTGATGAGAAGAGTAAGAGAAATTGTACACATGACCTGATTGGTGGAGTGTCAAGTACGTAATTGTTAGTGTTGAATTAACAAGTGGCACCATCATCAACATTACCATCAGAGGGAACACAGTTGAGACATGATCAGAATTGGACATATTAAGTCTATGAAGGCATGAGGTGTTGTACTAGGGAATACTTCAAATGTCTAGGGAAAAACAAAGCAGACCCAGGCATACCATGCCATTATAGTGTTTCCTTTACCATGGTATAGTTTACAGAATGATTTGGAACAAAGCAACAGATGATTTTCATCAAGAAATGGTCTAACCTATGCAGAATTCCCAGTCTCTGCTCCAAGGAGAGTACTCTGTTGAGTCTAGGGTCTCATTAGCACAGAGGGAACCTCAACACAAAGATGAAGCAATCAATGTCGGCTCCCAACACTGACTTATGTATGTCTGACAAAGGAATTCATAAAGATTCTTTGGTCCTTTCTAACACTATTAAACATTTCAACAAATAACTCTAAAAAGTTTATTCATATTTTACAGTAATGTCTCTTTTTTATTTTTCTTGTTATGCCTCTTCCTAAGTTTTAATTTGTCTCTGACTCTTCAATCGTCTAACACAGTGTGCCTAGATGACAACCTTCTGCAAGAACTATGGATCAAGAAAAACAAAACCAGGGGAGAGTTTTTAGGGGAAAGAAAGAAGAGAAAGAGGAAGCGAGAAGGGGAGGAGCCAGATGCTGCTCTATTCACTCGGGAATAGGTCTGTTATAATAAAATGACAAACTCCATATCAGAGACCAGAGGAGCATGGAAAAGGGGAATGGAGAAGAGGAGGGCTCGAACAAGGATATTACTATTGCTACTGAGGTCATTAATGTAGGTGTTTTGGGGAATCCTTCATCCCCTGCCAAGTATTTGTGTTCCTTTCCGTGCAGCTGATCCTAACAATTAATTAAGCAAAGTAACATTAATACGAATCTACCTTTCCCTTTATAGCCTACCCTGCAATAAATTCCTGGCTAATAAAATGTGTTCCAAAGTGAGGTTTACCATTTCAGCATTTTCAACTATGTTTATTAGCTAGCTATTGACACCAATGGCCAGCTTGTAAGGCCTGTGCTTCATGAAGGTGGATTTTTGTCACCCTGGGTCCTGATTGTAGAGCCTGACCTCATGGTCTTTCTCTGCTTCTGTTTGAAATTCGCATAAGCAGAACTAGTAAGAAAAAGCTAGAAATAAAACAAGATGAAACTTTTCTTGGGGTATTCTTTTGAGATTTGAGAATCTGATCATATATTATACTTGCTAATAAATGTTAGAAATCTATATTCGATTTTCAAACAGCCAGAGAAGTATCTTATGCATACTTAGTACTAGATCAAGCCTATTGCCAAAATTGTGGTGATTCTTTGTTTTCTAACTAGGATCATAAGAGACTGTATTAGCTGTCAATGATATTATGGAAATTTGAAAACACAGGGATGTTTTTGCCACCACATGGAGGGTAGTCAACATAACTGTTACTGATTGTTAAATAATTATTTTAGTGGGAGAATAAGACAAGTATTATGAATTAAGTAAAATTTGGTTGGTGGGTAAAATCATTTCAAAGTCCCTTTAATTTAGTCTTGTTTACAATTTCAATCTACTTCCAAACCAGCACCTCTTTTTATATAACACGAAACTTCCTTCTCTTTTTCTTGTTGCTTTTATTTTCTTTGTGACCATTTCTTTTAAAAATATCAACCACAGGTTAGTGAAGAGCAGATGAAAAACTTACTGCCAATCCTAAAAACTTGGTTGATTCTCCAGGACCTGTATGATAGAACGGGAGAACTGCCTCCCTCAAATTGTCATCTGAGGCCTTCTGGAAAGTAGTGGTTGGAGTTATACCCACAAATGAATACATATAACAAAAATATTTCAGATAATAGCTACATTAATGAATGTTTAATTCATTAATCAAAGCTTGCCTATGGTCTTTAAACATGCTGTATTTAAATATTTATAACAAAAAACAAACTTTGCATTAAATCATTTTTAAGAAATCCAAGAAAACTGTCATTATCCCCCCTTCATGGATATAAAAATAAAAACTATGTTGATAAAAATAAAATATTGTAGGGGTAGGAGAGATGGATCATCATCTAGGCGAACATACTGCTCTTGTAGAGGACCTTGGCTCAGTTCTGAGAACTTACATAGGGATACACAACCACCAGTAACCCCTGTCTCAGTGGATCTTATGCCCTTTTTATCTCCACAGGCTCCTGTGTGCACATGATGCACATAACTCACAGAAACAATCACAAATACATATATACTAAATAGGCAGATAAATAATAAGTATCATTTTAAAAGTCAAATACAATCAGTCTCATGTCTGTTCTAAGTGAAGGATCAGAGATGGAAGAAAGGTAGCCATATGTCAGACACTCTTCCAGATACCATAGATTTGTTAATTTACTTAATGTTCCAAACAAGTCGAAGAAATAGACATATTTATTGCTCTCTTGTGGAGATGGGACAGCTGAGAACCAGGCAATTTGAGTGATCCACTTGATATCCCATTAGTAGGTCTTCAGAAAAGAATTCTGACACTGCCTTTTGGTTTTAACTTTCTGTCAGCTGTCTGCAGTGGGTCTGATAAGTGATTTTACGGAAAGAGAACAAATGTCATCCATTTTGGTCTTGAATAAGGTCAAAGGTAAGACAAAATTAAATTCCGTTATCACAATGTCACAAAGAAGAAAACAGTAAACCCCAAAGTTAAAATAAACAAGAAAATCAAGAGCCAGTTTCAAGCAGAGGAATAGTGAGCTAGGGATCGAGGGAGCAAGAGTAGAAGAAAGATCCAGGGCTCTGAAGTCCACAGACATTTCCTGTCAGTCACACCTATCCACCTACACATGGTTTAATCTCTCCCCCACAACTCAGGAACAAAACTCAATGTGCTTTATTATTTTAAACAAGAAAAACTATCTGATTAATAGATGCTCTCTGAATGTCAAGGCAATGAGAGTGGACTCCAGGGGCCACGCAGCACAAAAATTGTCCTAGGTGGTAAGAGCATTTAGAATCCATTAGAGTACAATATCCTTACAATACCAACGTCATGATTAAAGGGACTAAAGAAAAAGAAAACCCTGGTCATATTTTAAAGGATACACTGACATTACAAAAAATAAATAAAAGAGAAGAAAAAAAAAAGAACTAAAAGAAGCAGATTTCATCACAGGACTGTTCATCTAAATGATTCAGTTACACTTGACCATTACTCAGCAGTCCTCTCTGCATAAGGAATATAAAAGGCTAATCTGACTGAGCATAGAAAGGCACACTACATACTCAGCATGCCTGACAAGACCCTGCCCAGGAAACTATCAATCAACAAATTCAGAAAAAGGTGACTCCAACCAAAAGCTGAGCTGGAATGAATGTGTCTAAAGTCAATAAACTTTGGCAAGAGCAACAACCTTGCATTTTCTGAATGTGTAATTTTTGGCAATGTACTTAACTTTATATCTCAGCCAAATAAATGTGAAGGGTAGCACCATTCAATGCAGACACCATGTAGCTTGGTCTAAGTTGTGTTCCACTCAGGTCTACACTGATATTCCAAGAACTATACAAAGCAAATACATTCATCATCCAAGTTCCTTGAGGAATATCCAATGTACACTGCAGATGAACTAACACTGCCTTCTATTTTCTCACTGTTTTTTTCACACTTTTCTCTTTAAATTATCATTAATCTGTGATTGTCAGATATCATTTTACCCCATGTTCTCCTGTCAGGACTTGTGCAAGTCTTCTTGAGCAAGCCCCTCCCAGTTATAGCAACATTCTACATTCTATATCTGGATTTCAGCAGTGCTCCTTGATATAATCTGAACATGGTTTGAATGTCCATGAAACTTTCCCGTGTTAAAATTTTATCCTCATTGTAGGTAGGTATTCAGACCATGAATTTTGTAGTTAGGGCCTTCAATAATTGATTAGGGTGAATTTCATGCCTGAATTCGTGCCTGAATCTTGGTAGATTTACAAGAAGAGGAAGAAAGATCAGAGGAGACTAATACATATAGTACATTCTTTCCTTCTTTCCAAGTGATATGCTATGCGCCCTCTGGACTCTGGTCAGCAAAATGTCATGAACAGATTGATGTTCTACACCATGTCACTCCAGAAACTTACGCCCAAACTAATCTCTTTTCTTTATAGACTGCTTAAGATATTTTGCTAAAAGAACAAAATAGCAAAGATAGTTTCTTTCTACCTTTTGGCTTAGGAGTGGCAACGGCTACCAAAATACCTTACAATCTTTTATTGGCTTGTCTGACCATAGACTTGTCCTGCCAACACCACTGGCAGCAGGTTGACTCATCATAATACTCGCTTTGAAATACCATCTTCTAGAAAGTTTCTGCCATGCTGACAATTTTTAATCCGTGCATTAACCTAATATGGAAAATGTGACACAAGGCACTGTTAGAACGGTGGACTTTTTTCATTAGCTCCCAAAGCACAAGTGTAGATAGAGGTGATGGGTGAGGAAGAAAGATGAGAATTAGGAGGTAGGATGGAGAGATCTCCTGCCACAAGAGGATCTGTTCTTCATCGTTAAATATAGCTCACTGAGATATAAAGTTAATATCCAAACCAAAGATAAAATTCTTTATCTGTAAAGAATTCATACAAGCCGGGCGGTGGTGGCGCATGCCTTTAATCCCAGCACTCGGGAGGCAGAGACAGGCGGATCTTTGTGAGTTCAAGGCCAGCCTGGTCTACAAGAGCTAGTGCCAGGACAGGCTCCAAAGCTACAGAGAAACCCTGTCTCGAAAAAAAAAAAAAAAAAAAAAAAAAAAAAATGGAATTCAAGCAAGTCAGTAGCAAGAGAACCAATAGCCCAATCTGAACAAGGGAGAAGACATTAAAACAGAAAGATATTTCTGCAAGAACAAAATGTTGATATAGATGTTAATATAAAAAATGGCTGACATCAATAATCATCTGACAAATTAAAATTACAACTGCAATGAAAGAACACTCACATTCTCATAATGCTACTAACAAAAAGGAGAGAAGAGCTATGATAGAGAGAATATGGAAAAAAGGAAACCGGCATACTTCTGGCACATTTACAAACAAGTGTAGCCATTATGAAAAGCTGTATAGCAGTGTTTCCAAGTCAGATGAAAATAGATGCATCATATGATCCAGTGACCTCACCACTGCATATATGGGATAGAAATAAAACCAAGATGTCAAATAGACACCTGAACTCCCACATATATTGTGAACAATGATTCACAATGTTCTAGATCCGTCATTTCTAACCTTCCTAATACAGTGACCCCTTAATACAGTTCCTCACATTGTGGTGACATCAAATTATTTTCATTCCTACTTCATAACTTTCTGTGACTGTTATGAGTCATAATGTAAATATCTGTGTTTTCTGGTAGTCTTAGGTGGCCCCTGTGAAAGGGTCATTCGATATTCATAAGGTTCATAACTCACAGGTTGAAAACCACTTATCTAGATGAAGAAACTCTAAATGTTTAGGGATTTTAAGATGGATGAAGAAACTATGGTATATATACATGGTGGAATATTTAAAAATAAAACAAACCCAAAAGGGAATGAAATCTTGATATTAGTGACATGATGGATGAAGCTAGTGAACATTGATTAAAATAACTTCAGGCTAAGCAAGATAAAGGCCATATAACATCATTAATATGTGAAGTCTAAGGACAAGATGAATTCCTAGAAATGGAGATAGGAAGGCAATCTCCAGCAGATGAGGAAGAGCGATGAGGTGAGATTATCAATACGTTGGTCAACAGAAACTTTTTGATTGGACACAATGAAGGTATTTGAGAAACCCACTGTGAAACATGGTCACTAGAGTCACTTGTTTTCTTTGCTTGGCTCTTGCTTAAGTAGATTTTCCAATATTCTAATCACAAAAGAAGTACATGAAGTCATGACTATTTTAAGTCATTTCATTCAAATGATCCCCCAGGTAGACATATTCCAAAACATAATAAATATTCAAGTTTGTAAATTTAAAAATATATAACAGGACTTTTTTTTTTAGCAACTTTCTGTTGCTCTGGAGTTAATAGCAATAAATTGGTTTGCATGATTCAAGAAAGATTTTCTTTTCTTCAAAGTAATCCAGACACGGGACCATACTGAGAAATGCAATCTCTATCATATTGGCTGGTCCATGTCAGTACAAAATTGCTTATGCTTTTTTCTAATTAAGATGTGTGTCCAGAAATTTCATTAGTTAATTTTTTCTCGTTATGTGGAAATATTCTCTGAAGGTTGCTTGTACCCTCTGGACTTTTCAATAAGCAAAGAAAAGTAAGTTTAAGTGGCAAAGCTATGGTTTTCAAAACTCATTACCACTGAAAGTAGATCAATGTACTTTGGTATATGTATTTATAACTAAGTAGGACATGCCTAATTACCTGTGTTTATGAAAAATAATTCAAAGCAAATTTTACTCAGCAGCTATAGTAATTTTTTAACTAGAAAACCATTTGCCTGACCTACTATCAATAGCCAAATTCAGCTTAATGAACAGTGACCACAGTGCCTAAATCAATAACAGACTGAAATAGAAGTCAAGAACTTTTCATTGACCCCTTTTTGTGAAGAATAATCTAATGTTTAATCTGAAAAATCATGTCCTGGAATTACTCTATAACTGTTTCTTATTTCTTCAAGACTGCAAGTTTCATAGCAGGGAACTATTTATTTTCTTAAATTGAAATCCTAGCACTGAGCATAATATTTGGCTCCTGGAAGGTGTTCAATATATACTTATTCACTGAGTAATAGGATGGATACAAAGTAAGTGATTTTTAATTGGTTACTAATTGTGAAATATGGTACTGTTATTTGAACATTGAAACTGTGTGTCTTTATTTGCTTTTATTATTTCTATTTAATTCACAGAATTTGGTATTGCATAGGGGTTTGCACAAACTTGTTTACTCATTAATCAGTCATCGGTCGAGCACTTACTGTACACAACACACATGGTCATGCCCTATGGGGCACAATAATACCAATTAGACACAGACCTTTTCTTCTGAGAATACAGATGTAGCAATGAAATGTACTTTCCCACACAACAGCAAAGTATGTTGTTTAGGTACCAAGAAAGACCAGCTAAAATAAGGTAAAAGGAAAGGAAGCTGAGACCCAGCTACACTGTGAGGACATCCGGAAAGTCTTCAGAGATGTTTTTCCATGGAGGTGTCGAAGAGGTATCAAACACAAACCTTCTGAGAATACTAATAACCAATACTATCAATAGCATGGAGTTTAGAAATGAGCATTTTTCTATACATTGGATCTTTACAGCAACCCCATGGGGTGTGGAGGGATGTCTTAATTTCAGAGAATGCTAAATGAGATCTAAGTTTGCTCAGTATGAAATTGATCCAATTAATGAACCTGGCTTCCCTGGAAAACCAAGAATAAATTGTATAACTTGCATTGGTTGAACTTTGCATTTGAACTGAATGTTCTAAAATCCAAATGAAGAGAAATCTTTCTATTCAACTCTAAGTCATTGTTCTTTGGAGGAGGGTCCTCGGAGTGGAAATATCCACAAATTATATAGTAAGCCAGTGGGGGTAGGAGGATGGCAGTGATTTACTGAGGCTTCAGGGCACCAACAATGGAAGTACAGTCTTTTTACAAAATAACTCCCCCGGAGTAGCTGGCAACGGTAATAATAGCTAACCTTTATCGAGAACTTTTTTTATGTGAACGTACATACAAACCTTACCTGCATGCTCTCTCTTAATCATCACAACAACCCCATGTGGTGGGTGCCATTATAAACCTATCTGTACAAATGAGAAACACTCGGTTCTGGATAACAAGTAACTCAAGCAGAATCACACATTTGACAAGTGACTCCACAATCATTATCATTATTAACAACCCCTTTGGAAATGCAACCAAACCTTTAATTAAGAAGACAAACAATTCACAGGCACTTTGTAATAAATTTCACCCATGAAGAAAAGTTACCTGGTCTTGGAGTCATTAGCAGTATTGCTGGGTCTAAATATTCATCTACTTTGTTCCATCTATATCAAGTTGGCTCTGTCACAAGTAATTACTATGCAATATCTAAGTACACTGTGAATGTAATTAGGGGGTTTCAGTTACCACGGGGAGAGACAAATAAATCTGCAGATCCATGAGCTTCTATTGATTCACTGCAGAAGAAAATCTCTTTTTCTCCCATTTATGCAGCAATAGTTCCTCGAAGCTGGCTTACCTCCTTTATATTGAGCCTGACATCCAGACATTCAAACTTATTCAAAGGCACCGAATTTCTCTTTCTCTGTTTTTGCAATCATCATTGTTGAATAAAACCAAATATGCCAATTACTCTGGCTTTGGGGGAAGGGGGGGAAAATGCTTTATTTCTGTCCTTCTGCATTTGAGTTTTTAACAAAGTCAGGCATGGCTGGTTTAATGTGACTCAGGTGAGAATCAGCCGCACAAAAACAATTCATTATTCTCTTAAGGGGAACAAAAATAAGTGTAAGGGCACAAATAATATTGAACTGATTGACTTAGAAACCAGACCAGGTTCTGCCATTAACCAGGTATGATAGCCAAGATGACATCCTTTGTTACCTCAGTTTCCCCATCTCACAATAATGGCAAGGACTAACTTGTATATTATTGTCTTTGGTCTGTTAAATCATATTATTCTAGTGCATATGAAGTTTTATACATATGTACTCTTTATTCATTTTCTCTACAAATATTTAGTACCCAGGACAAATGCTGTAGATTCAGTGTGGTAAGTTGAGGTAGGGATATAGTAAAGACACTTTCCCCGAGTCCTGAACACTTGAGTTGGATTCCTAAGACCTGCATGGCTGAATGAGAGAAGTGATTCTGGAAAGTTGTCCACTGGCCTCCATAATGTGCACAGGTATCCACTGAGATTCAAAGAAGAAGGTTAAAATGATTTAAAGTCAAGGTTAATTCCTTAGGGATATTCTCTTCACAAAAGTAAACGGATTGAAGGAGCTGTTCATAGGGAAAAAATAGATCTCAGCATTTAGAAGAAATCATCTACTTAGCCTTTTTATTGGATGAATGTTTTAAAATGAGCTGAGGAAAGGTATTTAGAGAGTTGGCATTTTTAAAACAAAATCTTCAGTATGGATTTCTAACCCACAGTACTGTGTATTTGCAATTTCTCCTCTACATGTATATATAAAATAGTTGACTTCCACAGTACATTTTTATTAATAATAGTCTATGCTTTAAGGACAAAATAATGTTTTTAAAGTTGATGAAGTCAAAGGCCACGTTATACTACATCCAAGAAGCAATGCTACTGTTATTGTTATTGTTGGTTGAGCAAACTACTTCTTTAAAAATTACGTGCCCATAAAAAGGTGGGCACTTGACTTCCTCTAGACTAATTAGCTGGCCACACCTTGTCTTTTCATTTGGTGTAAGCTCTAGAACCTTTCACTGTTTGTCAGTAACAGACATCTCAACTGGCTTCTGATTTGAATTGTTCAGTAAGATGTCAAGCCAGCTAAGTAAACAGTCTTCATGATCAGATCCTACTTTCTCAATATTCCTTTAACGTTCATGTAACTCTATCTCCGAAGTTTTCCCCATCTTCCAGTTTTTATTTGGCTTGAGAATTCATCCTACCCCACTACTCAACTTTTTTCACCCTAACGTCAGTTTTATGGGTTTCATGGATTTTATCCCTTGATCTTTGTATCACGATGCGACATGATAAAAAGCATCTAATTTTTTTAAAAGGTGATCTTTTTGAATTCTTCCTTTGCACTGTGCAGTTTATCCATACCTTTTATGATTTTTCCCTAGTGAAGTACAGATATGACCCAGGCCAAAATTAGTATGAGATAATAACAAAAACCAACAAGTAGAAAGCCGGAGATTTAGTATGAATTAAATGGAGAAGAATGGAAATACATGTTTTGCCAATATCCTGAAAAGTGCAGACAGTTTCTGTGAGTATATGGGACTTTAGACAGGGCTGAGAAAAATGGGGCCAGATAAGGTAGTTCTGCAGTATCAGATGGTGAAAAACAAAGGGAAGATAGCAGAAAGTGGAATATATTTGGCCCCTGCAAAACATGAGGAAACTCCATGCACACTCGTGAGGACCCAATTTAGCATCTGCAGCATCTACTTAAAATTGGCATCGATTTACAAATGCCTAAAATCCCAGAGCTACAGAGGTAGAGACGGAATTGTTGCTGGGAACCACTTGCTATCAGTCTAGCTCCAGTTTGCTGAAAGACCTGGTCTCCAAGGAATAATGTTCTGGGGCATACATGTAAAAACACACACTCACACACACACACACACACACACACACACACAGAGGCACACACCATACACATAACACATATACAAAATCCACCTCCAAGTTTCCTATGATCAGTTTCACTGGAACGTTGCTGCACCTGGCAATTCTAACATCAACCTTAAATGATGACACTGTCATGCACTGACTTTCAGTGAGATGGAATAGTCATGTTCTTTAAGCCAAAACTTCTCTTTAATATTTTTAGTTTTGAGAATTTCATACTCATATAAAATGGCATAATCATATCTACCTCCTCTCTCCCCCTCTACTTTCCTCATAATCTTCCATTAGTCCTTTGTTCCAAACTTCACGTAGTTTCTTTGTTTACCTAACCCACTAAATCTAATTATTGTTCCCCACATGTGTATGGGCGTACAGCTATCTGTACATGGGAAACCTAACAAGTTATACATTCTCAGTAAAGCATTTTCGTGCTCTGTTAACAACTATCTACTGCTAATATCTCTTCAACATGGAGGTGGTGTAAAGATTGTCTACCCCATGTATACCAAGATTTTAGCTACCAAATCTTGTGAAGATCTTGTTCAACTGCGGTGAGTTCATGATTATGATAGCTATGTTGTGTCCAGAAGATGGCATGTCATAGTCCTACTCCCAATCCTGCAGCTCATCCATCCTTTCTGCCTCTTATTCTGCTATGTTCCATGAGCCTTGGTGAGGTGGACCTAACAAGGATCTCTGCATTTTGACTGAATACTATTTTGAATAATCAAAGGAACCAGTAGGGAAGCACATGAAAGTCTATATTCTGTTTTGGTAGAATACTGAAGGAGAACAGAGAATTGGGTTTACAATCATCTCCCACACGACACACATGGACCCAGATAAGACCCTGCACTTTGAAAAGCAAAGTAGACACATCAACATTCGCTCAACCACATCATACACTAGAGGATATGGACATCTCTCCATATCAATAATGCTTTTGCTTTTGTTTTGATTTACAACATTAAATTTCTTGGGGAGGATTAAAGAAAGGATATCACCAAGAATTCATTCTTTTGGGAAACTGAAATGATGTGTGTCACCATTATGACAACAGCCCAGCAATAGAGTCATGTAGAATAAAAATACAAATGTCAAACTCAGGTTGACTCTCTGATTTTCATCAAAGAAACATGATATTAAAATAGTGATCATATTTTATATCATACATTAAATCTTAGAAAACATTATGGTAATTTATCATGATATCATAAAAATTAAACTCGGGCTTTTATCTGTATTTATTTTCAAAATTCCACTCAAAAGGCAGTAGAGAAATAAACAGTGTATAAGTTCACAGTGACAAAATTATTGGGAGGCAAAGCAGCAGCAGTGGAAAAATGTTAGCAAGATATGGAAGGAGGATTATAGAATGATAATAATAATTGACACAGGGCAGAAAAAGTTGAAAACTAAATGGGTCCACAGAAGTCAGCAACAAACAGAGGTGTTTTGCTCTAGACACTAAAATGATGTAGCATCTTGTATTTCTGAATATACTTCTGAAAGAGATGGGCTTGAAAACAGAAGAGTTTGCTGGAAACCTACATAGGAGCAAATGAAACTATAGACAGTTCCTTCATTGGAACAAGACTCCAATTTAGATGTATAGACAATGAGTTTGACCAAACAGGGATTTGGAACCTGACTTCAGGATGCTAAAAGCCTGACAGATTGTACCACTTATAAGAAACACTTAAGCATCCACACGGACTCATGAGACCCTTCCATCCACTTGACCCCTTCTTCCTCAGTTCTGGAGATGGCTCCCTACCCACCAGCATGTACACAATATGCTCAAGAGGAACTGGTTCACACCTGGGAAGCTGAATTACTGAAGAAATCTAATGGCCTAAGACAAAAGGTCTATGCCTGTGATGTGTTGGAGACTAGTTCTTTGATACAGTTTCTAGAGCCTTAATTGTAAGTCTTACAAACTAATTAATAAAAACTTCCACAACTATACATCATCTCATTGGCTTTTGAAAATTTTACTGTAACTTATAATAAATAACCAAGCTTCCCCAAATACCATAGAATATCCTCTAATATGAATATGAACATCATAGACATTGATGAATACAAAGCAAGAAAAAATGATGTATCTATAACACAAGTCCATGCCTAATACTCACAGAACACTGTGCAAGAGAAGCTGAGAAAGCTGTAAGAATCAAGGGATCAGGGACTTGTGCTGTAAGACATATTACATGGAGTTATATCTGTGAAGTCTCAGCAGTAGGGTGACCCAAACAAGATCTACTCAGCGACAATACCAGTTGACATCCTAACATGGAACATCTAAAAAATCCAAGGCACTAGATAAAGATCTACAGACAACAAATGACAGCTAAGAGAGGGAAAATCCACCTCCTTTCAGGTTGTGTGCTGTGGCACATGCATATGTCCATACTTACTTAATTAAATATAATTAAAAGGTAAAAGATAAGTAAAAGGTTTAAATATTCTGGTGACAAAGTACTCTGAAAGAAAGGTATGAAAATTCCATTATATAATAATTTAAGAAGAGAGAAGATGATCTCTTAGCTCAATGAGTTATTTTTTTTCCCTTGGTGTAGAAAAGGAAAAGATAAATGAAATATTTCTAGAGATATTAATTTGGTGGCAGAAAAATAGAATCTAAGTTCACTTAGAGAATACAGAAAGAAAAATAACAAAAAATGGGCTTTTTCCCTGCCTGAGATGAATTTCAATACTCTGCATTCAGCTCTTTGATGAATTGTATTCAATGCAGAAATGGCCTGGATTTAAAACTGCCCACGTTATGAAATAAAAGCCTCAAATCACAATTTAGACTGCAGGCTGAGCCACTGTCCTTTTAAACCAATCGGCCAAAACTGTGGACTCAGAGAATGTTAGAGAACCATTATGTCTCATTTACCATACGCTTGAAATTCGGTATCCCTCCTTAATGGCATTATGACACACCAGTTGAAAACTGGTTGGCACATAGAAGTCTACACTTGCTATTCTGCATCCTCCCTGGAATAAGCAAGGTAAAAGAGAGGAGCGAGAACCAGAACCACTGTGCATACTTGGAAAAGTCGCCAGATCAGTTTTCAGGATGTTCAATGTCAACTTCATTTTAGGCAGCCTAGCTAGTGAGTTTGAGTAGTCCTTCATGCCCTCTATTAACCAGCTCTTTAGTTCTAAGTTCATTCTTCTCCCACTTTTCATTTCCCTTCAGATACTAACTCTAAGTTTCCATGTTTATGATTTCTTTCTTTATCAATTTTGTGACTTTCTACTTCCCATACTAATAGCTACTGCTCTAAATGACATACTTTTAATTTCTAGCAAAGGAATATTATAAAGTGAGAAACCACGAGTTCCATAAGTATTCTAAGTTTTATGACAAAAACAAACAAACAAAAAAAAACCAGAAAGAATCCTATCAATTCAATTAGGGCTCCTGATCAGATGACTTGGTGTTGCGCAACAGTAAGAGTGCAGAGCTAGCAAGCCCTTACCCAACAGCCCAAGTCTCTAAAGAAGATGCAGGCTTCCATGAAGAAGTCCAGATTCTCCATAGCTAGGTGTGGAGACACAGGCTTGCTTGAATTTTATGATAAGGATTACACCTACAACTGCTAAGAAAGTATAGTAACAAATCTGCAACTCAACAAGCCTACAATTCATGGCTCAGACTGACCAGCAGCTTGACTTAAGCTTCAAATGCAAGGTTAGACCATGAGCAGAGGAAACAAACAAACAAAAAGTAATTGTGCACACTTAAACCTTATGCCTATAACAACCGTGAGTGGAAACTGTTTTAAACCACAAAATCAGTACTAATGAACTGCTCAGTCATAGTCAACTGTCAAACTATCCTACCGAGTTATTTACCCCTCCTTTTGATTACACATGGCAATGTCATGTCCTAATAACTATATATTTTTCTATCCATGTTAGACTTATGATTAATCAGTATTTGCTTAGCAACTACCATGTTCCACCCATGGTGTTTAATAAGATATGGGATGAAAAAAACAGTTCTTTACTTGACCAAGCTTTTGTCCAAACCCTGAATTTTTCCAAGGTCCATCTGTTCCATTCCTCAAAAAAGGAAATTTTAGGAAGAACACCTCAATAACTTTAGCTAGAGCTACTCATCTTTGATATCTAGTCAGCCTTAATATCAGAGCAGTTCTTCACTCTCTACAATGTCACAGTTGCCCTACCTTCAGGACATTATGTTATGTCATTTTAGCCAAATCATCACTTGCCCTTGACCTAACCTACTGATAATTTCCTATACCCTACCCCTATCCTGCTGTTAAATTATAGTTTCCTAACAGTCTATGCTGTATTCAGAGTCAGCTCCAATTTATCTTTCTACACAGATACTATTGCAGAAGACCCTGCACCTTTGGTGCTATTGCTGAATAAAGTCTTGCTTGGCAAAGACTCTTCAACAAGAATCACTAGATACTTCTTTTCTTTCACAAGATGAATAATAGCGGGTGTGGCTGATCCAGCAATGATTAGAGTTTTATCTTCATACCAGAAAAGAGACAGTGAGCCTTGAGTAGGAGTTTTGCTATTGACAAAGAATATGAAAAGGCACTTAAGACAAGGAAAAGGCAGGGGAACATGAAATGGATTGTAGTGGTTTTGAAACCACAAATTATTTTACAGTTTAGGGAACCATAGATGCATGGGCTCACAGGGACACAGTAGGGTACAGATATTGTTCCACAGGGAGCACAGAGCCTCTGAGGAACTTTCAGCAAAGAAAAGATGTGGTTAGATTTAGAGTTTCAAAAAATTTGGATGATCTGCTCAGAAATGGGACTACCCAATAAACTAGCCTACCATATGCCAACAGAGTAGGATTTTTCCTTGCTTTTATGATTATGGTCAGCCAGAAAAGAATGAGCGTATTCTAAAGAGATATTTGTGGCTGTACCTTTAGCTATTAGATCATTGAAATACTAGAACCCAAGGAATTAGACTCTCCCTAGGAGACTCATGGTGGGAGAAAGAAAAGTGTAACCAGCCAGGGGAGAAAGTTGTCTTCAGGAAGAAAATTTACAGTTTGTCAGACCATATTGCAGGACAGATGGGAGTCAAAATGATGATAGACAGAAATGTATCATGTGTGTACTGCTTGGTAATGCACACCTCTAGCTCTCTGGTTAAGCACAGACTTCACGTTACAACCTTAAAAATAGACTTGAGTAGTCAACAGAACGCTGGCCCCATCTCTAATATGGCCACACTGACTAAATCCCATTAATCTGCTTTTCACTAATAACCAAGGTCATTTACAACAGGTGACTGGACCTGCTTGGTTAAGGAGCTGCCAGAGGCCAGGCTCTTATTCCAACTCCAGCAACCTAATAATGAAAAACAGAGACATATGACATAGAGAGAAAATTAGTCATTGGGCTGGCTATTTGCCAAATAATACAGAACATGTGCCAGGGATAATTTCAAGGTCCCTTGGTTTGTTTAGCTTGATGTCCAATGCTCTGATCACCATGACAGAACAGCTCTTTTCTCTGTCCTAGGTATTTGATAGTCTCTTATCCACAATCTTTATGCCTTGTGCTTCATGGATTACAATGATTTCTTCCTTGATTCATCATCTCCAAATTACCTAATCTGTTCTACGCTGCTCAGGACATATTCGACCCTTGTAACATTGAATTTCTGGCTCTGATTGCCATAAATTGAAGCGATTCCACAAAATGCTTTGCAATAATAATATTTAGAACATTGGATATAATGCATTGCTAAACTCATGTTTTATGAAGTAATACTATGGTCTTGATGGAAAGAAAATACTAACTTTTAGGATGCATGCATATGTGAAAAATACATATTTACATTTATAAGTACACAGTTATACATGTTTATATATTCATATATACACATATATTGATATATTCATTTTAAATATTAATATTCTCCCAAAGGGTATTTTTATATATGTATTTGCCCCAAGGCTTGCATTTCTATAGGCTATAATATCATGGTTTCTCCTTTGTCTGTCTCTTCCTTCTCCAAAGCAATTTAGTTTCAAGGACTTTGGCTCTTCCTTCCCTAATTTGTCATGCTTTACTACATAATAGTCATCTTTAAACACACCTTTTATTAAGTCAGGTTAAATAATAATTTAAAAAAATCTTTCTTTGGGCCAGGGTTGGCATGGGACCACGAAGGAAGTAATAATTTGTCAAGTAACCAAGGAGTGTCATATGCTGTGTTGGGATCAAAATTTTCCCTAAATTGACCAGAGATTTTAGAAACCAGTTTTCCCTATGTAGGAGAAAAAGATTCTCATCTACTGCAAAGCTCAGACATGAGACACCTATAGCAAAAGACCAATAAACCTGGTCTGTAGGTGTAGGCCTCTATTTCCTGTTCACAGAGACTCTGGCATAAGAAATATGAGTTTAAAGCAAGTCTGGATTAATTAGTGGCTCTCTCTCTCTCTATCTCTCTCTCTCTCTCTCTCTCTCTCTCTCTCTCTCTCTCTCACACACACACACACACACACACACACACACACACACACACAGGCAAGGCAGATATACCCAGGCAGTCTTAGAGTGCCTGCCTAACCTGTGTGGTTGTGGATTCCAACACCCCCATCCGCCAGAGCAAAGAGGCAGAAGAACAAGGGAAAAACAAGGGAAAAGCATGTAATGTGAAATGAAAAACTTACACGACATAGGAGAGTTCAGAAATGCAAGCCTGGAAAATAGGTGTGTTTTACGTAGATTCATGAAGAACAAATATTGTGAAGCAAAATGATTGACACGAAGGGGTGTGATCATGGTCTGTTTGTTCAGCTCCCCATGCTAGTTTCAATAGAACAGGAGGTTGCCCTTCCTATAGCAGTAAGGGCTTTTCTCCTATGTTCAATATAAGGTCAGATTTAGGGGAAAGAGATGAGAAAAAAATTACTAGTCCCCTCCTCCCACGTGTGTATATATGCAAGTCTGTGGATGGGTGTGGATACGCATGTGTGCGTGACTGCATATTTAGGTCTGAGGAGGACCTTCAGACACACTTTCAAGTTCACTTTGAAACAGGGTCTCTCACTCAGCTTGGAATTTTACCATGTAGGCCAGGCTAGCTAGCCTCAGAGCATCTAGGGGCACGTCTGTCTCTGCCTTCCATCTCTCTAACACCAGGACTACAGGAACATGCCGCTGTGCCCAGCATTTCATGTGAATTTTGGGACTCCAAAGTCAGGTTGCCATTCCTGGAAGACAAGCATATTGCCTACTGAGCTGTCTCCTAGGCATCGTGGCCTGCGCTCCTGTGTCTTAAGAAGCAGGGTAACATTGGGTGTCATATTTGTCCTAATTCTCAACATTTAATACAAAAAGTTAAATGATTACGGGCCATTTTCTCAGTCAGAATATTTAATATTATCTATGAATACAGAACAAACAGATTTTGGAATAGCATGTCAAGGTCGACAAGGAAAATGTGGGGTCCATACACATGTGGGCAGCGCCAGTCGATCTCAGTAAGCTATTTAAAATAAAAGAGGAGAAAACGATGTAAAGCTGGGAACAAGGAGTTGGGGATAGGACCTGGAGGACAGGGGTATGGTGTGGATATGACACGAACAAGTTATATTCATATATGAAATTAACAAAGAGTAAATTTTTTAAATGGAGTAGCATTGGATCAGATGTTGTGGCATCTCACCCGAGACAGTCCCATGGCTTAGCGGTTTAGCCTTTGAACAAACCCACTAAAAAGCAGACAAACCCACTAAACTCTCCTCATATGAGGGTCACCTTCAGACCTGGTCAAATGTAAGGTTTTCCTTTTTAACATAATGAAAGCTGCTAATCTCCTGTTTGATGGATCTTCTCCTCTCCACTAGCCAGAAACCGAGGCTGCACTCAATTCTTTTCTTTCGCAGCAGTTTAACCTTTACCAACATCAGTCATTCTTCCTAAACAATAAGGGTGTGGCTTTCATCTCTGCTCTTGAGCCCGAAGGCTCTAAAACTCTGTCATGTCCTGTGCACACTTTGCAGACTGCTAGCCTCTCTCTTTTGTCAGATTGATACCCTAACAAGTCCCAGATAAAAAGAATTTACTTTCTTCTTAACCTGTTTGGTTTTAGTCTTGGCCAACAAAAGGATTAAAAGATTTATGAAAAGTAATTGTCAGTAGTTATAAAATTGATCAGTTCTCTACTGAGGCCAAAATATACATTAGTCCTGGCACCCAAGTGCTAAGGACTCTGTGTCAGCATTTCTGATGCTCTGTGTGACCTTGGGGAACAACTTCAACTAAATTGTGGCTTTGTGTTACTGACAAAACTGGTGGTAAAACCATCTAACTCACACTCTTGGTTATAAGCACGCAGAAATATCAGATACACGAAAACATCCGAAAAGTATATATCACACGTGAGAGCCGGACAGTAACATTCAGCTTTCTTTGCCTCTGGATCTACAAACTCATGATCTCTAGAATCTTGCTGAATAATATCTTTGACAATGCAAAGATCACCAGTCTGGAGAGTTTGGAAAGCTGCTGACAGCTCCATCAATCAGCAGGGACACTATTTCATTAAGGCGAAGTCCTCATGAGCTTCTCTCAACTCCTTTGCAGTCTAATCAAGAAAATGAATGCAGGCTTCTTATTTTCACCACCAAGTGCTAAAAAATGCTAAACTGTGTTCATTCATCATAAAATTACAATATGGCCCTGTCATTAGCGGGTTAAAGATAGCTTGTGTCACTGCTTCCAGATTTAATCAGACTTCCTAATAATCATTTCTCAGTGTAGGGGTAATGATACATATTCCACACAAAATAATGCTGAATTTTCATTAATGCCTCGGGGATCAAATGATTATAGCCATCACGATTCCAATTTTGTATAATCAACACAAAATTATTTGGGGTTTGTTGGCACTTTTTCAGTACACTGACTTTCCCAGTGCGAGAATGAAAGAGCCTCCCTCTTCTCTTGCCGTTCTCCCCAAATGTCTTCTTGTTCTTACAGTCCTACACTAGAAAGAGCTGTCGTAGACTATAGAGTGCATAGGTCTCCGACAGTCCAACCAGATGAACATTTAAAGTTCACTCGTTTTGAAAAGCAGGCCTAGTTTGTTCTAATCATTTGCTCATGATCTTGTGGAAATCCGTTGTCACTGGCTTTCTTTCTCTGACTCTGACTTTGTAAGTGCTCACTAAAGAGCAAGAGTCATTATGGAAGCAACAGCTGGAACATATTTGACAGGAAAAGACTAACACCCTAGTCACAGGCTCTGTTATTTCCTGGCGGCAAAACCATGGTACTCTAACTGACACCACTCATGATTAAATAAATGTTAGTTTTGTCATAAACTAAAACCTATTTATGCTGATTGGTTTACCTTATTGCAAAGTTACTTCTGTAGTAGACATTGGAAAAGCACACTTCCTTCTCTTTACCTCTGAAAGAACCTAATTTTAGAAATATCTACTTTGATATATTTTGAGTTAAGAATACTTTACAGCAGACCATGGCAACAGAGGTAATGGTTTTGAATAAGTCACAATATATAAATCTAATTTTCTTCCAATCAAAGTCTAGGTATTTAAACTAGAAAGGTTCTTTTATTGGGCCTGCATTCATTTCTCTAGGCTGTGCTCTCCAAGGGTGACTAGTTTAATGTGTTCAATTCTATGTGCACAGCCAGTATCAAGTTGTCACATTATGTTTATCATTATTTATCTCTTGTACTTTTCAAAATTCTTTGACTTTCAAGCCCATTAAACCCTTTTACTTACACAACTCCACCATCAATCATTGTTTTAGTCATTATGTCAATATTGAATTACCTGCCTACAAAATGTTAAACACCTTATTAAGAGAAATTGTAATATAATGCATTCCAAAGGTCACCACGATATCATGGTCAACAGATCAATTGCAATCAGGTGTTGATTGTGAATTAAGAATGGCTGTTCATGAATGGGCAATCACTACAGTCCGGGTCCTTCCTCACGGTTCATGCATTTCAGCTTATGGCACTAATGGGTGTCATGGCTGGAAACTACCCTCTCCAAATGCCAAGTATGGTGGGGTTTAGGATATGCCACCCCAACACATTACACTTTGACATGTGAGAAAGTGAAGAAGGAAGGCCTCTCACCTTCTCCTCTGAGGAGAGTTGTGAAAGAACTTTCTGACCACAGGAGTTTTATGTCACAAGAGCCTCATTCAAGGTGTGTTTTCCCCATACTCAAAGGGAGGAGTTGAATACATGGAACCATCAAAAGGAATCTAAATTCCTGGCTTACTAACTTTATACTATTATTTATGCAGTGATAATTCTCTAAGATAATATTTTATTTGTCAAAGCAAACCAGAAGACTATAAAGGTTCCCTGGCACCTGGTAGATCCATTTCTGAAACTGTGTCTCAAACATATAATACATTAATAAATTAAATTTTAAAACATTGATTAAATACATTGTGTTTTTCATTTTGTTACTCATTGGAACAGATTATTCTGGTGTGAAATTAGCCATGAGAAAACAAGTATTTCCTTTTCTACATCCTTAGGTCATGTCCTGATGGGGAACAGGGTGCCTTAGGAAGAATGGATTAGCAAGGCATAAACAGGATGCGTTAATAATAATAATGAGTTAATCCTGCTATTCAGTGTTGACTGTGTTTTAATTTCTGCACTAAATACTGAGTGTGAATTAATAAATAATCCTGACATAAATCTTCAATATGACACAATTTTATTATCTCTAACATACAGGTGAAACATGGTAGCTCTGTAGGTTGAAGATTTATGCAGAATCACATGAGTAGGAATTGTCAGAGGCAAGTCTGTTTATCAAGAGCTCATATATGTGGTCATTTTAGACATGTTTGTCATCTTAAACTACAATGGCTAAAAGAGAGAAATAGATAAAAGAGGTTCTCACACATCTTTCCTCAGTCATTGGCTATCACTACCACCATGACTTCCAATGTATTTTAGATCTTTAACTCAGCAAAAAGAGGCCAGTCCTAGAAGAAGCTAGAGAAACCTAGCGATTCTCTTCACTTTATCTTCATATTCAAGAATAATATGTTCACAGAGAACTACAAATACTTTTAATTTGAATCTGCTAGGAATAAATACTGAAAAATAATTAAATCTACATTTTATCTAGATCGATGACTCATGTGAAGAATTTTATCACCCCACAAAACATCCTCTCTATTGTATTTATAATGATGGGGAAATGAGAAGAAAAATAAAGTAAAAGGGGAGGAGAGGGAAGAGGGTAACAACAAAAATAAACATTATGCTTATTTTTTCAACTTTTTATGGGGGGAATTAAGCAAATTGAAGACTTCCTTTACACCATGCATATATATTTACATACTAAAATAAAATCATAATTATTTAACAATCAAGAAATAGATTATTTGTTAAGTAAATAGGTATGGAAGTCAATATACTTTTTGGGAGAACAACTAGATATAAATTGTAACTGAGATATGGGTAAATTGAAGAAGGCACTGTTAGAAGAGAGGACAGAGTGCAAGCCAGGGAAATGCGTCAGGTGTTGATGAAGTGATACAAAGAGCAAGGAGGGCATGAAAGAGGGTAAGAGAAATTAGACAGTGAAGAATGAGACAGTAGGTCACAGACACAGAGATTACCATCATTCTCTCTGCAAAGATTCTCCTAGCCTTGTTATGTGTACCAGGAGGACCACCTGGACATGTTCAGCACCATGGACAGATCTTGAAAGACCAAGTTGATAAGAGTCTAGGCAGCATACTTCCCAAAGTCTCAGTCTAACTCAGAATTTGTCTTCATTTTGAAATTTGTTTGCTTAGTTGGATGTTGCTATATTGCCTATAACCCACCATGCACAGGATCGTATCATATCAACCCAGGAAATCAATTAGCAACCTTGGTAAAATGAAGATCTATTCTAGACTCACTTCAAAACCCCTGGGGGATATTCATGGTTTCGTCAGATCTGGAGAACAAAATGAAGGACGTCAGCATCCTGCATCTTAAGTAGATGTAGCTTAGATACAGAGCCCTTTATGCATGTCACAGATTTATTATCATCTAAAGGGGAAAATTAACAGCAATTTCCATGAATTTAAATTTATAAATTTCCCCACCATGGCATAGATCATCACATAGGCATTAATCCAGTATTACAAGTAAATGTCAAATAGTTTTATTTTAGGCCAAAATAATATTTTAACCTCCTCCACATCATCTGTGGCTGCCTGAACTAACACTGCCACTAGTACTCTTAAATAAAGTACTTCTTTATTTGTTTTTTATATTTGACTGGGAAAACTATTTTTCTCAAAAAAACATACTCGAATCTTTGACCATTCATGTATTTGGATAGGTTTTCCTGTCAGTGAAGTCTTGATGATCTTTGTATGCAGAGAGCCTAGTGTTCTCCATGACTTATTTTAGAGCCTTAGGGAACGGTTGTTCAATAGATAATGTACAGGTGACTAGCCATACAAAAAGTTATAACATATTGTATACATTATATGAACATAGACCAAGGGTGTGATAACATAACACCAATACAACTGTTAACTGGCATGCCTATTGACTCAATATATCACTTATTCATATTCTCTAACCTTAAGGAATCATACTGGTGGCACAGAAGACCTGGCTAGCGTAAGCTCAATTAGTTGCTTTCCTATAAACTATATATACTTTTACAGACTACTACATACTACTAATAAACTGTAAATACTTTCTGAACTTCACTGGCCAACCTTTTCTTCAAATATTCTTAAATTTTGTCTTTGCCACCCACAGGTTCTCTGTTAAGTATACATTCCTGTTATAACTATTCTTGTGGATGGAAACTTATTGCTAAGTTCAAAGTTCAAAAAGTTCAGTGTCACTCAGCAGAACGATCCTTTTAAGAGATAAAAAGGATTTGGGAAATGCTAGAATCCTGCAGAGGTGGGTGCTAGTAGGAAGTCCTTAGGTTATGGGGTGCGACTTTAATCACATCTCTAATGTGATACAATGTGTGCTCTCCAGGGAGGTGTTAGGAGAGAATTGTGCCTTGCTTATTTGAGCCTCCTTGATACTGCCTTGAACTAGAACTATGTGCTTCCCACAAGCTCCCATCATTGCTATCCATGCCGTGAGGCAGTACAGTCAAAACATTCCTTCAAAGCATAAATTTAAATGGACCATTGTGACTAAGTAAGCATCGTCTTCATTAGCAGACATGTTCTAGAGTGGCATGTGAATAGGACAATGGGAACGTGGCATGGAGTGTAATGAGAGGGTATTCTGTCACAACCCTTATTATGACCAGAAGAGTTTAATCCCATAGGATCAAGCACAGATGTGGGTAAATTGTAGACTGGCAACCTTCACCTGAATGGAAATCTAGAGAGAGTCATGTCTTTAACAAGTGCTTGAACATGGATTAGAATATTATCATCTGGTTTATTTTTTATTTTTTATTCCTTGACCCTCTGAATCATCTTGCCTATGAAAAACTGTAAGAAAATGCACAGATTAAAGAAGAAATCTTAAAAACACATCAACTGTAAACACTCTTTAATTTTTACTTGATGCTTAGAAACACTGAAACTTAGAAGTCCAAACCCTGAAGACCTTAGTTAATGGAGAGAAAATGAGCTAACACATTTGACTTTATCTTTCTCCTGGGAATGAACACTTCAAATGTGCTGGCTAAGGAGTCATGTGGAGGAGAATAAGGGCTCAATCAAAAGTTAACAAAAAGAGAGTCCCCAGAGGCTCAAGTCAATCAAGAACTTAAATGTATGTAAAATCAGATCTCGGATACTCAGATTAAAAATCAGTGTAAGGGAGAATGGAATTCTTAAGAAGGTGAGACATTCATGAAAACACTGGCAAGTTGGGGGTATGTTTTGTTAGTTGGCTGTACCTAAGTCCTATGGGTATCAAGACTGTGAATGCCCAAATGAAAGGAAACATGGGGATTCATATTCACTGGACAATCTTCATCTTTGACTCTCTTGCTAGAAGGAAGTGAATTCAAACTGTCCTAGCAGAGTACAGCTCTAATGTCTAGCCCTGCAGGCTGTAAATCCACAAGCATGAATCTTCCTCCCACTATCACTTAGGCTCTAAAACTCTACTTACTACTCCAACAAAGACAACTGTCCCAGTGTCATAGCTCCGGGTATTTATGGAAGCAGGAAGACTATCACTAAGACTCAATTTCCCAGACAACTGACAGGGCCATAGTTAGAGGAGGCCCCACTGTTGACATCTGGTCTGTAAAGATCCTGCATAGAATCTCTCAGTACCGCTGGCATCTTCAATTGTGATTCCTTAGTAATCTTGTTCAGAGAAGAAACATGACCCTCAGTATGCCCTCTCAACCATAAGAATCCCCTTAGCGCATTTATTTCTAATTAACATCCAAACAGTCTTCTTATTAAGCTTGCTTCCTTTTTATGGCATTCTCCCTCCCATTGGTAGACGCCCTAACCAAACCAAGCAGGTGCAGGTTTGGAGGTCGTGATCATGCTTTCCATATAAGAAAACCTCTTCTCATTTGTGGATCTTTCTGAAGCTATTATCTCTGTGGGGAATGGCGCATGGTGCTGGACAATTTACACCCATCTGATTGGCCTCCTCTGTGAATCTAATCTTAGAGTTCCCCTCTTCCTCAAATAGATTCTCAGTACATATTCACATCCCTCAATATGTTTTAACCTCATAAGTACCCACTTGCGGGTATGAGGTTAAAACACACATTTTCGTTACACCTTTCTACTGCGCAGAGCTTGGACTTCCTTACAGTAATAACAGAATTTTGGATCAGTATGACTTCTAACAATCTCATTCCTTAAAGAGCCTCCAAACTTTCCCATAGATTTCAAGACTCAGCCCTAAAAATTTCTTTCTGTACTGCTTTATGCAGATTTCCTTTTTTTATTTTTTGGCTTGTCTTAATTATGCTCATTTCCCAATGTAAATGTTAAAAAAAAACACACAGGAAAAAATTTACATATTCAGAAGTCTTAACATGTGAGAAAAGGCTTGGCAAAAGCAGCAAGTATCTTAACCTCCTCTTTTGAGAGATATAAAAGCAATTCATGCCATCATGATTCTAGAGAAGCTTACAAATCTTGCCTAAGTAGTCTTATATTTAACATGGAGAGTGAAAATATTTCATAATCACATAACATATGGCGCTATGGGAATGAAAAAGAAAACCATGGAACACAAGGAGAAGTGAGTGTGATATTATTACACATCCATGTGATTTTCTACATGTGTGAATTCATATCTGAGGCCTTAGAAGTCCCTAGACACACTTGCAATCTTTTCCCTATATTGAGCTTCACTCCTTGAAAAAAACGGAAAAATCTTGTCAGGATTGTTGATGGGATATCGTAAAATAAACAGGATGTAGTAGAAGCCTATCCCTTGCCATTAACTGGCTTTAAAATGATTTATAGAATACTTGCCATCTTGAGTTTCCAAGTTTTCGAACTATACATACAAATTCACAAGAACGTTAGAAGGACTTGGGGTTAATTATTTCCTAAGTCTTATTGCATAAGAGCTGCTATTTGAATGCTCCAAATGCTTAAGACTGGAGGCAGCAAATAACAACATGTATGCTTTCCCATGCTTTCTTCAGTCTAATCTTCAGGATAAGCATTAATTCTGGAGCAAAATTATATTTAAAAATTTTTCATAAAGGCAAAGGATGGAAAACTCACAAAAGCCACTTGAAGCATGTATCTAGGTAAAATGAGGTTAGAGAGAATTATCAAGCAATCAAACACAGTAATTTGACGAAGTGCAGCAAAACCTGAATACAAAAATATTCTGGCTAATCCATGTTACCAATGGCTGAAACCTCAAAGAGACGATAACACAGCGTGACCAGGAAGTATGGCTACTTGGTGGCTGTATTGTGCTTATAAACAGTCTATGGATCTGTCCTTGTTACAGAACAGTCTTTGTTATCATATCTCATAAAGAAAGGCAGCATATCCAGTGGCATGACATAAAGCCTTGTGGAATATACAAAACACACTATTGCTGTAAGAAAATTCCATATGTTCTAGGAAATAAGCTAATAGGGTATAAACCACCACAGGAAAATATCCCAACATAGAATCTGAATTGTAGCTAAGTTTGAAAAAAGCAGAACCAGATAGCTTTTCTTCAAATTATTCTTGACAGCAACATTCATTGCCTCTGGGCTCTTAGAAGTTGGTAAGAAAGGGACTTCATTTTTCTGTGCTGACGATTTTGCTCTTTGTGAACTCAGTTTCTAGCAGTAAATGCCAATCTTGGAGATGAAGCACTATGTGGAAAGGTGGTGCAGAGATACACCATTCAGGGAGAACAGATACTGGATGTAGCTTTGACACTAGGATTACAGTTTTACTTCAGTACAAAGCTGGGCACTTTCCAGCAGTTCCCCGTAAGTCATTGGCCCAGTAAGGACCATTATCAGAAAAAATGAACAAATTTTGGAAGACAGCATTGCAGCAGGTAGGTGTTTTGTCCGGTGTATTTCCTTTCCTTTTCCCTAATCTAGTAATATCATAAACACTTCTCTACGGAGCTTTGAATCCTCTGATAGGAAAACACACAGGCTATTTATTCTAAGACTTTATAAACCATTGGCAGAATCAGGGATTGTATTTTATGCATCTTTATCAATTTGTCATCCTAAGACATGCTTGGTAAAATCCTAGATTTGAAGAAAAACAAGAATTTGCAAACCCAGGAAAATTTTCATTAAATCCACACACCTTCCATTTGCCAATTGAATTATATTGAGCAAAAGTATATAACCTCTATAAATCCTCATTGACTCACCTGAAAAGGTAAAGAAGGTTTGTATCTTTTAGAATGGCTCAAATGATCAAACCAGGCCATATACACATATAATCAAACAAGCAAGCAGTTGACCACAACATGCTTTCAATAAATATTGATTTAATCCTTTCACTATTGGCCTCCCAAATGTATTTGTTGGGACATTTCACTTACCATTGAAATGTGGTCTATTTGGGGGAAGAAGCTAACAGATTTTCTTGCTAATTAACTAATATGCTACGAAGAATTTTATGAAGTTAAGAAAAAGTAAAGCTGAGAGCAGGCTCTGAAGTCATGGGTAGCAACCAACTAAAGAAAGCATGAGCCACTAATGCATCAAAGCAAAGCTCATAAAATAATGAGCTCATCTGAAAGGAAGAATAGTTGACAAGGTTGGCAGATGTGTTACAGAAACACAGACAGGAGGAAAGGCACTAAAATATAGAGCAAATAGGACTGAGGACAGACCTGCCAAGCATATACGATAGCTATAATATAACAGAACATGTAATCAGAGAAGATCTGACCTTGGCTAAGTGGATTATTCACACAGGTATCATTAAAGGCTACCATGTGGCTGTGGAGCACTCAGTAACACTGCTGGCAATGACTTCAGAGGCAGAAAAAGGAATTTACTGTGAAACAGACACTTCTCACTTATGGCTTGAATATAGAAGCTATACTGTTAAACTGTATCTCTGCTACAATGCCTTCAGAATGCTAACACGAGCTATGTTATGAAAGAGTTTGTTGCTGTCTGTTCCTAGGTCAGTCTCTTATACAAGAGAGAATAGTAGAGAGGGAATGAGGACTATGGGTGCTAGGATGTAAACATGAACAGGGAATATGTCAGGAGAGTACCAAGCAAAGAAACTCTGTGGACCGGGAAGGCTATACATTGAAAATATAAATTGATTATTTCCATGGAAAGATTGTCTTTGGGGACAGTACTGGTAGAATTCTAGAGAGTAAGTCTTTTCTCAAATATAGATATGGTAGCTACACATTAAATGCAATAATTAGTAATATAAAATGATATTGTTTATTAATTTAGTTATGACATTTTTGTATAACATAGAACTACTATAATTACCAATATATATTGAGAAATTACTATATGCTTGGTCCTGAACAAAATATTATGTACTCATCCCATTTAATGTTTGGTATAATCCTGGAAGGTATTCATTTTATTTTTGATTTATATCAAGGAAAACTCAGGTTTGGGGAGTTCAACCAATCTATTAAAGGGCATAACCAGATTAACATCATCTCCATCAGACCTGAGAACCTGTCTAAGCTACCCAAAATTACCCAGAAACTTCGCCAAAGAAAAGCACAGATGGAAACAAATGAATCTGAGTTATGTCTACAAATGAGAAACAGAGAGTAAGTAGGTGTCTGAGGGGCTGAGAGCTTCTCTTCCAGTCTAGTGATGGTAGTGACACTCTCTCACATAGAAACTTGCCTTACAACCAGAATTTCCCCACTTGAAACACTATCAATATGAACAATTAGGACAGTGCCATTGCAATAATGTGCTAATTTATAATCATTGGCAATTACAAAACATGCAAAATAACATACAGCACCAACAACAAAGATGATAAACTGCCTCCATTGGGCAGAAACTGACTCAGGCAGCCAGTTCCAGACTTCCAGCATCAGAGTATTGGCATCTTAACAATGACAGATGTGAAAGGAAGGCTCTATAAATTCGGACGTGGAGGCTCTCGAACATCAACAAGAGATGGGTGTGATGATGGAGTATTCTGTTTTTGTCAGATACCACATCACATATTCAGTAAAAGAGCCCATCCTCTGCCTGGAGGCAATGAAGAGGTTTATGCAAAAATCCTATGTCTGCTCTACTTCTTCCCATGATATTAGAGGGAAATACAATTTAATTTAAAGGTCATTAGTAGGAATCTATTCTTCCACACCTTCCTGTGTATGGACTGTTTTATGATTAACTCCATTTTTGAATGCAACCTAAAAATCTCCTGTTAATCTAGTGTACTTATGTGTGTGCCTGTGTGTACGCATGGCAGGAAGCAATGTGTTGTGCCCATGGTGCACACGTGGAAGAAACAGCTTGCTGAACCCACTGGAGTCTGTTCTCTGTTTCCACCGCCTGAGTCCCAGGGATCTGAGACCTTCTGATCTGGCAGCCCATGCCTTTACCCACGCAATTGGGACAATGTCATTGTAATAATATGTCAATTTATAATAATCGTTAATTATAAAAATGCTAAATAGGTATTGCCTTTTGAAATAAACAAAATTTTATCACTTGACATCCTCGAAGGTAATTTTGCTTCCACCAAAGTGATGGAGATTTAAAATTAAGTACTTCTTCTAAGCATCTGCTTCACACTCACTGTGGAGTTTGGCTAAGAACCACTCTGAGTTCTTATCCCTCACTTTGTGTTCCTTTCCAGAGGAGTGACATTCTTGGGGTTTCACACTTGCTTGAGCCAGGTTGTTGCTCTATCAGTCTGATAGCCTGGGAAATTACAGGTCTTCTGGATCCCAGCCGGCCCCTATAGAACAAGCACACTTTTTGACTTTTACCTTCTTCTGGAAAGCTTTGGAGGTTCTAGTCCCATAGAAGCTCTAGTGGTTTAAGAGTGTTTAGTGATGAGAAGCAGAGCTGATGACCCACGACCTCATCACACAGGGTTAAGGAGAGCTACACCTAGACATGATGCCCAAAGACTGTGCTGGCCTAGAAGAACCTCTTATATGGATTTCTGCCCAACAGCTGATTTAGTATCATTACTGGAATCTTGAATGTGGCTAGATGAGAGCATTTTTATTCCAGAACATTTTCCCCCATCAACATACACAAATGAAATATATACAAATACGGCACTATGTCGAGGTTCCTTCTCAGGCTCCATTTATGTACCCCAGTATTCTTTTCCATTGATAAAAAAACTCAGTAGAGGGTACTAATCTAACACACTATCTCACACCAAAGGTTCCTGAAGGATTTTCTCCCAATTGACAGGGTGTCAAAAGGTTCTAAAAATAGTATTTATCTACTAATTATATTAAGTTCAGAGAGAGAATAAATGAAAAATCTGAAGGAATTGTCCAACTAAAAGGCAAAGGAAAATCTACAACTATATTAACACTCTTCTAGGATTGTCCATCCAACCCTTCTTAAAAACTGACTAAAAGGAGAGGAGAATTCCTTTTTTTATTATTTTCCACTTTTCCTATATCTTGGATAACATGAATAGCTTAATTTTTTATATTTTTTTTCCATCCATAAAAAACTAGAAGCTGTGATTTGAGCAGATCCCCTCCAGTGGTGATGACACCAGGATTGTATGACCGGCCTCCCAGGATGCTTGTCCTAGCAACAATCCTAATAGCTCCCCTACTCTATCTCCTACAGAGCAAGCACATATTTATCCCTTTATTCCTACAAAACGCACAACGTTTAAATGAAAGGGGCTGGAAAAAAACAGCCACTGATCTAAACTTTTGTATTACATTCATTTACTTATTTGTCTGTTCATTGACATGTGCATGTGTGTTTGTGCACACAGATGCGCAAGTGAGCACACACTACAGCACAGGCGGAAAGTTCAGATGCCAGCTTCCTTGTAGGAGTCTGTTCTCACCTTGCTTTTCAAAAAACACCGACCTCTTTAAAAGAATACATCAAATCTGAATCTGCATTCAAATGCGCTAAAGTAAGTTTTACCTCGTGGGCTAATTTGAATCACTATAGATGCCTTCAAACACAGCAGTCTTCCAGGGAATGTGAAATTGATCAGACCTGAGGTCTAATTTGAGTTTTGTCACCAGGAGCTCTCAAAACCTGAGGCAAGTTCTGTCTTTCCTCTAAAGCTTCTTCTCTCATCTGTGAAATGAA
>NC_022009.1:26327126-26339158 GCF_000317375.1 Microtus ochrogaster | reverse complement strand
TCTCTCTCTCTCCTTCCCTCTCTTTCTCTTTGTCTCTCCTATAGTGGTGGCCTATAATCTTTTCCAGCCATGTTAATATAACCTGCCGTACATTGTTTGAGTTAATTAAAAGGAAGCAATTATATTCTGCCTTTCAAGCCCTGCTAAGCTTGGTGCTCTACCTCCCTTCTCTGCGTGTGTTCATAGAAGGATGCAGTGCCTGGGCACAGGGCGTTCTTGGGCCCGTTCTTCATGAAATATTTGCTGTCAACCTTCCTTCCCACCCCTCATTCTACTTCAAAAACCTCTTGTTCCCGGTAGTTCCCACCCTCTTCCACACTCAGACTATGATCTTTGTTCTGTTTTCTCAGAGTAACCTTGAGGAGCTGACATATTGGCTGCGGATAATAGTTGCAACCCCTCTGCTGCTCTCTGTCCCCCCAATACTCCTCCTCAAGCAACTGTAGAGAAACAGCTTGAGAGAGCCATTTCAATGATAGGCTGCATTACTTAAAGCAATGGCTTTTTTTTTAACCCAGAAAAGAACAGCTTGAACAAAATTTAAACTCGATTTTGGGCATCAAACGTTCTTTTGTGCTATTACTGTCTCCCTAGCTTGGCTTTGTGTGGGTCATCCAGGCCTTTTAAGAATCACTCAGTGTTCATTATGGAAGTCCTCGAGTGGCTTTTGATCATTATCCACCAAATTCATACATTTGCTTTAGAAATCCTGTTAGAGATGGTGGGTATCACTGGGGTGAGATACAGGGTTGGCATATTCTAGACGCCCCTCCCATCCATTTTTACCTCCTACTTCTTGGACCTAGACAATGCTTATTTGTCTGAAACTACATTTGTGTGTGTGTGTGTGTGTGTGTGTGTATGTGTGTGTGTGTGTGTGTGTGTGTGTATATTCTGAGGACTCAAACGTAGATCTTCATGGTTGCCCAGCAAGCAACAATCAAGACATACTGCCAGCCCCAGCATTTTTAAATCTTGTTTCAGTTTAACAGAAGGAGAAGTGGTCAAAGGGAGGCTGAGTAACTTTCCTGAGGACACCCTGATGTGTCAGGTGTGGAGTTTTGATATATGTGCCTCATTCTAAAGCCCAGAGGCTGCACTGCTTTAGCTTCACAACAAACACCTAAAATCCCTCTTGCTTCAATGTATAGCAATGCACGGTAAATATTTATGCAATGACCTTCTCATCTGTTTGCCTACTGTGAACATTATACATTTACAAGCATATAGCCATGCTTTCTTGATGCCAACCTCTAAATCAAAACCTACCCCCTGGTCTCCTGCCCTTAAACTTTGAATGCTCCCGTTTCTTCCTACCCCATTTTCAAGGCGTATCTTCATTTACTACCTCAAGTGACTCTTCCCAGGAAACCAGCTGAATAGGGAGGGGACTTGAGAACCAACTGACTTACTTATCCTGCCATCTAATTTCCTTTGAGTTCTGAGTCCTACAAATCAATAGTCACTTAAGTTTTATTAGTCCCTCGCTGGGCCACGGCAGAAATTTAGTAAAAGACTCTACTCCTGCTGCCTCTGAAAACGTTTGGGGTAACATATACAATGATAATCTCTTTAGCAGGTTGAAATGAATACACTATTCTAAAACTCACCACAGGGAAGACATTTTCTGCTTACGAAAATGGCCTAGCTTGGTTGTATTTATGCATGCTAACCACCAGAGGGCTGGCATTCCTTTCGTTTCAAGTCTATCCAACATCAGAGATGAAAGCTCTAAGAAATCTGAAAACCACTTTGCTAAAACATCGTCCATGGTTCTCCTCTCGCCATGTCTTCCGAGCACAACACAGCACTCCCTACTCTGTTCTAGTTTGCTGGTGACTGAGGAAGCTTCTTTCTCCTCTCACCATGTCTTCCGAGCACAACACAGCACTCCCTACTCTGTTCTAGTTTGCTGGTGACTGAGGAAGCTTCTTTCTCCTCTCACCATGTCTTCCGAGCACAACACAGCACTCCCTACTCTGTTCTAGTTTGCTGGTGACTGAGGAAGCTTCTTGCACACTGTTAACTTAAGTCTGTTCAGTAAGCACTGAAGTCAAGGTATAAGAAGAGAGGAGAGGTTGGGAACAGAAAGATCAGAAGCAGCACTGTGTACCAAAGCCCATGTTCCTTGCCCACAGTCACTATAACACCTTTGTGTTGTGGGGGCTGAACCAGGGAACCCTTTAGCTGCCTTTCCTTCTTGGACAATGAGACATCTGCTCTCAGAAAAGCTGGGGGGGGGCTATTAGTATCTTTTGTTCACTGAACGCCCCCAAATATCTCGAGAACAAGATTTCTCTCCTGTATAAGAAGACAGCCTACCCGGTTCTTTATGAAATCTTCTGACAGTTTTACAAGTAGGGTGGCGAGTGACCTTTATTTCTTTGTACAAGGTATGTAGAGATGTGCCTATTCATAGAGACCTGCCAGAGCTGACACCTGCTTCTCCAAAAGCACAGCTCCCCTAGAACCATATCCCACTGACATTTAGAGAATGTGATTATTTCAATAGTGGGGAACAAAGGGGGAAGGGAAATCAGAATTGTAAAGCAGGGGATTTTTATCCAGCATCCCCCACACTGAAAAGCAAATCTTATTTTCAGGATGGATGAGCAGCCGCCAGAGGCAGAACATCACTCTCCCTTCCTGGGAAGAGAATGGCTTTGCCTTCGGGTTCCTGTCGGTTCCTCGGCACTCACATTTCTCCAGGCTTTCCTCTTCTCCCAGACCTACAGAGCCTGTGTCCAGGCAACCACACAAAGCTAATGGTTCCTTGAAAAATAACAAAGTGCTTTTTGAGCAGTATGCAGGTCTGTTCCCTTAAGTGCTGGGGAAAGGCCATCAAATTTTGATCAAGATGCAGCTTGAGTCAGGTCTGACATGCCGAAAGTTAATGATTTTATTATGCTTCATGGTTTATAATTCAGTCATAAGGCATGGCAGGCTGGGCACAGTCTTTCAGACAGTTAAGAATTGGGGGGACCAAAGGCTTTTGGCTTTACCACATGGTCATTAACTCAAAAACATGTTGTTTAGGCAAGATACACTTGGGGTGGGGGGTCAGGCTCTCCTTATACACAGTTTCAGTGGCCAGGAACCTCTTCACACCTACCTTTCAGGCAAAGGGAAGAGCTGCAGAGAAGAAAGGCATGCTGGAAGAAAGGGATTGACTTACCTGCTTTCCAGCTTCCTTTGACAATGGCGCTGTGTGGATTCAATTCACAGCGTTAGAAATGACACCTTCATGTTATCAGTACCATGCCAATCTATGTCCGTGTGCAGTCCTCTGCACAGCATGCTCCAGATCATGTGACAAGTGGAAATTTGGCGTGGGGTTTATTAAGGCACAAATGAAAAAAGGCGAAGATTTAACAAGAACAGAAAATAAAAGGCAAGGATGATGGAGTGAGCAGGAAGCAGTCTTTGCTAATTAGCTATGCCCATGTCACTTACCAGAAGCAAACTCATTTGCACCTTACTGCACCACAGTGGTTCAGGGGAAACTCAATGCGTATGTTTTGATGATACCCCAGAGAACCCAGGTTAGGAGATAAGTAAATAAATAAATGTGTGGAAGGATTTCATCATATAACCACCTGTTTATGAGCAAAACCCAATCATAAAAACATCTGTAAGCAGAAAATACAGAAACAATATTTTGTCCTTTTGACATCCACGATGGTATTTAAATCCCACAGCAGCAGCAGATTGTAAAGAACTTATTGTAATTGTCATAGTTAACCGTATGCACTTCTCCACTATATTGCATAGCTTTGCAACTGGCAAGCTAGATCAGGTATAAAAGAACAGAGCTTTTAGAATCCCAGGAGATGGAGGAAATGACCCTTATCCAATTCCACTCATTCTAAACTACTGTGGGTAGAGGAACGCTAATTCCCCAGCCATTTCAAATGTGGAAAACATTCATAGACAGGACCCAATCAGCATCTAAATTCATATTAGCTTTGGTTTTTTTGCCCTTTTGAATGAGCGTTGGAAGGCGGATGTTGTAAAAGAATGGAAACGATGAGCAGATAGGATGTTTGCGAGTGCAGAAGCAGATGTTGTTGGAGTCGTTTCTTGAAAGCAGTGAAATGGCTGTGTGAGAAAAAGCGGGCGTAGCTTACAAAAACAAACTTACCTGGAAATTCTTAGGATCTGTTCATTGGTTAGAAGCAAATTTCGGTTGCCTCCCCCTCTCTGACATGTCCATACCCAGGCACACCAACATGCACACACTATCTGAGAATATCCTGGCCCTATTGTCAACTATTTATCTTTTAAGAACTCATAGTAATCCAAATGTCATATAAAGTTATGAAAATAATTTATAAACTCTTTGGGCTGAAGATCAAAGTAGAGTAATAGAAGAATCCAAATAGAAAATGGGAGATATTAAATACTGAGAAAGTATCCATAAATGAAGAGATCCTAAGACTGAGGCAGAAGAAACATAGACAGAAACATAGCCATGACTGCACCATGCCTATTCTCTCACCTACCATTGCATTTACTATAGCCTACTGAGTTAAGAGATGCATATTCAAGGCCAATGCTGTTTTCATAAGCAGAAAAAAACAGAAGCCAGGGAGCATTACTATGTAGATAGGAAAAAGAGAATTAAAGAAGATGCAGAAAGAGTTACTTCCAATTGCAAGAGAAGACCATTAAATTGGCTCTAGAGTAACATAAACATGGATGACATAGCTGTAACAATATGTTTCAGTGGGTGAACATAGCCACTTTCATACATAGAAACCATAGTTCAATAAAGAAAGAGCTTGGACTATGAATCCTTAAACAATTCAAGCAGAAATTCTGCAAATGTGGATGACAAATTCTGTTCTTCTTATTTCCATTTTTTTTTTAAATTGTTTGGTTTTGTTTAGGTTAGCTTTTTTTTTTGTTTTTTGGGGGTTTTTTTGTTGTTGTTGTTTGGGTTTTTGGCTTTTTTGGGGGGGATAGAGCATCACTATATAGTCCAAGCTAGTCTGGAACTCACTATGTTATCTAAGTAATCACTGAACTTGCTACAATCCTTCTGCATCAGCAAGCCAAGTGCTAGAATTACTGACATTGACTTGCTTGCCTGGCTCTGCAACAGACTTTTTCCCCCAGGCCTGTGATATAAACATCAACGGTTTGCTACAGAAACCATCCCTTATTATTATTATTTAAAGATTTGGGCACTGCATAGTAACGTATGATAAAACGTGATAGTGCTCAGAAGCAGGAGATGAGCTCCCACAGAGAGGAATTATTAAATGAGGCATGGCCAACATATAGTGGTAATTGGAACATAAGACATGCCATGGCTGCCTATGTATAATAATGAACTAAGCTAAACTATTTCGTAGTTGCTCAGGAACATTTTTCATCTAAATCACCAAATGTTAGCAAATTCTTGACTAAATGCAGGTTAACTGTATACTTTTCTTCAAAGTAAAGGTGTTTGAAATCTTTATCCACTGAGGGCCTAGAGCTGTGGTAGAACATTGTGCTGAGAATTTAGGATGTTCTCTTATATTTACATCTTTGGTTTTCCTTGTAACTTTGAAAATCTGATATTATTTCTCATTTTACATATAAGAAATCTGAATCCCAGAGAGGTCTGATAACTTAATCAATCATTAAAAATTAGATCAAGGACAAGGACCTGGATCCAGTTTAAGTGGATTAAATGACAGATCACGGAACAATGTCCTAATCCACTGAATCCATGGAGATTACCTCCTTTGGCAGAAGAATGGACATAGGAATTTATAAGTCCAAAGATGTTAGTATGCTTAATGTCTTTGAGGGTTGGGGCTTATCTTGGATTAGTCAGGTGGATCTTAAAGGCAATCACAGGTGTGCTTATAAGTTAAACAAAGAGGCATAGGCATGCATAGAAGAGATAGCCAGAGGGACACAGACTGGAATGATTCAACTACAGATCAAGTGATGCTGACAGACGTCTATTGTAGAACGTTGTCCTTTGTACCTAACCTCCTGTACATAGATGTCACAGCATCTATGACCATGTGCAAGAGATCCTCAAGAATGGGACAATTAACATTCCCTTATAGAATCAGGAGATGAGAGTATCCTTAGACGCTCAACTGAGATTCTAGCTTCTCCTTCCTATCCCTCCTTCTCAGACCTGTGCAAATATGCCCCAGCTGTTCATGGTCTTGTGATCTTGGGAGGCCAAGAGCAGAGAATGCAGAAGACAAACTGAAGGAGGGACTCCATCTCTACAGCTAGGGGCGGGCATCAGCATCTCTGATGAGCTGAGACATTTTGGTGATGTGGTTGCTAGGGTTAACCCATACTCTATAATTCAGCCAATGAAGTCATTGGCTTTCCAAGACAGACTTGGATAGAGTTGTTACTCTGGCCCACGATTGGTATCAGATCTGGGAGAGTTGACATCTGAGTCTTCTTAGGGACAGTCCATGCAACATAACCTAAAGGTGAAAGAGATAAGAACCCCCACCAGAGACTCTGAAGGAAGTGAAGTTTGCCAGCACCTTCACCCCAGACCTCTCGCCTCAAGAACTGGAAAGGATAACTGGGAGTGACTGGCCAGGCAGCCACAGGTAAATGATCCACTGGGTCATCAAGCGTAGTCTTTCTACAAGACTGGTAAAGCTTCTTGCCTCCAGATGTCAGAGCATGGATCTCCAGATGTTCCTCATGTCAACTCTAACATGGAGCCAACCACACAGACTTATAGCCATCATACTTCAGCCTGAAGATGAAATACTATCTTTTCTCTTCAGCTCAGCTTATTTGAATATATGCTAAAGAACAATGATATTATTTGTAGGAATGACTCATTCCTCCTCTGAGGTGAATGGGAAGAATCAAACAGACATTGAAAAATAATGAATGTTCCTTTGCTTACTGTTCTCATTGAGTCCATCCTGCCATCACATAGACTGATCCTACAGCTGATCCCTCTACATGCTCATGGTTAAATCTGTAGGGTGAGTGTTGATTTGGTCTAAAAGACTTCAAAATTCTTTCTGGCTCTAGGAGTCTCTATAATTATCTTTCTGTTTCACAATAAATATGTATTAAATGAATAAAGGAATAAATCGGTGAATTAAATGTTGCTCTGCCTAAAAGCCAAAATAATCAAGCCTCATTGTATCTCAGTAACAAACACTGAAGCCGAAAAGATGTCATACCAAAATATCACTTTGTGGGACAATAGTTGGAATTGATTATAAATGATAAGATTAAAGGGAATAAATTGCTGAACCTATGATGATGGGGCAAGTGGACTCACTGGGTTGAATACTTGCAGAATAAATAAGAAAATGGAAGCATAATTCAGAGTAATAAAAAAATCTGACAAGAAAAATTTGAACAAAATTTTGATTCTCAAGCCAAAGGTAGACTTGCTATTGTTGTGCTTTCTTTTCTCAAAAGGGAGAGAGAGAGAGAGAGAGAGAGAGAGAGAGAGAGAGAGAGAGAGAGAGAGAGAGAGCCAAGGATTCTAGATAATTCTCAGTGTGAAGGGAGTGACACCTCGCTCCAACCCTAAGAAGTGGGCCTATCACAATCTGTACATTAAAGATGAGGAAAACAGGCCCATGAAATAAACCAACGAAACCCAGCCAGTCAACCAAAATAGAATCTTGCTTCAACTGCCCACTGAGTGAAGAGGTTAATGCCAGAGATAAAAATAGCCAGTGCGGATTCTGTCAAAACAATGCTGAGGGAGGATGGGCACTGAGCAGGAGAGGAAGAGCAGAAGCCTGAACCTGAACCTACCACTTGATTACTGTAGCGTTCCATCTTTATCATTTGTCCATGTTTAGACAAATAATACATGTTGAACATTGTTTTAGCCTCCATAGAAAACAAAATAATGTTCTGGTCAAATGTTCTAAAACAGAAAAGAAAGATTTGTTTCACACATGGAAGAAGGAAAAATGTAAACCATTAAAAAATACCTATTGAAGTAAAGTTATAATTGAATATGGTAAAAATCTGTCCATGCTTTCTTAAAACTGCTTTCACCTCTAAGCCTTTCCTTCCAAAAGACTAGGAGACTAGTTCATAAAATAATCCGTTTGACTCGATACCAGAGGAGCCAGAGGTGGTTTCTAGCAAAGGAGAGATGCTTCTCAGAGATGCTAAGTGACTCTGTCAGGACTCACGCCTGTCTGTGCTTGTGAGCTCTACTCTCTTCAAAGCAAAAAAGATGTCTGCCGCATGACATGAGCCTCAGTGGAAAGCTCAGATTTTTACATTCAGAGTAAGTGGGTTTGACTAACAGCACTGCTAAGCACCGGCTGTGTGGCCTCGGGCAGGTGACTTGAAGACACCAGTTTTAATTCCATCTTCTTCATGGTTCTCTCTCTCTCCCTCTCTCTACTCCCCTCTCTCTGTGTGTATGTTTTGTTTGTTTTTGATTTCTCATGACAGGGTTTCTGGTATAGCCCTAGCTGTTCTGCAATTCATTCTGTAGACCAGGCTGGCCTTGAATTCACAGAGATTCACCTGCCTCTGCCTCCATGTATGTGTTCTGGATAATGATGTAGTGATTGACCCTGACACTCATCCCCACAATAATACCCTGTTCTCACCATAGGCCCAAAACAATGGAACTACTGAATATTGTCACAGAACCTCAATAATCATGAGGCAAAATAAATATTTTTCTCTCTGTAATTCTGTTATAGTTACATGAAGCTGACTAACACAGTAATTGTTTCATTCCTATATCTCCTTTTGATAAGGAAGTTGATCAATGACAATAGCTAGAATTAGTGTTATTATCATCATTATTAATAGTATTAATGTTTTACTTTTCCACAGATATCCAAGTCCCCACTTGAGACATGCATTAGTATTGAGCTTCCCTGATCATTTGGAGTTGAGCATGATCATACGCCTTGTCAAGGCTGAACCACACATTTGGAAATAAAGTACAGCTTAAGGACAGCCAGGTTTTGTGGCCACTCACAAAGATGTTTATTCTTTCATTCTTCTGTGGTAACAAAAAAGACTTTAACTAGAGAGGCCCCCTCATCCTTAAATCTCTCAATAATGACAACAGAAAGCAAAAAAAAATCTGTCTATCTTGGGATAAATTCAAAGCATGGAGTCAAGAGGAACTCCAGTTAATAAAGCCACCAAGAGATGGGATTGATTGTTTACAGTCTAATGTAAACCGATCCTTACTAATGCAACAGCTCAGATTTGTTCTCACCTTATAGTAGCTTCCTCCCATTTATACACTGTTCTAAGCTCTAGGTTTTGGTCCTTGCTACCCTTTCAACCATTCATAAATCAAGAGTGTCATACAGCTTGGGATTCCCATAGGACAAAGATTGCAACTTCATATTACCCTTTATACAACAGAAGAATAAGGGACACTAACAGAATGTGACGATTAATAAGTGCCTCTTTGACAATGACAACAACGATGGCCATTAGGCCACCTTCATGATACTCTTTCTCACTTCCTTATAGCCAAATAGATTTCTCAGAAGAAAGATTGGTATTTTGAAAACAAATGTCATCAAAAACAGCATGTAAGCAAAGGTTTTGTTCTGTTTCAAGCATCCTATGAGAAAAGAAAAGGAACCCTATAAAACTGACATTCCTGGGCACTGCACAGGGTTCCTACACAAGAGAGAAAAGCTGTAACATGCTCATGTCCTACACAGAAAGTGTGCAAATGAGTCTTTACTCGCAGTTTCCTATTGCACACTAATGTATTTGCACATTAATGTATTTGTACATGAATGTATAAGAACATTTAGAGACTGTTTGCATGTCTAAAAAAGGAGGCGGCTGGGGTGCCTCTATACACCTATGTAATGGTTGTCTTTGTCCTTGTCAAACCCTCCAACATTCCAAGATATGACCATCTGCAATGGTGAGGTGAATTAGTGTCTAGAAAGATAAGATTGGTCAGCCTGGTTGAGAGTGAGAGAGAGATGGGCAGGGAGGAAAGTGGTGTGCCCATCATTTTTGTATGTTCACTTTACCCCATTCCATTCAGAGATGTGCTGAGTCAACTCCTGGTAATATACAGTTTATGTCAAGATCTGCTCCTATTGCCTGTCAGTTTCCCCTTCCTTCACATGATTCAGCAATTGGTGAGACTTGAGCGAAGGCTTGAGTGAATGACATGGATGGGTAGAAAGAAGACAGAAGAATTTGGGTAGGTCAAGATGAAAGAACACCTATGCAGATGCCTGAAAATTAAACATAAAGCCCTTTTATGAGTTTTTTTTTTTACAGCCATTACCTACGTTTCTAGTCTCACCAAGACTCTGCTTCTCTCAGCCAGTTTACTTCCACTTCCTTAAAGGCCTATTCTTTTCTATTTGCCTAACTCTCACCCATCATTCTAAGCAAAGCTTGCTTGTCAAGTGTTCTACAAAACATTCCTTGACCCCGCATGGCTGTTCAGAATAGATGGCTTCTAGCCACATACCTCATCCTCCACAGTCACCTTTCCTAGCACTGATGGAGGGACCTAGCTAACTCTGCACTGCTGTGTTGACCCAGCGTCTGTCTCCAGAATGAACTAGCAGTCTACATGAAAGAGATGTCATCTCCTCACCGCCCACCGAATTCAACTCAGAACTCTCAAGCACTTCTCCTTAACCTGATACATCTGTGCTCTCTGGGCAAAGACTAAATGAACAAAGCTAGAGCCCAGCAGAGCTCCTTTCTCTTGTGCAAAGTCACTTCCATCTTGCCTCCAGTATCCACTTCCCTGAAGCCTCTCCCCACAGGGATCCATCCACTCAAGTGCCTCTGGCAGAGAAGAAGCCCAGCCACACAGCAATTCTATAGTGCACCCACCCACCTAACAGGTGTTGCCCAAGGCATGAATGGGGCAGGTAAGAGGAACTGAACTTTAACACTCAGAGAAAATCAGTTTTTGTATTCTTCTCTGGCCATAATTTTGGGAACGTCACTGGAATCTGATGCTAACAGAGACTGATAATAAAAGTCTTCTGGAAGTTCTCATATTTAGGAACATTTAGGATTATCTATCTCACACCTTCATCTGTTTTTCCTGATGAATCAGATCTGAGACTGGGTTAAGTGAATGTTTTTAAAAAACATTGCTCTTTCATTCTGAGAGCCATGCCAAAGGTCTGGAAACTGTGATAGGACTTTTCCCAAAGAGAAAAACAATGTTTGGGTCATATTGGAACTTTCACAGGCATCAAGAGCTAAGGTTTTCAGGCCCTATTTACAGGAAACACTGGCTTTAGGCTGGGCCAAGGGAGCAGAGAATGAAGATGTTCTTGTAACTCGCCATGTTATTAGTCCAAATGTCTGGATCTTACTGAACTGAGGTAAAACTTCACAGGAGGGGCTTGATAGAACTCGATAGCCAGTTCTGGGGGGTTTGTTCAGTAGGAGAGCATATGCTTTGCCTGTGTAAGGAAGGCTCTGGGTTTAACTTCAGCATGAAGGAGAGGGACGGAAAGGAGGAAGGCCTCTAGGGGAGAAGGAAGGTAGGGAGGAAAAAGGGAGGGAGAAACAGAAGGCTCAAGTTTTCACATATCTGAAGAGACAAGATTTCTTACTCTTGATTGTCAACTTCAGAGGATCTAGACTCACACTGTAGCTACGCTTCTGGACATGCCTGGGAGGGACTGTCAGGATTGGGTTAATCAAGATAGAATGATCGACTTTAACTGAGGATAGCTCAATTCTGAGAGCTGGTAACCTGGAAACTCAGGACTAGCATCACCTCTCTCTGCTTCTGACTGCAAGTACAGCATGACTAGATACTTCCTCATGCTCCTGCCTCCACTCCCACTCCATTATGTTGAACTGTAACCCAGAACTATGGATCACAATAAACCCTTCATTAAATGTCTTTTCCCCCAGATAGTTCGCTGCAGCAATGTGGAAACAAATTAATACACTTCCATTGTCCAGAGCTACCTCACACCCATAGCTAGAACAGTGCAGGTGGGTTACAGAACATCATCAGGCCTTCATTCCTGAGAACTCACTGGGCTCATTTTGACCATTACAGTTCTCTCTCTCTCTCTCTC
>NC_022009.1:26324419-26327026 GCF_000317375.1 Microtus ochrogaster | reverse complement strand
CCTCCCTCCCTCCCTCTCCCTTTTCCTCTCTCTTTGAGACAGGGCTTCTCTGTGTAACAGGCTGCCCTGTAACTCATTTTGTAGACCAGGCTGGCCTTAAACTCACAGAGATCCACCTGCCTCTGTCTCCAGAGTACTGGGATTAAAGGTATGCGTCACCTGCAGGCAGTTTCTCCTCTTCTAACAAAAGGTAAAAGTCCTAATCAAAACTTAAATCTCGAATCAAACTATCTAGCTATAATCGTAAGAGAAAGAACCAAGAACAGAGAGAATTCTCTCCTGCAGAAATAAGGGTAAAAGGACAATTTAGAAGGATGTGGCATGGGATGAGCTTGCTCCTTATGTTTAATGATCATGAACTTGGCCCCAAATGCTAGTTCATTTTCTGCCAGTTCCTAAAGTGTGCCTATCATTAAACTAGTTGATCTATACATGTCTTGATTTTCCTATCTGTAAAGTAGAAAGAACCATACTAACTTCTCAGGGTTATTCAAAAAAAAAAAAAAGTAAAGAAAATAAGGCATGTAACATTGGGGCCTGGCAGACAGCAAGTATTTAATATATGTCAACTGCTGTTAGCACAATGGCTTAAGATGCATGATTTCAATTCCATATTATAAATGCATTCTCAGGAATAGCTACCTGTGTGCCAGTATTTTCCAGACAGCAAGGGAGTCTGCCAGAAGCCACAAGAATGAATTACTGTTTTCACAGAGGCTGTTAGCCTCACTATAGGCCTAACATCATAGTCAGGTTTGAGTTAGGTTTTCTGGAGGATTGTGAAAATCAGAGTGGTACTTTAAAGATGGATCAGTGGAAGGGAATTTGCCGGAGTAAGTTAAGCAGCTCATTCTTGACTACAAAATCTCCACTGTACCATCTGGATAGCTGAGGCAAAGGGGGAACAGCAAGGGCACAGCAGTTCTCTTTTCCTGGGTGAACACTACATCTGATACATGTGCTACCCACGTATATCTATACTGGGTCTCCCTTGATCTACTATTGCTCGGTGTAAAGATGTTTAGTCATCTGGGCCTCTTAGACATAACTTCCCCCTTAGGTCCTCAATGAACAGCCTGAGAGAGCATGTTGCCCAATGCAACACAAACCTAAAAGCACGAAAAGCAAGATTTTACCATTTAAATATTGTTTTTCTTTACTACCGCTCTTTTGTGATTGACCATGAAAAAGCAGGTCTTCATGAAAGCTGGGAGCTCACATAACAGGCGTATTTTAATGCACGATCAAAGGAACAAACTAGGAAATGATTAACCTAAAGGGCAATTTCTCTCTCCAGTTCAGAGACGGCAGGGCTGGCATCAATGGGCAGCAGGTTTTTCTTCAAAAGACACTCTAAAGAATGGGAGAAAGATGCTATAGCGGGTATCCCTCACTCCTCTCAAGTAGGACACATTCTGCAGGGGAAGAGGATGGGAATCTGGATTTAGATGAGTTTCCACTTGACATCTCCCAGGAGCATTGGAAAAGATCAAAGTAACCTTCATCTATAACTGGATCCAATGTGAAGCTCCTGAAGCAATAAAGATTTCATTGTTTAAATTTTATTATTAAGTGTGTGCGTGTGTGTGTGTGCTCGAGCGTGTGCGCATGTAGAGAACTGCACTGTGTAAAGAGGCCAGAATAGAGCTATAGTATAGGCTATTGTGAGCCACTTGACAAGAGTGCTGGGAACCGAACCCAGATCCTGTGTAAGAGTGGTGCCTTGCTCTTAACTGCTGAACCATTTTCCTGTCAATTAAAAAATAAAAGTATCACACATGGAGATGGTAAAATTTTTAATATTAGTAGGAAGCTGGTTGCTATTTTGAACTCCAAAGTAATTTGCTATTAGATTGAAAGAGAAACTTTAGAATTAAGGCTAGAAATGGAATTCTACATCGAACAAGCAAGACCCTCACACAGGGATGGAGTCTGAACAGTAGGTGGCGATACATATTAAGGAGTAAACCTGAACATAGCTTTTTATGAGATCAGACTTCTGAGACTGAGCAGCCGAAGCTATCTGTGCTCCCTCTAAGCATCAATGAAAAAGAAGGGCATGTAGACTTTACTTGGATCCCAAGTTTCAGCCAAGAAAGAGCTAACCCCTGCACATTGTAGAAGCCAAGCATAAACCTTTTCCAGCCTGAGTCTGTGTAATGCTCCTGGCCTACCTCTGCCATGGAGACGTTCCCATCAGTGCAAACTATACCATTCATACTGCAGTGTGTATCTTGAATAAAAGCCAGTAATAATGTAGTGAAAAGAAACCAAATATTGAAAGTCATGAAAAAAAAATCTCATGATAGAGTCCACAAAAGAGCCCCAGAAGAGAGATGATTTAATTCCCCACCATTTCCTCTACCCAAGAGCTCCGAATTACAGCATTCAGTTGCAGGAAAATTATTATCATTAAGCAGCCTACCCAAAGACTGTCCACAGCAGAACTACACACTTTTCCAAGTGCGCATTTTCCGTCCCAGCACAAGACATCGAATCGGATGTTTTGAGAATGAAGCTGAAGAAACCATCTTGTAGATATCCCCTGACCTGCGCAATATAAACTTCTTTATCCCTTACTTGAGTGAACACCCTTGTCACTGCGTC
>NC_022009.1:26296468-26324319 GCF_000317375.1 Microtus ochrogaster | reverse complement strand
AGAGAGAGAGAGAGAGAGAGAGAGAGAGAGAGAGAGAGAGAGAGAGAGAGCGCTGCTTTCCTTTTCCTTTCCTGGCCGTCCTTTCCCACCAGGGCACACAACAGAAGAAACTGCACCCTTTGCCCTTCTCTTTTTTTATTTCCCATGAATCTTTGGTTTGAAGACTTTAAACATCTCATCTTTTTAGGTGGGTACAGTTGGGGTAAAATAGACACATTTTAAAAGAAAGCAGGAAAGGATTCAGTGTTTCCTGAGTGTCAGAGCAAGGCCAGAAGCATGACAAATTCTGGGGACTTTCCAGAAGCACTTTGAGGAACAAATTATATTGAGACACAGTGGCTGGGAAGAGAGTGGATCATAATTTGAGAGCGCATGCAAGATTATTTTCTCCTGAGATGGGGGTCAAAGGACAGCAACATGAAGGACAGTATGTTTTCCATGGGACACAGTCTTAAGGAACCTTATCAATATTATATTTATTTATTTTATAGACCTAGGCCCAGCCATCACGCAGAAGCATCTTGGTAAATGTGAAGGCCCTGGGTGAGATCAAAGTGTGAGGATAAGATTTTGACTCTTGTCTAGTGTGCTAATGGAAGGTCCCAGTTATACACTCAATAAGCTAGAACTGCCATCAAAATGGCAGACACGTAAAATGTGAACATATTGGTGAAAATAAAACCTTATCTTCTCCCTTATTGCTTCCCCCATTAAGAAAAGATAGGGGTGGAGGGCAGAGAGATAGATGCCATGTTGCAAGATCAAAGGTACCCTGCATTGTGTGTGTGTGTGTGTGTGTGTGTGTGTGTGTGTGTGTGTGTGTTATGATGAAAGTATGTATAAGGAAGGGGGTGTCTTCCTGCGCAGGACCTTACCCCAAGCCTATTACTTCCATTTCCTTCTCCAAGTAGAGCCAGGCCCTGCTGCCACCAGCTCCCCATTGCAGGAACAGCTGGTAGAATCTATTTCAGCACAGACTCTTAGTGGAGAGTGTAAATCCCATAAGGGGCGCCTGCAAGCCGAGCTATCACCAGCCTGGTTGAGCTATTTTTGGAACCATCTTAACTGATTGTCCAACCCCCACCCCCACCAGTTCTCCAATCCACCTTCTTCTCCACCACCACCCCCAACCTGAGCCACCAAAGATTGACTGATCAATAATATGATAATGAGCAGGCAGCCAAGGGAACTTGTAAACAAGTGTCACAGGTAGATAGAGATGGGGATACACAATACAGGCGACGTGATTAAGGCTTTGGTGTCTTTACACAAAGAGCCATATAAAAATGCAAGCATCACAGATGGACTGGGGGTGGGCTCAGAGGAGGGAAGGGAAGGGAGCCTGCAATAGACAAAAAATATCTTAAGCAGCTTCTCCCCCCCCCCCCGTCTCTCTGTAACTGAATTCTTGATTTAGCCAAGCAGGATAAAGTGGCTCAATTTTGTCTTCTTTTTACACTGTTATTTAGGATGTTATAGTGATGTTGTGTGGTGACACATCATGTCTTATGGGAAAGATAAAAAATCATCAACGCTGTTTCAGTGTCTTTCTCTTCTTCTCATATGTATACGCAAGCACACCACGCGCGCACACACACACAGGCACCTCCTCCCAGCAACCTAGTTATAGGAGTTCAAAAACAACACTGTAAGGGCTATCTGAACAGGGCTGCTACTCAGAGGCAAGCTAAGAGTCAGGATTCCAGGATTGGCACTAAAAGGCCTAATTATATGTATTTTTTTTTCTAAAAAGTTTTTTTTATGTTTTATTTTATTTTATTTTTTGCTTTCAATCTCTACCTAGTGGACATGGAGCAAAGTGAAACTCAAGGTGACAGGGTTCAGAAGCTCCAGGACCCTGGTAAGCAGCTGCACTGCCTCTGTCTTCCCTTTGTCTTTTTTCTGTCTGTCTTCCCTCTGCAGCTGTCTTGCCTTGAATACATTCCTCCACCCCTTGGATGCTAGAATATACTAGCTGGATTGCAGTGTTCAGGGACATAGCACATTCCTTTAAACTTCCTGTGTCCCTAGAATAAGATCCACGCCCTCTGCTTGGATTGAAAGACACTGCCAGGTCTTCACCCAGTTTCTTAACTCACTCCCCAGCAAACGCCTCTAGGCACGCCCTTCTTCATTCTCTAGTTAACATGTCTCCTGTCATAGGAACGCAGCCACCCGTCCCCACCTTCATGCTGTCATGGCTCTCTGAATGCATGGCTTCCTCCAGGGATAGTTTTCACTTCTCATTCTCACCTCAGCTCCCTGGACCCTCCTTTGGGACAGCTGTCCCAGCCGCCCCTCTTAAACCTGGTCACTCCACTGCTGTTACTTAGCCTTGCTACTCATTATTCATTCGCAAATTGTCTCACTCTTGTCTGGAAAATGTAAGCTGTCTTGTTCATAGCTACATTACTAGCACTTAAAAATACTGGGACTCAATAAATATCATATGAATAATGTTGAATACACGTAAGTGTATTTCCTCTCCTAGAAGGGGAATCATAGTTCTTCTTTGTCAGAATTGGTAGAAGGACTATCTAAGAAAATGAACACTAAATTCATTCATAGTGCCTGAAATTTTCAGTTCTTCAAATATTTGGCTTTGTTTTCTCAGAATTGGGGAAAACTCTCTATTATCGTAACCATCCCAAGGAATGTTTCTTTATTCTCAGGGTTTAAAAATCATTGAATATTTTTTAAAGGCTCTCTACAAATAAGTTCTTCTAGCCTAAGAGTCCTTCTCTATATAAAGTTGCTTTGAATTTCCTTGGCTCATTTATTTATTTATTTAACAATAAATAATAAAATAAACTATGTTTATTTATTTATTTAACAATAAATGATAAAACAAACTAGGTTTGTTTGTTTGTTTATTAAAATAGAAACAGAACCCCCAAAAACATTTGGGTTCCTCAGACTACATGTGGGAACAAAGCACAGGGAAGAATTGCCCTAGACATATATTAAGAGGCAAATCGAGATTAATCTGCAGCTTGACTCTTATGAAGCCCACTTGCAAACTCTCAAGCATGTGCTATCTTAGTTGGTGGTTTAATTATGAAATACCCCAACTCCTATAATTACAGCTGTTTCCCATGAATGGCTGCCTCTCTAAAAGTAAAATATTGGGATAAGTAGTCACACCTGGAATCTGGAAGGATCCTCAGCAAGGATGACTGAAGAGAGCAGTCAATTGTGTTAACACCTTACTGGGGCTTCAAAGAAGCAGCCAGCATTGACAGTTTGATTGATATAATTATGTGCAATTAGAAAGCCCGATAACTATTTTTGATTCCTGAAACAAAGGTAACCTGTTTTTGAGTTCAAAACAATTTTGTAAAAGAAATTCTTTTGAAAGGTTTTCTCACACCAAGGCCAAGGGAAACAGGGAAACTTCTGGCAGACAAACATTTTTGTGTGTGAACCCAAGAGGAGGGTAAGAAGAGAGACCAACTTCATCTACAGCAATGATAGCTCCATTGTATATAAAGCAACTCTATGTGGTGGTGGTAATTATGTGGATCTTTCTGGACTGTGATTGTACCCCTATTGGCATTCCACACCATCAGGTTCCCTAGGAAATGTGAAAACTCCACTAAAATCTTCATTAAATGAACGTGTTAGGATCCTACCCATTGAAAATCATGACTAGCTTCATCCAACTGATAGCTACAATCTATGGCTTGGAAGGAAAAGTGCAAGCTTTACTGTAATCTTAAGTGACAAGATATGACTTTGGCCTTCCAGATAGGTTAGTAGAAAGAAAATATTTATCTACCATCCTGTTCTGAAAGAAAACATGATTTTTCTCAGCTTACTTAACTTCCATGTCAGACCAAGATGTATTTTTTCTACTTTTTTTTATTATAGATGGCTATTGTACCAGGAAGTGGCCTTTGAAATGTGATTCCTGACTTTAAAGTTATGTGAAATATTTTAAATATTTGTTGAGCTTTTAATGCTATTAAATGAAGTTTCTGTAGATGGCCAAATGGAGTATTATTTCCCTGTCAGAAGATGGAAGTTGAATGTGACATGTACAATAGAAATCTGGTAGATTTGGTCCAAGACATGATAAAGACACATATTTCAAAAACAATACTTTTAAAGTATCTGTTGCTAAAGGACATTGTCACCTACAGCAAAAAGATCTTTATCAACCTCACATCCACAGAAGGCTAACTTCCAAAATATATAGAGAACTCAAGAAACTAGATATCAACAAACCAATAATCCAATTAAAAACAGGATACAACTCTAAACAGAGAATTCTCAATAGAAGAATCACAAACGGCCAAGAAAAAAATGTTCAACATCCTTGGTCACCAGGGAAATGCAAATGAAAACAACTCTGAGATTTCATCTTACACCTGTCAGAATGGCTAAAATTCAAAGCACAAGTGACAGCTCATGCTGGAGAACATGTGGAGCAAGGGGAACACTCCTCCATTGCTGGTGGGAGTGCAAACTTGTACAGCCACTTGGAAATCAGTATGGTGGTTACTCAGAAAATTAGGAAACAATCTACCTCAATATCACTGATGGATATATACCCAAAGGATGCTCATTCATACCACAAGGACACTTGCTCAACCATGTGGCTTTATTTGTAATAGTCTGAACCTGGAAACAACCTAGATGTCCCTCAACTGAGGATGGATACAGAAAGCGTGGTACATTTACCTAATGGAGTATTACTCAACTGTTAAAAACAATGACCAGGAAATTTGAAGGCAAATGGATAGAACTAAGAAAGAAACATCATCCTGAGTGAGGTAACCCGGATGGAGAAAGGCAAACATGGTACGTACTCATTGATAAGTGGATATTAGCTTAAAATAAAGGATAAACATGGTACAATCCACATCCCCAAAGAAGATGGGTAACAAGAAAGGTTCATGTGGGGGGACACCCAGATCTCCCTAGGAAAGGGAAATAGAAGAGATTTCATAAGTGAACTGAAGGCTAGTGCGGATGGGAACATGAGAAATCAGATTGGGGGAAGGTTGGAGTGAGGTGACCTGGCACAAAAAAAAAAAAAAATCTCCCAGGAATCTACAAAGAAGATTAAGATTCCTAGCAATAGCTGGTACGTAGCCCAAACTAGCCATCTTCTGTGACCAGATTGGTCCCTAGCACAACTGTCATCAAAAGAGGCTTCATTCAGATGCAGACACACAGCCAAAGATTAGGCAGAGTTCGGGAATCTTGCAGAAGAGGAAGAGAAAGGATTTTAGGAACCAGAGGGGTCAAGGATACCACAAGAAAATTCACAGTATCAACTAATTCGGCCTCATAGAGACTCAGAGAAACTGAAACGACAACCAGGGAGCCTGCATGGAACGAACTTAGGCCCTCCCCATATATGTTACAGTTGTGTAACTTGGTCCTCTTGTGGGACTTCTAACAGTGGGAGCAGGAGCTGACTCTTTTACAGGCCTTTGGGACACTACTCCTCATACTGGGTCATCTTCCTGGCCTTAATACATGGGGAGATGCTTAGTCTTACTATAACTTGATATGCTATGTTTTGTTGATACTCATGGGTGACTTGCCCTTTCTTAAGCAGAAACGAAAAGGAGGGAGTTGGGGGTTGGGAACACAGGGGGCATGGGAGGAGGGACTGGGAGAAGAGATTGCAGCTGGGATATAACATAAGTAGATAGATAAATTTTATTTAAAATTCATATTTATAAAACATTTGCTGCTGCTGATTCATAGATGGAGAGTCAGCATGCTTACGTATACTATTACAGCCCCCTGGAAGCCAAAAATTTAAGTAGCTATCATTAAGCACTATTTTACTGCTAATATTTAATGCTTCAAAAAGTTATGTGAACATCAGTGAAAAATGGGTATACTTACTCAGATTTTAATTTTTCTAAGTTATAAGAACCCCCATAACACCTTGTACTAAGATAATGCAAGTCAAAGTACCCATCTATGGGGGTTTGAATGATAAAGGCCCTCATAAGCTCATAGGGAGTGGCACTATTTGGAGGTGTGGCCTTTTTAGACTAGGTGTGACCTTGTTGAAGGAAGAATGTCACTGGAGTGGGCCCTGAGGTTTCAAATGCTCAAGACAGGCCCATTGACTTGGTGCTCGCTGTCTCTTCCTACTACCTGCTAATCCAGATACAGAACTCTCAGCTACCTCTCTACCACTATGTCTGCCTGCATGCCTCCAAGCAGCTTCCCGTCAGGAAAATAACAGACTAAACCTCTGCTCCAGTTAAATGTTTTTTTATGTTTAAATAAGAGTTTCTGTGGTCATGGTGTCTCTTCACAGCAGTAGGAACTCTAACACACCATGCTACATATATGTCTTTCAGCACCTATGCTCCAGGCAACTGTGCTTTAGAAAGTTTATAGTGTTAGCAGAGATGCTAAATTTTGGGTTCTACCTTTAACTAAACTTTATTCATTCTGAATCGAATGCAAATTCAGAATTTAACTGAATCTGGACTGAAAAATTCCTTTACAGCCTCCATAAAAGATGGGTTTGAGAAGCAAATTAAGACATTAAGACAGTCTGCTGAGGCTCTTACTTGGATATAAAAATATTTCAAACATGCCACAAGTAACTTAGGAGAAATATGTTACCTTATTCGAATAAGCTGGGAATTATAATTCAGGTTTCCATATTCCCTAAGATCATTTTTATGATGGAGGCACACACACACACACATACACACACACACACACTGGGTTAGTATACATATTTGAAAAAAAATGTTTAAACCTCATAGTTCCTTCATTAATTCAGATTCACTCTCCCTTATGGCTACCTAAAATTGTTCATTTGTTTGTAATGCTTTAGACTCTTCTATAACGCAACAGAACACAGAATTCACTAATAATCATCTCAAGCACCATAAAATACCATCACTTAGAAAGGTAACTTTTCAACACTTTTTAAAATTGGTTTTATTGAGCTATATAGTTTTCTCTGCTCCCCTCCTTTCTTCTCTCCTCCCCCTTAATCTTCTCCTATGGGCCCCACCCTCCCAATTTACTCAGGAGATTTTACCTTTTTCTATTTCTTTTCAAAGAAGAATCTCTAATTAACTTCCCTAAACAGGACTAAATTCTCTTAGAATCATTTCTTCAAACTCTGCTTAACTAAGGCAAAGGACTTGACCTTTTAGCCAAATCAGTGCAAGGCATTGTGTTTAGATACAGCCAATTCTCTTTGGATTTGTGTTATCACAGTCTCCACCCCCCCCAAAAAAAGTACTTTTACTAATTTTCTTTCCAAGGTTTTAGAAAATTATGATACAAGATCAGACCAGATACAAGATCAGACCAGATATAGTATTCTCTGTAAAATAATTCAAGTTCATTCTTTTGAAGAAAAGATTTTTTTTTCTAGCTTATAGTACTCAATAAACTGTTGAGTAAGGGCTTCTATGTATCCACAGTAAAAACCAATGGCCAAACAACAATTAAAGATCATCAATTATTGTAAAATCCACTCTATTGCTGACTGATTAGTTCTGTGGACTTGATACATGGATTTCTTAGCTCTGCAAGTATAATCTCTGATATTGTAATCTCATCATTTTTAAAGTATGAATTCAGTGGAATATTAATTGCCCTTCAACAAAGCATTGACTTGCTTTTAGTACAATAATAATAGATCAGAATTTATGAAAAGTTTACTTTGCAGACACTGCACATAATTGTGAATTTTTCTTCCCAAGTGAATAACCAAGAACAAAACAACAGATTTTGTGAATCACTAAGAACTCCTTAGCTCACTTAAAATTTGCAGTACAGATCCCTTTAGTGGAGATAGTTCAAAGTAGCCATAAATGCCTTTCTATTTTCTTTTCCCACCAAGTTAGTATTCCTGCTCCACAAACACATCAAGCATATTCTTCCACGACTATTAACTTTTGTGGGGAGTACCTTCTGAATGCCATCCCCTCATCCTTCAAGGCAAGATCCTTCCCACAGTGCATGCATCAAATGTCTACACTCAAATGCCAATTTCTCAGAAAGGCTTCTAGGACTTTCCTTCATAAATTCTTACTTCTGCCCATCTCCAAGTATTTATTTGACCCCATTTAACTTTATGTATTGTCATTTGCCATCATCTCTACTCATTCATGTGTTAATACTCCAGCTTGGACACATTCAGCATTGCATTCCTGGGAATAGAATGAAAATCACCTTTGGTAAATAGTTCTTCAAACTCCCATATGTTTTAGAGTTTGGAGCTCTGGGCAATCTACTTCCCGAACACCATTTCTACAGCTGTACATCGCCTATGCTGCAAGCACAAGGATCAGAAAGCTAAGGTCCTTGGCCCCAAACTGATTGCCTATATTTGTAAATCAAGTTTTGTTGGAAGCAAGCCTTTGTCATGAGTTTATATGTTGTCTATAATTGATCTTTAAATATAGTGGCAGAACTAAATAGGAGTGACAGAGGCCACTACAGTACTTACTATCTGATCATTTGTATAAAGAGTTAGCTAACCCCTAAATAGACTCACAGAGATGACATTTATTCAGAGCCAGTGGCTCCCGGTGTGAGATGAACATTGAAGGTTACTATTATTTCCAGCTAAAGAACATTCTTTATAAGAAAGGGTATGAGCGTGAAAGTCAGCGTTGCCTTCCCTACATGTATTTTAGCATCAATAGAATTACTTACGGGCAGCACTTGGATCGATCATAATTGAACTGTAGACTAAGTGATGGTTTAGAAAGGAAAGCTAAACCATTATGTAATCACGTAAGCCTGTGATGAAATCCTCATCAATAAGCATTTGCTACCTGCAAGTAAATGTGGCACAAACCGACGCTGGGTGCAGAGGGTCCAAGTGAACCAAGTGTTCTTTGACACAAATCAGTTTGAGCTGCAGGGCATTACCACATTGCAGGGAGAGTAAATTCTTGCCTTCAAGGGTGGTAGCAATAAAATCAAGCACAACCAAGTATACCAAGAGCAAAGTATACTTGTAAGTGTAAGGAAAAGTTCTTCCAGGAATACAAATGCTAGATGAGGGCTAGCTCCCTAAAGGGATGTTGTCATTTTCTTCTGACATTGTTTTGAGTAAGAACTGGCCATGAAAGCTGAGATAGTCAAATAGCTCAGCATGACAGCTCCTACTGCAGAGTCCCAAATCAGAATGGAGGCAAGGCCATGGCAAACTGGTACAGCTGCTCAGCGGAAGACCGCATAAATTATCCCTTCCAGCAAGACATTGAAAATTGGCACAGCCTGCTTACCCATAGGAAAGGCAGTCATTGTGCCTTCAGCCCATGTGTCTCTTCCGCTGATTGATAGAAAATGATCTTGATGGTATTCTGTTGCAAACAGTGTGGGAGAGCATATGGCTATTGTTTAAAGGAGCTACATAGCCCTAGTTTTTCCTTCTTCCGTTCTGTTTGAAGGGAAGTCACCGGACTTTGCCTTTAAATTAGGTGAAGGTGATGTAACAAAGTAAATCAGAAATGATGAGGTTCTTATAGCCCTCAGCTCGAGGTGGTGAGATGGTAAAAGGACAATTATTCCTTAAATGTTCCTTTACCCCTCCTTATCCCAGAGGATGTCTGAGGCGACGGTACATTAGTATGGTAATGTCCAGATTCAGCCTTCCCGTTGCCATTGACCCACCAGAGAATCAAATGGTAATTAAAGCGCTGAATGTTGAGGTTCACTGAAAACGAAGGAGGAACTTGGCTTTCCACTCATGCTGGACACCAGGGGAAACCGGTCTGTCAGGAGGAGAAGTGGGGGCATCGTGACGTGATTACTGGTGTGTATTAAGATCGTACAGGGAGAACTGATCTTTGGTGATGAAATTAGTCTAGTCAGATACTTCAGACCATTCAAAAATGGTAGTCAGAAATAAATCATGTTTTCACTTGACAGGAAATGAGATAGGCTGTTCTAGGCCACTGTGTAACATTTTTTGGGTGAAAACAGCTTATAAGATCCAACATTTATTTTTGGCCATGTCAGAAGCCATGCAAAAGTAATTAGGAACTTCTGAAATATGGTATTGAAAGGATAATGAATGCAGAAGCCAATAATATAAAATAGGCATATTATGTTTCAGTGATTACATAGTAGATTAATGTATCACAAAACCCACCGTAGTCTTTGGGATGCACCATTTCTTTGCTTGTAAGATTCAGAGAATAAGTGGGAAACTTGTGATTTCCAGAGTCATAGCATTTGGGGATTGGTATTTTGTAGTTATTGCCTGGGATTTTTAAGAATTTTGTGATTGGACCGTATGCTTGCAAGTAAAGCTCAGTTGTATGATGGGTATGAAGCAATGATTTGTGTCTTAGCTCTCAAAGTGTCCTGGCCACCTGTTTTTCCATCCCTATACGTAGAGCTATGAATTTGGAGCTCAAGTGACTCCTGTTTTACAGACTGAGAAAGAAATTATGAAAAGCTGGGGAAAGCCTCTATCCTGTTCTTTGAACAAGGAGTTTGATTTGCACTCAGAACCAGGTCCCACAAACCCTATCTTCTGAATATAATTTTGTAGAGATTAAAAGATTTATGTGGGGCTGAAAATTTGCCTCAGACAATAAAGTGCTTTCTCCACAAGCATGAGAACCTAAGTTTGAATCCCCAGGTCCCACATAAAAAGTTATATATGGTTACATAGTGGCTCGTACCTTTAATCCAAGCATTCAGGAGGTATAAGGAGATTGATTTCTGTGAGCTCAAGACCAGCCTGGTCTACACAGTGAGTACAGAGCAAGAAGGAGAGACAGAGCTACACAATGAGACCCCCGTCTCAAAACAACCAAAAAGCAAAACAAAAACAAAAGTTATGTTTGGAAAAACATTTCTGCTGACATTCCAGCACAGGGAAATGTTGGAATAGGTGGATCCCTGCAACTCACTATCCTTTCCAACAAGGCTGGATGAATCAATGAGCTCCAAACTCAGCAAGAGACCCCGTGTCAGTTAACATGGTAAAGAACAGCAGAGGAAGGAAGGCAGCCAATATTAACCTTAGGCACAGGCACAAGCACGCACACACTCATACTGGCATATGCATGTGCACACATCCACATAATTACATACACGATACGAATGCGTGCACACACACACACACACACAAAGGATGTAACAACTGAAAGTAATATGATGCAGAGTCCACTCCCAACCAAGATTAATCTTTTTATAATACTATCCTGTTTTTGTTACTCCTGCAGGTATTCATCGGCAAACATGCAAATGTCTGTTACCCATCTCAATCAACTATATGAGGGACAGTTTAACTCCTACGAGACTGAACTGAATAGCTGATCCTTGTGGCATCAGTAGAAGGGATCCTCAACCCCTAATAATCTGATCTTCCCTGGAGTGAAGTAAAAGGCTCTGAATTCATTTCATATAGGGTTCACCACCAGCTGCCACAAACCCCTCCATCAAAACCCTGGAAATTACCATAGATTCACTGAGCTTCCTCAAACCCCAGTCCTGTCCTGTCACCTTAAGCATTTCACAGAAGAAGCAATTCCCTTTGACAAGTCAGAAAGGTCAGAGAAGTGCCCAAGAGGCCGGAGAAGGTGATGTTTCTATTATTACAAGTTCAAGTGATCAATGAGCAGTCCAAGCTGTGAGACCCGAGAGCTGTTGCGAGCATCAGTGGACTTGGGTGCCTATTTAAATGCCAGGATAGAAAGCACACGGTCGGGAGCGATGCTGCTGCTCATTTTTCTCTTCACTGAATGCCATTATAGCTCTTACCATTAATAATGGGGCCTCCAAGAAACTGCCCCAGGTCCAAAAGCTAATTACTAGGAGAATAAGTTCAACAGATCCTGGAGCTCTCGGTCATCGCCCTGTGCAATACTGCCACCCAGGCTGGCAAAGCTGCTAGGTTTTTATTTTGTTTTATTTTTCGGAGTCGTTCCCATTTTCTTTAAAGGATCAGCTTGAAGCTTATAAGTGTTGTGTCATTATTCATAACTAGCCTCTAAGACAGTGTTTTTGCCAAAATTTCACTTTTAATGAATTGGGAATAATTTTCCTTAGACTAAGAAATCTATATTTATCTTTAAAGATGGAGCCTGTGGTTCAGTTTCAAGACATTAAACTTACGTGTAACAATTGATTTAGTAAGTGAATTAACTTCTCTGTATCTGACCTGGTATTGGTCAGTGAAAATAAGAGAATTAGTACATGTCCCCAAGTTGGGAAGGGCTCCGATGTATAGACAAGTAAGCAAAGTGATGGCCACGAAGTGACAGTTCTGAGCTGTGTGCAGTACCATGAGACCTCAAAGGTAGACAAAGTTGGTGTGTCTAGAGTGGTCAAGAAACACTTGTGTAGGCCGGTGCAGACAGTTGCGCTGTCGTGCAATGGTGAGCAGATGGTTGCTAGGCAGATACAGAGAGGAGCAGTAGGAAAGGTAGGCTATGGGCATCGGAATGGGAGTGTATGCGCACTCAGTGAACTGGGGCAGCCACAACCTGCTGGCTAAGACTAAAGCTCTAGGTTATAATGGGAAGAGACAAGAGACAGGAATAGACATATTACTAAGAGATGCTCAATAAAGCATCAGGTGCAACTTGGCAATTCAGCGATGCAGGTAAATTTGATTTCAGCTTTCTAGTTATCTTTTTCAATGTAGTCTACAGGCCTCTATGGTTATTCCTGATTCAGTCTCTAGTATTTAGAACCCATGTTTACATAAATAAACACCGTGTTAGAGGCTAGTTATGAATAACGATGCAACACTAATACAAATATAGAACTCAGCTAAGAACAACTCCAGATGGTTCAAGGTTGCAGAAAGACAAATGAAAAGAAACGGGATTTAGTGTGAACGGTGGGATGTGGACTCCTTCACACTCACTGTTAGTAATTATCTGGGCACTCACTGAGTATCAGCATGCCCATATAGATAGCAGAGGTAGCAGGGAGGAAAAAAAGGCATTGGAACAAGGAAGTCAGAATCAGTGGACAGGGTAAATATGCATCTCATTTCCAGAAGGAGAATAATGCACCACACTATAAAGTGTGATGAACAATGAAACATGGTAATACAAGCCAACCTCTATTTCTGGTCCTGACCTACAGAAAATAATCAATGGCTGCTAATAGATTTTACATGATAAGAATCTGTGAAATCCAGACACTTTAAGAAATAAAGTGATCAGTGTTTCGGTGTCCTTGTATACAGACTTAGCATCCACCTACTCTGTGGCAAAGAAATGAAAAGTCCATAGGAAATACTGGGAAAGGAGGAAGAATAAGGTAACATCTTAATGCTCAGTTTCCATGTCATTGAATGTTAGTCATGATTTCCACGTGCGTGTCAATGCCTATGTATGTGTTTCTTTTTAAACAAGTATGTAAATATACAAGAACCAAACCACAAAGAAATATGAGCCCTCATCATATGCTGGGATGATTCACTATCTGGCTTTTTAAAATTTTTCTGGCTCTCTCTGTTTCTCTTTTGAGTTGATTAGTAGTCATCAAAAGGCATTTGTTTGTCAATAACAGTGACTGGTGAAGATAAGCACTCTAGCTATTGGCAACTCTGCCTACACAGAGGCAGTTTGCTTGCCATTGCTCATTACACTCACAAGGAGATAGCCATTCTTCTCTAGCCGGGAGTTGCTAGACCAATCAGGTTTTTCTCTCTACATCTTCCCCTGTATTCTCTGTCTCTGTAGAAAAGGCAAGTCGCATGCGTTTTCTACCAGAGGAAAACCACTTCCAGGAAATAAGCATGCTCTCACCCCTCCAGCTTTTCTGTTTCTAAAGCCTTGCTCTTTATTACTCCAGAGAGGAGTCACCCTCTGTTTATTGCTGTAGGTTTTATCTTGCCCACACTGTGGATAACACCAATTGTCTTTCTGTCATCTCCTAAATTTCAGAGCTCCATTTCATTCCATTCCTACTACAGCTCATGCCACCTCCAGCAGTTTAGGTTGTTTGGGGGTTTTATGTTTGTTTGGGAGGATTTTGTTTGAGGTTTTTGTTTGCTTTTGTGTGTGTGTGTGTGTGTGTGTGTGTGTGTGCGCGCGCGCGCGCGAGCGCGTGTGCTCATGCACGCATACATGACATTTTTGTTTTTAGTAAGTCTGAAAAAAATGTGCCAAGTTTAATTTAAATTTAAAAAGGATACTCATTTAAGAATGAAAAAACTAAATTTATAAAGACTCATGCTTGCTGTTAGTCACCTCGAGGCTTTCGGCAATGTACTGGCTCCCATGGACTCAGGTTTTTTCATCTGTACTATGATTGATATCAAACATGTACCCCAAAGCCTAACGGGGCTCCTGAGCTCACAATCACTCAAATATTTTTTTGGCTTAGAGGATAGTCTCTATTGCAGTCTCTATTACATTTTTCCTCTCTTTTGAATAATCATAGAACTTAACATTTTTCTACTGTAATATAGCTTCAGGCATTCAGGTAACAGACAGTTGGATTACCCTAACTGTTCATCAAACCTCTTACTTACAGCCTTGATACACTCTCTTGCCTTTCATTTTCTAGCAGGCCATTGTTCAGTAGCCACCACAGGCCTGCTGTCGACAGAGGGTAAAGGGACTGTTGATGAAAGAATAGTAATTTTGTTTCTGGATAGTACATAAACAAATGGTCTCTGAAACAGCTCAATTTCCAGATGAAAATATACAAGTTTTTTTGGAAGATCCATTTCCACCATGTACAATAAAAACTAAGCACTTTCTAATTTTTAATAAAATCTTTAAAATGCTATGAATATCCAGTTACTTAGACAGTAGATTAGCCAGAAAATGCTTCATACTTTTATTTCGTTACTTTTTAAATGTGTAAGCCTATGCCTAGTCTCTCTCTCTCTCTCTCTCTCTCTCTCGTGTGTGTGTGTGTGTGTGTGTGTGTGTGTGTGTGTGTGTGTGTGTGTGTATGCTAAGAAGTCAGCCTACCTTGTAAATATGGGCTGGGTTACAATCTCTAGTCCTCAGGATTATCTAGGAATCTCTCTGAACCTTGGAGCAATCTCTCCAGCACTATGGCATTTCTTTTAGAACAAGCATTCCCTAGTCTATAAATTTCCTTTCTTGGAATTGATCCTGAAACTGAAAACTAAATTTGCTGAGATTGTCAGGTCAATAGGTAAACTTATATTTGTGGCTAATGGCTTGAGAAAGTCTAGATTTTAAATTATAATCTTCTATTCTATGAGATTTAGATGCAACCTGTTACTATATGTAATATACTTTATATATACATACTTCCCATATAATATGTATATATTAGGCCCAATGAAAGCAAAATCGACCTTTAGATACATTTTTCTCATTACCAAACAGGAATGGAGAGTTTTGGTGGATAATATTAGCTTTGGCAAATATTTGGTCATTGTATAGTTTATACCTCATTAGTTATTACGCAGTCAAACTATTAAAAAAGGTAAACTGAGGTTTAATAATATTTCAAAGTTCATCTGAGCAACTTGTGACTCATGAACTGGGAGTTCAAACTGAAGGTGTTAAGGAGCTCTTCTGTGGGAACAGTGGGGTGCATCTTATAGAAAGGAGACAGAAGTAAGTCAAGAAAGGCTGTGGATGGTTACTTGTACGCTCTCATTTGGTCTATCACATGGGAAAGTCTAGTTAAATAAGCTACTGGAGAGTTCGCATACACCACATTACATTCTGACTTTTCTAAAGTATAGTACTACACACACACACAGAGAGAGAGAGAGAGAGAGAGAGAGAATAACTCAACATTTGCTTATTTGTTTATGAGGCCTACCTGGCTTGGCTCATCTGCCAGGAGTTCCTCAGGCATAATCACAATCTAAATTTATTTCCAAGTCCCCTTATCTTCAATAAAGAATTTGTGCCCAACTGATACTGAACTTAGCAAGTCACAGATGTAACTCTGACAGTTAAACAAAATGCCCCAGAGTACATAAAAAATACCCCAGGGGTAGAAGAAAAAGCATAAATATCTTTTTTTTTTTTGCTCAAAATAACAGGTGTCTGAAATGTTAGCTCCTGAAAGAAGAGAAGGCATACAGTTTGCATAGCTCCACGCAAGTGGTCATATCATGTTCAAGTCAGAACTAAGAAATAAGGAAAAAGGAAGAAAGACACGGCCCAACAAACAGTCCAGTGTTCCACACCTCAACGCAGAGATGCACACACAATGTGGAAAAAGAACCTGATTTGTTTAACTGAATGTCGCATCCTGTCTACTTTCATATCAGGTGCCTGATCATAATTCTTAGATTTTCTAAATTCTATATGATTTACAGGTATTGACATAATCTTCTAAGAATACAACTGCATGTTCAATTTTCACTGTACACAAAAGATAATTATCTTTAGCCTGGAGCTCAGGGAAGAGTTAAATATCATAGAAAAGCCGCATTAGATAACTATAAACACCCTACGAAAATGTTCTTTCTTTGTTAATATTTGGTTTAACTTGATCTCAGAGGACATCTGAGGAAGCTGGAGATAAATGGTGTTGTAGTTCTCACTGTTAAAATGCTATTCATTTCTGCCTCTCCCAAGAACAAGGCAGGGATCTAATAACACAGAGCCAGCAACCTTAACCATGTATATAATTTTAATTATGCTGCAGGCTGGGCATGGGGAGCTTGTCATGTTACCTCAGCATGCCATGTTTCAACAAGTTATTTGAGTATAAACTAAGATTCTGAGAGGAGAAATACTCTTTTCAGAGAGAGCTAGCCTGATTTCTCATCACTGTCCACACAAAGTTGAAGACTTTCAAAGTCACAATAGAGAATATGTCAAGAGATCAAAACAGGTATCATTTTTCTTTACCGGAAATCAACACTCTTGCCTCAAAAGTTCTTACTTCTCTGGCTTTGTTTTCTTTTAGTTCAGGTTTATATTATTTTATATTCATATTTTCACCATTAAAGGCAAAAGTGTGGTGATATTGCCTAATCAGACCTATGCATTTTAAAGAGAACACTTTCATTTTAGTACACTATTAAACTTTATTACTAGTGATATAATGATATCACTAATAATATATGATATCAAGGTTCCCCAAACAAATGCGTAGGAATTTGTGAAGTCAAACACTTCCATTTGTTCTGGTTGAATAGCAAGCATTTGTTTGCCATGTATGCAGTGATGCAGTGCAAAATGAATCTCAACATGGCCTAAAGAGGGCTCATCAAAAGTTACTCAGCACTTTATTGTTAATGTTAAGTCCAATGGTAACTCTGATGGGTCTGGAAAAGATTGCCTTTGGAAAAAGTAATTGGCTGGAGAAAGTAAGAATGATCATCGCATGGACATCTACCGAGCAACTAACTAATATGACTTTGGAACCAATTTCTATCCAGTTCTAAGCATGTGAAGTTCCAAAAAGAACATCTTTCCAGTTGAGATGCTATGATACCATCCACCATCTCTTTCACCATCGTTTCTTTAGCATGTTAGCTCTGTGTCACCTGTTCTCACTCAGAAAAGTACTGTGACATTTCCAGTTTAGAAATGAGAAAATTGGGACTTAAAGAGATTCTTCCAAAGATGCATAGATAGATCATTAATGAAAAAAGGCAGGTACTGATCTCAGCTATGTGACTCCAGGCCTGTCCTTACATTAAATTGCCTCTCTTTGTTGACATTATAACAAAGGTCAACATTAATATAGAAAAAATAAGACAAAATTGCTATGACATATTGATGCTGTTCTGTAATATTTTCATCAACAGAGTAGTATTAAAATATTTTGGGTAACAGCAGTTGCTGAAACTACAAATGGTCTCTATGTATACCTGGAGAAGTGAAAGAATGGTAGGAAAGTATCTATAGGTAGCAATAAGCTGCCATTTTAGTGTGTGACAGTCACATTTTGAAAATCTATTTATTTGCAAATCATGTGTAAAAAGTTTTATACTATAGAGATTATGCAAAGATAAGGAGAAATAGGCATTCACATTCCAGTTAAGTATGTGTTTGTCCCAATCCTGTTGGAATGCCTGCCTGTCGACATTTAAAGTGCACTGATGCTCTGACCCAGCAACCCCACTTGTATAGATTTACTCAAGAGAGTAGATGCAAACAAAGACTAAGGGGGGGAAAAACATACATTTTCTTACCTTTTTTGCAATAATAAAAGAGTGAAAAATTACAACTTATATAAATTATTAGGGTACAACAGTTTTCAAAGAGAATATTATAAAATGCTATATCTTCTCAAATCTTGTGTTACATGAAAAGTCAAAAGAATAAGTAAGACTTTAATAGTCTTCCGTGAACTATTTCCTGTTTTAGTTATTTTCTTATTGCTGTGACAAAGTGTCTGATAAAAGCAGTGTACAAACTGGAGGGTTTCTATTCCATTCCTGTAGGGAAGCAATGAGGTGGGGGCAGCTGATTGTATTGTGTCCACAACCAGCAGGCACAAAGAGACGAATGTTGGCGCTCGGCTCACTTCCTCCTTTAATTTCACCTGGTACTCCAACCTGTGGAATGGCCCTGCCTCCTATAAGGGTGGTTATCCTCTCCTCAATTAATCCGGTCCTAAAATTTCATCACAGACATGCCCCAAAGTTTGTCTCCTAGGTGACTCTAGATCCTGTCAAATTACACTGATAATCAGTGTTAACCACCCATAATCCCTAAGAAAATCTATGATATTTGAAAATATGTAGAAGAGTATGTTAATGGTTGAATCGAAAAGAAGTAGAAAGAGTGGCAATAAGTATATGTTACAGATTTACATAGTATCTCTGGAAGAATATGCAAGAAAAATATGCAAGAATAATAATTCACACTGCCTTTGAGAAAGGGTGTGGGTGGTGAAGATCCAACATCAAAAGGGAGATTAATTTTTATTGTCAATGTATTTTATTCCATATATGTCCTTAAGTATTTAAAATTAACACCAATTTGATTTATAAAGAAAAGTTTGGCTTTTGTCATTTTGTGTAAAAGTGGAAACTTGCAGGTACCATGCTCACAGACAGATCAATAAAGCATCATTATGCATGGGACCTTAGTCTGTGATTTCCCAGTCCACGAAAGCTCTAAGATAAGTAGCTATCAATAAAGGGAATGAGCCAAAGATAGTTTTAAATTTTCCTTCCGGAAGGACTTAATAGTGAAGAATCAGCCACCAGGAGGCTGTGTGAAAGGCATTTCTGAGTTGAACAGAGAAGTGAAAGAAAACATTTTGTGAGTCTCAGGAAGATCAGGCCATAGGATAAAATCTCCTATTCTGATATTACTCTATGGAGAGGAGAAAAGTGGGGAGATAGAGAGGAAATAAGAAGCAAGGCAGTACAGAGGAAGTAACAGGAGGGCAGGAAAAGACCACTATCTGATATAATAAAATGCACCCTGCCAAGCTATGCTTAAATTAATCAAAAAATACTGGCATACTGTTGACTTTGTCAAAACTATAAATGGCGTAGGCTTAGAGAATGAAGACAGGGAACTAGGGCAAAAGTCCAGGCAGATAATAAAAGAGCTGATAGAAGAATGAGAGGAAATCTCCAGTAAACCTGTTCAGAGTCAAGATGTAAAAGGATGCATCCTTATGGCAAGGCCCACAAATCTCTGACAGTGTGTGCCCCCTGCTGATGGCATCTGCATGAGAAGCAGACAAACATCCATATTGTTTATGGTCCTCTAGTTATGTCTAAGATAAGCATGGCACTATTAAAGAAAAACTAGTAAGACTTCAAAGTCAAAGAAATTAGTGATTGAGATTGGGGTTTCTACATCTGCCTCAGTAATAAAACACACGCTGAGAGTTCCCATGAACCCACAGAATGGGGCAGGCAACCTGTGAGTGGAGGTTCAGGGTGAGAAAACAAAAAGCAAATTAATATTTGTCAACATATATTCACTAGATTCAGTTACAGTATGGCCACTCTTAGTGAGCACACATGTCTAACATTCATTCATATGTCACAGAGCTTGAAGCTGTAGAATGAGTAAGGAGAGTGAGGGCCCTACCATAATCACTTAATATAAAGGTCCGAAAATCACCTTCCATACTTTCACACCAGCAAACATTCCAATCAATGAGAATATCTTACCTGTTTCCAGAAGGGAATGTGTCAGAGGTTGTGGCCCACCTCATACAGCTGGAACCAAAGTAATAGGCGATTTCCTCCAGAATTCTCCAGAGAGCAGACCTGGTTTTGCTAACTGACCCTCAGGCCAGCCTGGAGTTCAATTCCCCATGATGAATGCCAACTCTGTTGTTTCTTTGCATTTGCAAAGTAAGTTCTAAGCTGCAACCTTCTTTATCAAATATCTTTAAGCACATTTTTGGCAGATGAATCCAATCCAGGGATGACCTCAATTTAACCAAAGATCTTGTTGTTACACTCTGTTATGTTGGGTGATAGCAACAAGGGAGGAATCTGTGATGAGCTCTCATGGAAGGATTTGGAAGACAGAGGCAGTAAGATTAAGAGTAAGTGATAATAAAAAAAATCATAGATACCAACAGGAGAGAACAGGAGAGAGTGTTGACGAAAGAATAGGAGTAGAAACTCGTAGCTTCTTCCTGCTAAGAATTGTTCACCATGGAGCAGGATGACAGGAGAGCTAAAGGGAAGTTGGACAGAAGAAAATTTCATCTCTGCCTCAAGACTCCCTTTATCTGTCTGTTTTCATATTTTCCCTCCCTTAAGAATGTCACACAATCCCTTAAAACTAACCCTTTCCCAAAATCTCTTGCAGCAGAAAAGCAGGAAATACACAGCAGATAGCATCCAGTATCTTCTCTGAGCAACTTTTCAGAGAACCTACATCCTATAAAAGAGACATGTGAAATGTTTCTGGATGTATACTGAAACTTGATCCATTCAATCCACTATGTCTCCTGTACTGGCAAATCACCAGAGATGGCTTCAAAGCTTGAGTGATGGAAGGCACTGAGATGCAGCAGGAGACAAAGCTGAGACTTAGGAGAAAAGCCTCCTCCCTACCAATCCCAGGCAACAAGATGATGGGATTTCTATACAATGAGATTCTAGTTAACAATCAGATAAGAGGCAGCAAGAACCCATATCCCTATTGAAGAAACAAATGCAAATGTCAAATGAGACTAAGCTGTGAATTCTGACATGGAATCAACAAGAAAGGGGAATTAGACATTCTAATTATTTGTACATGTTTTATCTCCAAACTTAGTTGCATAGTGTTCTCAAGATCTTTCATCCATGTGCCAACAATACCAAAGATGGATTAGAGAAGATAAGCCATACAAAGAAAATGCCTTTGAGTTCTTTTTTTATCCCTAAAACATCTATACTTATTATAGACTTCTACATAATGCATCATTTCAGTTCCAATTTCAGCCATAACAACAATTTAAAACTAAAATCTACTTTGGGAAAATGTATCACATTTACTTTGTGACTCCACATTACTCTGGATGTATGTCTGCATACTTTTGCACTAAAGATCCTAGATTTGTTTAAAGAAACACTTTTTTTAAAAACCCAACTATGGCTCAATCACTGGACAGTATACTACTATTCTGATGGGCTCTGTGATGTTAACTGTTAGCATCTTAAACGATTATCATGAGAACTGAGAAGCAAGAGCTCAAATCAAATGTGACCCACCCAGTTACTCAACCAAGACCAGTTATACTCTCAGCGCTGAGCAAGGTGGGTGGAAAACACACCCTTGCTACAATGTTTTCCTCTCAATGTTGTTCTCTACATTCAGAATAGAAAACATTCTAGCAGATTTTTTCCCATTGAAGATAATCCTGGTATTTATCTCTGGTACCATCCAGGATTGGTCATACAGAATATATGAAATTGGCTCCATGAACAAATGGGGTTCAAACTGAAGAACACCTGTTGGTATCTTGATCAGATAGCTTCCATCTCTCTCCAAGTAAATCTCAGAAGCCAGCACACTCTTGATATGAGTCTTTCTTCCCTTGTGCTCAGTTTCTGTCTTTTTATTAGTTTACTTTAAGTCAGTGTGAAAGGAAAGGGGAAAACTCTTCTCCTAGGAATGCTATAAATTTTAAAGAAGTCAGACTCAAGAGGCTACAAATTAGATTCTAATATATGAAACATATCTCATATATTAGAAAGGAAGAACTTGCAGAAAACATGTTTATCAGCAGTTGTCTGGGACTAAGAGTAGGAGCAGGGATTAAATAAATGCAGGTGGAAAAGTGAGGAATCTGGTGGGTGATGGCAATGTTCATATTGTGACCTAGTTGTTGTCTGTACAAATTTATAGACTAAATTAATGAGATTGAGCTGTAAGCTTATGATCAGTGACTTTAGGGGATAGAAATTATATCCCTAAATGGTGTTTAAAATGCCACAAATTTCTAAAACTCCAGGTTTTGGAAACAAAGAATGTCTTAATTAGGCTTTTAGCCATCTAAATATCTTGAAAATTTTCTGCCTAATTAGAAATATTTTAACATGGCAAAAATAGGACATTGCTTAAAATAAGTTAAAGCAATGCCAAGACATGTATAAAACTTTCTATGTAGTATTTTGTTTATATACACATATTTCTTGCTTTTTCTTGTTATAAAGAACATGTTCCTAAAATGTGTAGAACTATGCTTTATTAATGTCACCCTGATACTACGTCTAAAAAAGAAGGCTGATCCAGCATCTGTATAACTGATGTACCAAGGGAATAGCAAGTTCAACAAAAGATACAAGCTAGATAGTTTGTTGTCTTTTTTTTACTTGCATTCCTCCAGGAAGACTCCAGTAAGGAAAAAGCCAGAATCCAGATATCACCATGACTTCTGTGAGCTAGGATGTTTAAAAGATTGACTGCTCTTCCTGCATGCTCCCAAGACTACATTTCTTACTTTTTTTTACATGCAGAATGGAGTCATATTTGGCAAAGACAAGTATGTAGAAGTGATGCGGGCTACTCCCATGCAAAGTGATGAAGGATAGTGTTTAACTACCCAAGATTTCTCCTTGCTGTGGATGCAGAACTGAAGATCTCTAAGAGGGTTGGTGCATTTCATAGAAGAAGTCTATGATCTTGAACTATGTCTTTGGAGAGAGTGGCCTGGGAGAGCCATTCAAGTGGCACTAGACTTCTGAATCAGAAAGAAATTCTTCCTTTGTTTTGAGTCAATGAAATTTCAGGATGCTTTGTTATAACAGTGAGCATTAATTAGCGTAGCTGATATAAGACACAAGAGCGCTCAAAGGACATCCCCCTTTTCTCCTTTAATCATTACAAACTACCCTTTCTGTTTCCATCTTTCTATTGTCCTTCAGCCTCACCTATAATTGATGTTCACTTTAAGACAGAGGAAGAAAGATGATGAGATTTTTCATCATGTGTGTTCTTGGGATCTTTCTTCAACAGCTGGATGCTTGAATGGGGAAAATGGTGAATTGCAATCCTCCTTTAGAGGAACCATAGTGAGTCAGTTTGGTTAAAATGTTGCGTCATCTCCAAAACCAGGCTTTTGCCCACCCCTCTCAAACCCCCAACAGTGATAAAGGCCAGGGAAGAAATGTCAGAGTTGGCAGCCACCTCTAGGTCATGAACATTGCTTTTGTCACCTACTATTTTGGGCAGTGGAGAAGTGCATGCTGGTTGCTCTAAACTAAAGCTTTCTGTTTACCCCAGAGGTTAGCTTCCTGGAGACAATAAATACAATGCCATTTCAGTTCACTCTCAAGGGACGAACCCACAGTCCTTTTCTCTTTTCCTGCTATAGAACCAGTGCAAGGGAAGGAGAGAAGGGAGGATCTGCCCCACTCAGAGACCATAGCCCTAGCCACACAGAGTCCTTGCAAGGACCACCACCCCAACCCTCTGATTTGTTACCTCTGATTCCCCTCACAACTCATCAAAGAAATAAAACAATCCAAACAAAAAACAGCTCATAAAACAGTCAACAAAATAAAGTCAGTTTTTCTTTGCTTTTTTTTTTTTTTTTAAGAACAAAATGAAACTTGAGGAAAAACTTACTGGAGTTACAGTTTATCCTGATACAGTCTAGATGGGGAAAAATAAATGAAAGATGAAATTGCATCCTTCAAGGTAACAGCTGCAGACATCCAAAAACAATCAGTCCACCCTTCCGGGGACAGACACACGCAAGAAATGTGGCCATTTTATATATATATACATATACAATATGTACAAGATTACGGGTGGGTGTATATGTACAGTATATTAATTAGTAAAGTTAGATACATATATATATACACACACACACATATATATACACATATGTATAGAGATATATACTGGTATACATATATATCCACAATAGACATCAAGACTTTTTTTTGTTGTTGGTGGTGGTTTTTTTAAAAACCTATTAATTGGTATAAATTATTTCACAGTTGGATTTTGAGATGCTAATTTGTTAAAGTTAGAAAATTAGAAAAAAAATTCTCTCCAAATACAGGTTATACCCCCCTTATAATGTATGTTCTTAAAATGATCTTTGAGTGAATTAACAAGAATTTTGTATTAGAGTTCAAAATATAATCACCATTCTGACACATTGTATCATTTTTTTTAAAAAAAATATGTCTTTGAAGTTTCACAGGGTAGTATTTAACCCTTTCTCTTCTTCTAAAATCCAACCCCCTCCACCCTCACTTTAGGTTGGGCCCTGGATACTATAGAAATTTGTATAGGCACATTTGCCGTCACCCTTGGACATAAAGAAAGGGTTAATACCACCTGTTCATTTCCTGTCATAAAATGGCCACTTGCAAACAGCTAACCGCACCAACACCCATCGCAGATTTTAGAGAGGTGGGATCAATCAGGTGTAGGGTACAAAAAAACCCTAGGATGTTATCACAATTGGTTGGCTTTCCTGATTGTTATTGTTTCAAAGGCTCCCAGACCAACCCACTCACGAAGCCTATCTCTGTCTTCCTGCCCAAATGCCCAGACGGAATGAAGTGTCTACAGCATTCAGGGAGAAGGCAGGGCAGGTACGTGTGGAGGAGGTCGTGGGTACCTTTGACATCCTGCCTATTTTACCCTGTGATTCTGCATCACAAGAGGGAAATCCTTTGGTTTGGGTTTTGTCTCTTACATGGGAAACATGGGAAAGAATTGCCTAATTGCCTATTGACGACCACACTGGTATTCTCTGTCAGAGGTCAGAGGAGCTAATGCTTCATTCACTACTGTCTAGCAGTCATGGGCACACCCCATAGGAATTCCTGAGTAGAGTCCATAAGTCTCAAAAGGAAAATGGGCAACAATGGCTGGAGTAATGGCTTGGGAACTGTTACCAAATTGCCCAGCTGAACCCAGGGTTGGTTCATGATGGTGGAAATTCCAATCAATATTTATACAAAGTAGGAAATTGAAGGGTCAAATTCATTAATAAGAAAGGCAAGCAAGCTACTGGGAAACACCAGTATATAAACCATTCTTCTTCTGTTCAAGGTTCACCCAATAGTTTTCAGAGGACTAATCCAGCATAATGCCACCATTTGGATTCCCCTAAAGTGAGCTATTTTAGATGAACAAGTGAAATAGGAACTACTGGCACCCAGCCCAGTAGAACAGAACTATGCTCAATGCAGTTAGGAGCAACTTCTGAAATCCTGTCATCTCGATGATGGAGGCAGGGAGCTTTTTGGTGTTGTTCCCCAGAAGAACATCTCTTGAGAAAAATCTGGGTTTGGTTTCGTGCGGTTAGGTTTGTCATGTGTCGTCAACCGCAACAGAAAAGTGGGAGCAAACAGCCCTGGAGCAATTGGTACGATCACCAGACAGAGGAGGCCATGCCCCTCGGAGGGCTGGGGAGGCAGGGCAGGCAGGAGGGAAAGGTAGGGCTGGAGCTAGTGGTTGCATCTAACCTTACCCAAAGTTGGAGAAATACCTCTTCCTGACTTACCAAGGGAGGGGAAACAGGAGTATGGGGAGACATGCTTAGGAGAAAGAGGAGTGGACCTAAAACCGCCAACCCAAGGACTGGAAGCAAAAGTTTTCTCTTCTGTTGTGCGAAGCTCAGGATTTTATCACTAGACAGGAGTCTGGGATAAGGAGAGGCATTTCAGTTGGGTTAATCTTCCTGGATATGCAAATAGCTCCATGAAATTTATATTGTACCTTTAAATCAGTGTGAGAACTGTTGGCTTTCAGGGAAGACGGACAATATGTTTAAGTGAAGACACATTGAATTGTTTTATTTTACCGTAAGAACAAGTAAGTACTCTATGGAGAAAAATCTTCTCTAGTGTCTTCTTGATGAGCTCTTAGGCAATGTTCTTGTGGGGAGGGAATGAACGCTTTTAATGAAAAATGAGCTGGAGAAGGTCATGTCCTCTGTGTACGTCTCTTTTCTATAGCAGCCAGGGTGCGCTCTCTGAATGAAAAAGTCTACTTGAGTGCATTTGGGTATGTGTGCATATGTGTGCTACTTGTTTGCTTTAGTTCCTTTGCCTCATAACAGTGAAGTAGGAGAAGTGATTGCTTTATGTACTGGTGAGCTTTGCAAGACTGTGGAAGCCATGGATGCTTCTGAAAGCTGTGTGTTTTCCATTATGCAAAAGTGTTCAGGATGTCTAGAGAAAGCAAATCTGGAGCAGTTAAATGTGATTAACTGAATACCCAACACTGCCCTTAGAGTCATGAGCATGGATAGAGGCCCCCTACCACTGAGGACATCTAAGGTTTCATTTCTATCAGTGGCTTTCCTGAGATGTGACTCAATTAAAACTGAGCACTAAGGCAAAGCGAGGTCCCCTATGTGAATGTTTCAACAGTGACTGTCATGAATGTTGCCATTAAGACAGCCCCCATCACTGAGCCACAATGCAGATCTATGGAGCCAACAGACATAACGGTTTAGAGTCAGGGGTTCTAATCTCAGCTCTGCTACTAACTTCCTACAGAAGTTTCATGTCTAGCAAAGTAAACATTAAAAAGGCTTTGCTAATTTGTCTCCTAAAACTGTTGTTCGGTTGAAATAAAATGCAGTCTTTGAAATCTTTAAATGTACTTTGATGGTGAAATACTGTCATCACCTCTTTTAATGCACAAGGAACAAATACTGGTTGTTCAACAGCCAGCTTTGTAACTTTTTAAATGATGCTGTCTGGTGTCTGATATCTTGTAGACTGACTGAGACCACATATGCCTGCCTGCCTTTAGGAAACAAAGCCTTAGGAAACTCTAGCCTGCTTGGCATGTAGAAGTTAGACTATATCAGAAAAGGAGATACTAGGTTTCTCTCATTGAGTTCCCATGTGTTAGCCATTTGAATGAACTTGAATATTTTTTGTGTGCTCTATCAAGGGGGAACAACTTACAATTCAAGCACCCAAGAGGCTAGCCTGAGCTACAGAGAACTCCAGGCTAGCTTTGCCTACAGAGTAAGACCTTTCCTGAGGGGGGAAAATATAGTAAGAGAAAAAAAAGTTAGTTTGGGAGAGGCAAACTGTGCTTGGAGATAATTTTCTTCTTTCTTGTCACAAAGAAATGACTTTTTGTCACAAGGCAGAAGAAAATATTTGGGTGAAACGGAGGGAAAAAACCCTCGGACAAATCCTGAATATGAAGTGTGTATACAGTACAAGGATTAATGTTTAGTTTCCTATGTCAGGCTTGAGAGAAAGTTAAATAATCTAAAGTCATACTCGTGATGGACCATACCGCTTGGTGAGAAGCAAACAACTCTTTCTTTTTAGAGAACAGTGCTCTAATGCCATCGAGACTCTTTCCGGCACTTTGTCTCATTGTGGTAGGAGTTAGAGGGAGGGTGAGCTAACAGATGCTGAAAGGCAAAAGCTATCCTTGTGGAAGGCTTGGGTCCCAGGTTTGGCCACAATTTAAAATAGACAAGGAGTGAATGGCATGTTTCTAGAAATACATTTAGGATCCATGACTAACTCAGTGTGTGTGTGTGTGTGTGTGTGT
>NC_022009.1:26246963-26296368 GCF_000317375.1 Microtus ochrogaster | reverse complement strand
GTGTGTGTGTGTGTGTGTGTGTGTGTGTGTGTGTGTGTGATCTGAAATGGGGGCCTTCATCCCATTCCCTCATTGCTCATCTTTTATCCTTTTCTCTGACTTCAGTTTTACTTGTAAGGTGACACCTGTTGAGGTTGCCTTTCTAGCCTTTACAAAATATCACTTATTGAAAAAGGCAAATTGTCTTTTGAAAGACATACATATGCCCCTTGTTTTGCTTTTCTAAGGGTGAGTGGTAGGCAGGGGTCTGATATTCAGTTTTATCTTTTATGTTATGTTTTTGTGTTGATCTTTGTTTTTGTTGCTGTTTTTCTAGGGAAATAAATCATAGTATCTGGTTGTTGGTTTTAGGTAGTGTAACATGCTTAGTTTGGTCCAGCTAAGATGGGGAGGGTGCTGCAGAAGGGCAGGTGGGGAGGGCAGAGGTATGCCAATCCCTGCAGGCTTCTCAGTACTCTCTGTTCTCAAGGCTGTTTGCTATGCGGGCCGCAGGCTTGGGGCCTTTGAAGGGTTGAATACCATCTTTTGATTTACCATGGTAGATGGTGGGGAGGATTGAAAACTCAAGAATACAGATACACACACAAGAAAAGATCCAGCAATAGAAGAAAAATAAAAACCCTGAAAGAATCAAATACATACACAGACACAAACAAAAGGAAGCCAAGAGACACACTAAAAACAAAGAGCAGGTGAGATTAGATAGGGAAAAAGTGCACTGTGTCATAAATGCTAGAAACTCGAGGTAAAATAAAAACACAAAACTAAATGAGCCACTACTCAAAACAGTCCAGTGTCCTCAAGGTTTTCATATTTGGGGATAAGTATCAGTCGATTTGAGAGCAGATAAGAGGGATATGATTTCAAAATCCACCTTTCAGCCGGGCAATCTAGGCTTCTCTATGGTCTTGAGTCTGGTACATTTGTCTGTGGCTCTGACAAATCTTTATTAAAGAGCTCTATATTCAAATACGGTCCACAAGCCCACACGAATCCACTAACTTAGAAGTATGGACTCAGGTAAAGCATTAATTCGTACATCGCTGAGTATTTGGCTTTTGGCTGAGTGAAAAAGGCAGAAACAGAAGTGTTTGTTTCCTTTCAAAGCCAAGAGGTTTCCATTCTCCAAAGAAAATAATTAGGAGCCAGTATAGAGATTAATAGCAGGGAAGAATGTGAGGCCATAAGGAGAAGGATTTCACAAGCATCCATTATAAGTAACTACAGAGAAAAAAAGGAGAAACACATCTTGACCCAATAAACTATAAACATGAAGTTATTATTTTTTCCAAATCTAGGGGATTGATATATATGACATAGAGAAAATAGGGGAACTGGTGGACATTGGAAAGCAATAGTCTTTATATCAAAAAGGCTATTGACAAGTGATAAGAACACCAGAAAAGAAAACAGGTATACATATCAGGAGGCTTATGAACCTTAGAAAGACTATTTCCAATGGCATAAAAGGGGCAATGTAACTTGACATCCTGCTTGGAATAAACTTAAGATATCAGTAACATCCAGGCCACTGGAACTATCCACAGGAATAGTCACTATGGAACTAGAAACAACACACAGCATAGTTCTCTCCCACCCCCCTCTCATTTTGCCTCCTCTCCTTCCTGTCCCTGTCCTCAGCTTTGACTGTTTTGAGTGGTGAACAAGGAGTTGGACTTAATGGAAAAATGATTGATTGATCAAAAGATGGACCAAAGTAGCATGTTTTACACAAAGCTAAACAATTCCAAAAAAAAAAAAAAATCAAGAAAGGAAACTTAGAAAACAAATACTCTAGTAAAGAAATCACCAATGTCAGAGACCAAAAATTGACATCAAACCCTCATGCAGAAATAAGGAGAAGGCATTTGTTGCTGTTGGTTTTTAATCCATGGTCTATTAAACAAGAAGTGAGCAGCTAACTTTCAAGAAACAAAGAATTCAATGAAAATCAGAAAAGGGAGGACAAGCCCAAACAGAAGACAGAGGGTCCTTCATACGATACCTAAGTTCACCATGAGCTTGACACGCCCACCATCCAACTCTAGACGCAGTGTATCCGCAGAATCCCTGGAGGTAGTGGCTACCAGCAGCCCATAGGCTCGTTGCGACATGAAACGGAAAGACACATCCTCTGCTTCCGTGTGCATCACCATGGGCATGATGACCTTCATGTACATACTGCCATCATAGCTGAGGATGGATGCCTCTGCCAAAAAAGAGAATGGGAATCATTAGCCCAAGGATCATAAGAGTGTGAAAAGCCCTTTTCCTTATAGGCTGAGTAGAGTTGGGACCAAGCTGGTAATGAGGAGGCCTGTACTTGATAGAACTCTTTTGCTGTTGCCTTTGGACTGTGTGACCTAGAGTAAGTCACTTAAACTCTAGATCAGTGGTTCTCATTCTGTGGTTCACAATCCCTTTGGGAGTCACATATCAGATATTCTGTATATTGTATATTTACATTATGATTCATAACAATAGTCAAATTGTAGTTATGAAGTAGTAACAAAATAATTTTATGGTTGGGGAGGTCACCAGAGCACGAATAACTGATTAAAGGGTCACAACATTAATTTTCTTGATACAGCAGTAGTTGAACAACACAAAATGGACTCCATGTTTTATCATGCAACTTTTGTTTTGTTTCAGCATTTTTTCTTATATTCTATAATGTTTCTGGTACTTGCCCTAAGACCCGTGAAGGACACAAAGTTGAATACTAGCTATGAAAGTATTTTGCAAAAGTGAAAACGCCTTACACAAGTAGTAATTATAATCCTATGTGTTTTAGTTAAACCAAAGGTACAAAGTGAACAGCTTAAAATCTGTATATTTTTACGGGAAATAGGGGAGAAAAAGTGTATTGCCATTACATCAAAAAAAAAAAAAAACACGTGGCAGAGAGATTTTTGAGGTAGGACCACAGAGTGGGCAAAGCTCACACCTACTACATACCATGACAAGAGATGCTATGGCCACACAATGAGTAATGAGAACTGCCACTAGAAGAATAGTGGAGTGCTGTTGGGAGCCTCAACAATGTAATTTTACTTGTATTCAAAGAGAACTTGCATAGGGAATAAAGGGAATCTGCTTTGACATGATGCATTCTTCAGCCCAAGCACTTGATTTAGGAAATCGAACCTCCCACCACCCATGACATCAAACATCATATCAATGTAGTAATATGGGTCTATTTTTCCTAATTTCAAATAAAAAGTCTTCAGAGTGAGAAAATGCTATCTCAAAGTGATACCAGCTATGAGGCATTACATTAGCTAATAAGTGTAATGACATTTTTTTTGCAATATCATGAAGACCATCCATTGACAGATATCTCCAGGAAGAATAGTAAAGAAATCATTTTTCACTCTTATGAGGCAAGCCCGTCTCTGATACTCAGTACCACACACTGAGCACATTCTGCATTAAACCTTTACAGTTATCAAATGGCTGCTACTTACATGTTCCGTGGTGAATACATAGCTGAACCAAAAATCCTAAGCTAAGAAGAGACCCAGCAGGTACAAAATAACTATATCAAAACATACAATGGGCAAATGATGAAGCACCTAGCTGGGAGTAACTTTTAGAAGAGTAGGAATATGGGCTGGAGGTGACAAAGGCAGGCAGAGCAGTATCTGGACAGGTCTTGTAAGGATTAGAATAAAAGAAGTGATAGCATCACATCTTACCTAAAGAATAAATAACATCTCTAAGAACACAAAAGAAAGGAAGAAAAGAATTCTATATAATAATGAATTATTCTGTTTAGGGCAGTCACCTTGCTATAGCTACAGGTTTTATATCTGTGGATTCAACCAACCATGAATAGAAAATGTTTGAACAAAGTCATCTGTAACAAACAAATACAACTGTATAGAATTGCTTTCTTGACATTTCTCTCAAACAACAAATCATAATAAGTATTTACATAGCATTCACAGTACATTAGACATTGGGAACAATCTAGAAATTATTTACACTATGTAGGAGTATATGTGATGGTTATATTCAAATACCACATCCTTTTATATTGCTTGAGAAACCAGAGTTGGTATCCTCAGAGGTTTAGGACCAATGAGCTACTGATACCAAGGAAGGTCTTGTCTCCTTCGTATTGTTAAAGGTAACTTGAGTCTGTAATAAAATCAGTAGACTTTTATAAGATCTTGAAAGTAAATACATAGTTGAGAACTGAGGATGAATTTTGAATTCATTAATTCGTGTGTTATGTACCAAGCTCCTCTACGATGTTGAGAATCTAATGGAAAGAGATGGGGGCTGCCATTTTTAAGTATGAAAAGAATTGTAACAGAGAAATACAAGATGCAGGAAAACCATAAGAAAGATTTTGAAATTGTCACAACCCTACCTTTACACAACAGATTGAAGGTCTATTGAAAATATCGGTAAGACACCCACACGTGTTTCTGGAAAGCAACATCTCTCAGGTAGAATCCATATCACCAAAAGCTATGTATTGTTAATTAAAAATTATAAAGGTATCATAAAGAAAAGTGTATCAGCTATAATAACCATCATTAAAAAAGGCACATGATGGTCTGTTAGATAGGAATCATAATCTACCTACCACATACTCTAGGAAATATTTTATCTCCCAGAAAGACAGAAATCAGATAAAAAACTATCTTAAATTTATAGAGAGTAACCTAACTATGAATCCATTAAGAAGTCACTTAATCCTTAGGGAGATCATGAGAAAGGCATTGTTATATTTCATATGGATATTGGATCACACAGAAAATATATAGCAAGGCTGGAGACTGAACATAGCTAGTATGATTCTTGAGACTGTATGCATAGCCACCAGGCAACTGCAAAGAAATAAGCTAGGTATTAAAGCATAGCTATGATGCTTCGTGATAGCATGTGACATTCTGTGTGTGTGTGTGTGTGTGTGTGTGTGTATGAGTGTGCGTGTGTATGTGTGTGTGTGAGTGTGCATGTGTATGTGTGTGTGAGTGTGTGTTACTTATGGTATTTATGCTCACATATTATTCATAAATGTCCAATTTACATAAGTAAATACAGTATACGCATTCTAAACAATCCATTGTCAAGATAAATATGATGTGATCTGTATGTGCAATTATGAACCTCATTAATCCTTACTGTGCACACTCTACACATAACCACACAAATGTAGACTTCCCTTCAAGAGATATTAGGACATTAAATGAGCCATGAAATGAGTGGTTTCAATGCATTCAACTTAAATATATTTCAAAATCAATGGCTGTTCTTTTTCCTTTGAGTATTTTTAATGCCAGAACAGAAGTGAAAATGCAAACACATGTTCTGTCCGTATTAATAGTGCCACAGAATAACTATCAGGTGACCATGAAGTAAAACAGGTACTGGTTTGAAATAAACTGTGAATCTCAGTATGCATCTCTTTTTGAGGTGTTGGCCAGTCTATTACTAACAGTTTTCAGGGTGTGGGTGTTTGTCAACTAGATAGTTTAATTCAGGAATCACCCGAAACAAAATCTGTTCTATGGGTTCATAGAAATTTGCTTAAATAATTTCAAGTATAAAAAATGCTAGGACTAGAATCCTATATTATTTGGGGGGCATAAATTTACAAAGAAAAGGGATTCAATCTATAAACACTTCATACATATTACCAAAGATTGGGATATTAAACTATGAATGGAATACATTTTGGTATTTAAATGCTATCTATCTTTGATGGTGTTTTGATCCTCCAACTAACAAGAGATCGAGTCACCAGGAGATACTCCTCTGGGTGTATCTGTGAGTATGGTTCAGCATGGATTTAACCGAGAAGGAAAGATCCACTTTGACCATGTTCAGAATTATGTTATGGACTAGGATTCTGGAATGAATTGAAAGGAGCAAGCTCCTGAGCAACAACAATCATCTCTCCTGGCTTTCTGGATGAAGAGACAACACATGCAACCCCCTCATGCTCCTGATACTCTGCATCCTAACCATGATGCATTCTACCGTCTGAAACTGCATCAAATAAATCTTTCCTCTATAAGTTGCCTTTAATTTGTCAGAAATAGGTCACAGTGATAAGAAAAGCAGTTAATATAGTCTCATATTTTATTATTTTTCAATTCTTTACTACATCCTCTCATCTTCTTTGAATATATCCTAATATCTTATTGTAATTCCTTATTGATCTTTATGTTTTCTGGGCCACCTTCTTAGTAGTTGCTTGGAGTCTGATGGTGTACAACTTAACTTACAAGATTTCTATCTCATCTCTATACTAACTAAATTTCAGTAAGCTGTAAAAGTTTGTTTTATATTCTGAGGATCAATCCACTCTACCTCTAAGCTAAATTCCCTGATCAAGATATAAAAACCTCACTACTATATAACTGTCTTACCTTATCCCATTTTGTGCTATAATTCAAATTTCATGTGTGTATGCTTAAGTATTTGTGTGTGTGTATATATATATATATATGACACAATAATACATTGTCATAATTATTACTTTATAAAATGTAAGTCATTCTAAAAAGTTCAGAAAAGGAAGGAAAGCTCAAACAGGTTCATTGAGTTTTCTTTTAATTAAAATTATTATTTACTGTGTCTCTATTCATTTCTTCATATCTTCTTGTAGATTGAAACTGCCATCTGGTCTCATTTCTTTTTTCAAATATAGCTTCATTCACTTGGCTTTTATTGTCAAATATATGGAAATTCTATATGCTATAGCCACAACAACACAATTTTAAAGATATTGCTTTGTGCACTTAACTTGTTAAATCAGTAAGAGAAACAAATGTAATTACAGAGACTTTTCTTATTAGATACATAATCACTTTTGCAAGAGTTCCTTTTTTCCACCTAAATTCAAATTAATACCTCAACAAATTCTTAGTTGTTATTACAAGGGAAATGTCCTAGGGATAAATTGTATTGTTTTTCTCATTTATGAATATTTATATCACCTTCATTTTACAAACAACATTGTTACATTTTGTAAATAGTTATTCTCCATAAAATATGTTGGATAGCATCCCACTGTCTTTGACCTCCATTGTCTCTGAAGAGATGTCAGCTGCTAATCACATTGTGGGATTTGTTTATATGATGAGAAATTTTTTTTCTTCTTTTCTTATTATTTTTATTTTAATTTGAAATGTAAGAGAGAGGTAGAAATTTATTTTTGTATTTCTAGGGTCTGTAATTTTCATTCTTTGGGGAAAATTATAAGCATATTTTCAACATCTTTTTCTCCCTCTCTATCTCCCTTCCTTAATTTTCCCATTATACATATGTAGTTATACTTAAACGTGTCTCACATGAAGATATATTTACCCATATTCATTTTCTGTTTTGCTATTTACAGGCCTAGACTCTACTGATCTATTTTCAGATTGATCTTCTCTTATCAGCTGAAATCTACTTTTGGGTCCACCTAATAAATTTCTTATTTAGGTACTGTACTTGACAACTTCAAAATTACCTTCTGGGGATAGCTATTTGTAGAATTTTAATCATATTGATATGCTCTATTTCAGAGGTTCTTAGCATTTTCCATTTGTAAACCCCTTTTGCCTAAGAAATTTTTATGTGACTATGGGTATATAAGTATATAAAATAGGTATACAAATAAAATATTATTGATAATAAATCAAAAGGAAATTTATCTTTATATAATTCTCTGGTATACCTATACTTTTTCCATTTATTAAATTCAAAAATTAATTATCATACTAATAAAATAGATGTACTTCTTTATTTTTACATATAAATTATATTTGTGGTTGAATATCTGCAAAATGTAGAGCATCTTCAATATTTTTAAGTTGATCAATATTTTGACTTCATAATCAGCAATGATGTGAAAAGCACTTTGTATGAACAAACAATATAAGTGTAGTTCAATCAAGACCATTTCAGAAACGGTTGCAAATTTTATCCTAATTCCAAGCTCCAGATTTATTTAATGATTTTTTTAAAATCAACTCATTATCCCAAACAGTGATTTTTAAAATTAAATACTCTAAACCAATAGGATCCAAATATATTCTAATTGGATACTTATATGCTGAAGAATGATAGCAGGAAAATATTAAGTTTTTGTTTTCTATAATTACAGTTATAGTTTTAAGAGCAGGTGACATCATGTGTACAGTAAAAACATTTCAGTTCATAATCAGCAATTGTTTTCCATCTGGGCTGAGCTATTATCAACAGCATTTATTGAAGTTGCGAAGCACAGAGACCTACATGCATAAAATATTCATACTGTGTGTTCAGAGTCAAGGATGCAGTGAAGTTCCATGATACAATGAACAAGCGCTTTCCAGAAATATTTGAGATTTGCTCTATCTTTAATTTTTAATTAATTTTTGACCATTGTGTGTTCATAAACTTTTAGTATTGCCAAATTTTCACAGCATCATACTGAGTTACATCAAGTCTCATTGACTCATGATCCACAGTTTAAGAAGTTGGGTTCTATTTGATGAGTCAGTATTCTCTTGTTTTCCTTAGATTCTTCTAATTTAGTTTCTGTTAGATTTTGAACACATTTCTAACATTGCCATGGTATCTTCATTGGAAAGATTCAATATACATTTCCCCAAAGGGCAACCTGTCATCTGTACTTACTTCTGCATGTGCATCTCACTGTGCTGTTTCATTGCAAATTGGATAATATATCATTATAAATCTGGATACTGACTCCACAACCATCAATGTCATTCTTGTTCATTTAGAGACTTGCTGAGATAGCGCTGTTCAGACATTTTCCCCCTTTTGCTGTTTGGCTTGTCTGCCAAGGTGTTACTCCCAGGACAGAGACTAGCACCTTGGCAATGGTTCCTTTCACTAATAGGACTGTCCTTTGATTAAAAGTACAGTTCTCAGTCTTCCAGACTGCAAAACATGAGTGTGGTTTTATTTTTAAGGTTGGTCTACAACAAATAATCCCTGGGTAAGGGCAGTTTATTGCTTAACCAAAAAGATCATTCTTAAGTGGTATGAGCCAATACGATGTGTTGAGAATGTATTCAGTTCTCCCCATGTCCTATTCTAATGACCTGGGTTAGGTGTTAAATAGTGCTAAAGTACACAGTTTTCAAGATCTAAACAAAAAAGTGTGATCACGAGTCCTTCATAGGTCTTTATCCATCAGATTTTATAATGAACTTGTGGATGGTTTGTCACTTTGATTACCTCTGATCCTAAAGAGCTATATGCTGATTCTGAACAGCTTGCCACCAAAGATGTATACTGTTTTACAAAAGTTCTTATCCATGAGTTTTTCTAAGCTCTGTCCAAGATATTCATTCTCTTTCCATCTTCACCTGGCCTAGAAACAAAATTCTTTCTATTGTACCCCAGCTCTTTGCAGAAGTAACAGCCTAATTATCTCTGAATGCTTCCATTATAGTAGAGTCTGGAAAGACAGTAGGTCAGTGGTTCTCAACCTGTAGGTCAAGACCCTATAGGAGTTGCCCATCAGATATCCTGCATATCAGATATTTACATTATTATTCATAACAGTAGCAAAATTACAGTTATGAAGTTGCAATTAAATAATTTTATGGTTGGGTCACCATAGCATGAGAGACTGTATTGAAGGGTCATAGCATTAAGAAGGATGCGAACCATTACAGTAGATGCTAGTCTTCCAAGTTTGCCCTTCTTACAAGAAACGTCTTTCCTATGATTAAGCTGGGGCAAAGTCAATTTTAGCCCTAATAGTATTGTCTTTCCAGCACTGAGATACACACCATTTTCTAAAAGTAGGGCCTGGTAGGTGTAGCCCCATCTTCTTGGTTGTGACTACACAGAATGCTGCTTTTCCAACGAAGAAGTTGGGGAAAGTTACAGGATTCTAAGAGTGTATAATGTCTGGGATAAAACTATTCCAGTCTTAGAAAATGACAGAGAAGTAAGCCATTGTCCCGTCTGCTTGGTAGAGCCACCTGGAATAAAGCTTCTGTTATTTACAAGAAGCAGAGTTTAGTGCAGATGTAAGCAAATCGTGGTACACCTGTCACGACTCTGGTTCCTGAGAATGAGAACATATTTTTCTCTGTGTGTATTTGCATATGTGTATGCATGCACCTGGTTTGCATGCGTGTGCACACATGTGAAAACTAGGTGTTCACATCAAATGTCTTCCTCTATTAATTTCTTTTGTTTTCTTGATACACGTTATCTCACTTAACTTGGAGCTCTCTGGTTAGTCTGGACCAGTATCCAGTGAGCTCCATGAAGCCTCCTGCATCTGCCCTCTTCAATCACCCACAGGACTGTCCATGATTGTAGAAAAGCACAGCCATGCCCAACTCTGATCTGACTGCTGGAAGTTTTAACTCAGGCTGCCATGCATCCACATTGAGCACCTTACCAACCGTTCTTCCAGTAGATCTCTCAACCAAACAGTCATTTGATATTTTACCTCATAATAATTTTTGAACCTTTTAAGAATTTATATTTAAATTTTCATAGCTTTACATGTCGTGCAACCTCCCCAACAAAGTCACCCTTGTTTGACTTTTATGAATGCATCACATACTTTTCCAGAGAAAATTTTTCTTATTTTCATTTGTCATGGTAAACTTATTTTGTTTCTCAATTGGTGTAAATACTATTAGCAGCAAGTTTTAGCTTATTTTCATATTATTTTATTTTATCTGATTGTTATATCTTTCAATCTCAATGCTAAATTGCTTTGCTTCACACTCTGTTCCTCTAGCCAGAGAGACACAGATATAGACCCATGACCAGAACTCACTTCCCCGCAGGTAAAAATAAAGGGGGTTAGCATAGGAATGTCGAGCAATGTGATAGAAGCTAAAATATCTGAAATCCTTGTGTTAAACACTCTGGGATGAAAATAGTTCTACTTTTTGGGTTTCTTTCTTCTACACAAAGCTCGAATTCCCTGAAAGCGAGACGAGCTCTCCATAGCATGTGCTAGACTAATGTGAGAGTCATGAATTCCTCAAAATTTTTTTTTAATTTTCCATCTATTTTGAAATAAAAATCAAATTAAGAATTTTGTTTTTGAAATAGTTCATTTTTTAACCTAAGAGAAGAGATATGGACATTGGTAAGGAAACAAAACTTCAAAATCATACCACCAAGATTCATCCACACCACCAAGAGATCAGCACCTTTAACAATTCTGTCACCTATCCCAGGTGTTTTTCCAAGTATATAAACATTTTCCAAGTATATAAAAGGCTAAACAGAAACTCATTTAAAGATGGAAATGTGTATATTCTATTTTAATTAAAGTGAACTTTAATCTTCCTGAGGTAAACACAATTTTAGAAATATGAATTTTTAAATGATATATTTTCAGAGGTCTTATTTCCCAAGAGAACACATTAAACTTCACAAAAGGTATTATTAAAACTGTGGGAAGATGGATGACATTGTTTGAACTCAGCTTTCAATTAGAGACAATCAAAGTAGAGAGCATTATCCTCTCAGGTCCTCTTCACCTCCGAATGTCGGTTGTGATTTTTGTTATTTTTAGCACACATTGTGAATGAAACGAGGTGACCCAAACTCCGCACTTCCCCAAGAGCAGTCTATTCTGATGACTGGCCTGCTATGTCCTCACAGAATGTTCCGAGTGGTGAATGTGCACACCCAAAACTCAGGTGAATTCTGTTAGTTGATTAATGGAGGCAACAGACAAGGTATTCTGTAGGAAATGCCTGCTTCCCTCTGGAGTCTGGAGGATGACTAACTGAAGTCAGTCAAGCAAGCATCGTGAATCTTTATGATCTACCTTCCATAAACACTCTAAACTCCAGGTGTGCATCTCTGGATGTCAGTACTTTGTATAGGCTGCATTTTCATATACTGTTCTACAAACCATTGTACATAGTCATACAATAGCGATGCAAGAATCAGACATACGCTTTATGACCCAAATATGAAAAATGTTTGGTAACTTGTCCTTCTCCGTGTGTCTTTTCCATTGCTGGCTTTTCACTTCCCTTTTGCACTAATCACACTAACAGCATTAGGAAAGACACTCGGAGAAGAACAAGTGACCATTTTTTTTTTCATATTTGAGTCATAAAGCATATGTCTGATTCCTACATCGCTATTGTATGACAATGTACAACAGTTTGTGGAATGGTATATGAAACTGATAACTGCTCTAACGTGTAATAATCTTTTCTGTATTTCAACTTTCCCTGTTTCTCTGTGATGGCATCCCCCGCCCCCCGTTTTTGCTAGTCCTAACTGTCGTGATTCCACCATTTCTCTCTAGCAACACTTTACTAACAAGACCTTCTTTGTCCCTCTTGGGTGTGAATCATTTCAAGTTAATTATGTGAGAACCTTGTTTTCACTCTCTGTTGCCTTCAGCCTACAAAAGTCTTTTTCCTTTCATTTAGATTCAGTGTTCTGAATGTTACCTGTGAATACTGTGTCATTATTCAATTTTCTCAAGGTTTTCCTATTATATGAGTGTGTCATAGAACACAGTTTTGTGAGGTGTGTGTGTTGTGTGTATGTGTGTGTGTGTTTATCTGCTTTGTGGCTGGTGAAATCATTTACATTTCTTTTTCTTTCTTTTTTGGCGGGGGACAGGTTTCGGGACAGTGTTTTTCTGTGCAACAGCTCTGGCTGTTACAAAAGGAACTTCCTTTGTGGACCAGGTTGGCCTCTAGACCACTGAGATCTGCCTGCCTCTGCCTCCTGCATGCTGGGATTAAAGGCGTGTACCATCACACACAGCTTCATTTACATGCCTAAGCTATTTTCCTTTCTCCTATTATTTTGTCATGTCTTCATATTTTTTTCTTGATTATCCTCACATGGCTCTGTCCAGAGTTCCTAACTTTTCTAAGACAGTTTATGGTGACTTGTGGATTCCTACTGTCATCTGTAGCTCAGTGATAACTTAGTAAGCTCTATGTTTATATTTTGATATAGCCCGAGAGATGGCAGAATGAGGGATGGAAGTAAACGGAGGAAATGAAGAGCTCAATCAAAGCTCCATGTGAGTCCAGTAAGATGTCTGGACCACGCTGTGTGAATACTTGTGATGATATTCCTGCCTCATATGTCACCACGGCCCATCAAAGAGTGCATGCTGAGATTGCACAGAGGACATATCAGCACTACATAGTCCTGGCGATGGCTCTTTTGATTCAAGTCCTACTGTCTTCCTGGTTTATTACACACATTTTTCCTGTACAGCCATTCCCAGGAATCTTCAAAGATGAAATAGGAAATTTATACATAAATTTGCTTCTTTTCTTATATACCTCCACCACATGGAAAATTCTTAGCATGCTTATCAACCTTATAGTTGGCTACAAGCACAGATGGGACTGGCCCACCTCTGTCACGCTACACCATTTCTCTTTCGGTTGCTTCAGAAACATCTGTCGGAACCCCACAGTTCCAAATGTATGGCAATGGATTTTGTCCTTTCTTTCTTGAAGTTAAGCATGAGTTGTCTGGAATGCTCTTTTTACATTTGAAAAAGGAAGGTCCTGGCATAAACACTGCCCTTCCACCCTCTCACTCTCTTTATTTATTCTTTAATAAAATTAGTGTATAGGAATGCCAAGACTCCAGAAATAATTTTAGAAAGTATAGTTGCAACCATTTGAACCATACTGTAAACAGGTATTTTAGATGTGACAGTGTTCTCTTTTAAAATTTATATTATTTTTAATTAAAATGTAATCGCCTCTGCTGTGTCATTCTAATAAGAAGTAGAGATTTTACGGAAAAGGGGGAGGGCTAAGTGAATAGTGCAGAGGTTCTTGCCTACATACATTAGGGACTGGCTCCATTGCATCTTGTATGGTCTTGAAGGACAGGTAGACGATGATAAGAAACAGAAACTAAACAACTGGTGTGATATCACTACCAAATGAAGGACAGGACACAGTATCATGAGCACTTTGCTGGGCTTAGTTCATGGTGTGGACTTGGCTGTTCTCACTTTGTGTTTAGCGTGCAACGAGACTTCTCCAGCACCATGCTTCCACCAAGCCGTGTGCCATTTTTCATGCAAAGAAGGCAACTCTCACAGAAACTCCGCAAGGAAGAATCCATGAAACAACTAGCTACTTCTTCCATCTTTGTCTCTTTTAATCCCTTGAAAACACCCCCAGGCCCTCGCCTTTCCCAGTCACAGCTTCTCATGCTCCTTAAGTGTCATTTTGTTTTTCTGACAAATGTTCCAACATCCACAGATTCCTTCTCTAACTAGGCTGGAATGTTAGAGATCTTAAGCAATGTGTAAATCTACACAGAGATGCCTTCCAGTTTCTAAATATGCGTTCTGTAACAGCAGGCACGCCTATCTCCAGTTTGAACAGACTCAAATAGTGGCCGACTGACCCAGGACACTAAGAAAGTGGATGTGGAGTAATGGCTCCTCTCTTGTGGATATGGAACAGAACTAAAGTTTCACATTCTCAGTGTGACACAGTTCTGCCATTCACCTTATTGTTTCTCATTCTCAAGAATGTGAAAGGGATGATATATTTTTATTGATATTTTTCATTCAAAATAGCAGGTATGTATTTTTCCTTGCTTTTGAAAATTCATAAGAGAAGCAAATGGAATGTGAGATAGAAAAGCTCTGATTTACAAATGTATACTTTTCTCTTTTTTGTATACTTTTCTTGAGATTATAATCTAATTACATCTCTCCCTTCTCCTTTTTCCTGCCAAATTTTCATTCTTTCCTTCAAATTAATAATCTCTTTTATACTAATTGTTATTATATGCATATATGTATATGCATATGTTTATTACTAAATATAACCTGTTCAGTCCCTATATGTGTGTATATATTATATAGTATATACACAATATTACACATACACACAGAGTTTTCAGAACTGACTGTTTGGCACTGAACAACCAATTGGTATGCTCCTCCATGGGGAGGACCACCTCTGCTAATCCCAGCTTTATTCAGTTGTCAATAGTTCTTTATGTAGGGTTGAGGATGGATGGACTTTTCCCATCCACTTTGGCCTGTCTATTGATATCATCCTTGTTCAGTTTTGGGCAGTGATGTTGGTAGGAATTTATGGGTGTAGATTTTGTATTTATGCTCTTAGTCATAGGATACTCTGTTCTCCAGATAATTCTGATGTTTCTAGGAGATAAGGTTGATTCCCTGATCTCCTGGCTCTTATAGCCTTTCTTACACCTCTTCAGCAAATGTTCCCTGAGCTTTGCTTTGCAGATGCACCCCTGCAGGCTGGGCTCCACACCCTTCATTTTTATTGATTGCAGTTTTCTACAGTTGTGTCCATCTCTTGTAAAAAGAAGTTTCTTCAGCTTTTGAGTCATTGGCTGGGGATGGCCAAGAGACTCCCAACACATATATCCTATTGCTGTTGACCATGGTTGTCCCCAGAAGGGGAAGATAATTCCCTATTGCTAGAGACAACATGCACTTCAGAAACAAGGCCTAGAGGATCCTGAGCTGGAACTGACCTGAATGCCCCTTCCCTAAGGACTTTTTCATGGTACTGGAAGGTACCATGCAAGGTTCCAAAGTAGGGAAGTAACCATCAGCCCTTGTCAACTGTGGTGCCTACGAGCCACATCAATGGCAAGCTTGGCACAATGACCCTTGTCAAGCCATGGCATGCATAGCTTGGAACAAATGGTGGAAATCCAGCACAGTCAGTCAGCTATCCATTTGTCTGGAGATGTCAGAGAAGAGTAACCTACTTGTGTTTGGTGATGAGAAGGAGCGAGTCAATGAGCAGAGAGTGGAAAAGTTTTCTTTTCAGCTGGAGGTGTCTTGTATGAACAGGCACAGAATGGACAAGTGCATGAAAGTGAACTTATTAGTCACAGTGATTTACTATGGGAAACCTGTCATAACTCTGCTGACCAATTCTGAGGAACCGCTTGGCCCAAGGGGCAGAATTAGAGAATATATGTGACCCAAATACCCGAATAAAAGGCCAGGGAGGGGTGAAGGACTCTCTTGGACAGTGTGGGAACTGGTAGAGCAATGGCTTGGAGTATCCCATCACACTTTGAGGATGAGGCTATGGTGCCAGCAGCAGAATGCTAGTCCCCTAGGGGGAACAGTGGAGTAGCTGGTGACATCATCCAGATTCCTCAGTCTGTTTTGTAACCATTTCACAAGGATTTTGATGTTAATAAAAGGTAATATGATTGCCAGACTTCCCTCCTTATCTGATTCCCAACATCTTCTCTAGCCACTCCAGTCTCACAGCCTGTGCCACAGCCCCGCTATGCTAATCATGACTGCCCTGCAGGTTGCCTAGTGCCTGCTAGTAGCCTACATGTGCTGCCCATTAGTACTTACAATTCCTGCCCCACAGCGCTAACCACATCTACGCTGTGGGCTACCCAGCATCTCCTCACTCCCCACAAGCACTGCCCATAGGTCCTTATGATCCCTGCTCTGCGTACCAGTGCTAACAACATTTGCCCCATGCAACCATTATTTTACTTTCTACAGGGTCCCATAGAAATACCATCACCCCCCAGACATCAGGAAGTAAGTCTAAAAACATGCCATTTTTCCTATAGGTGGAGTGGATGGTGTTTGGATTTTCTCACAGTTATGGCTAATTGTCATCTATAGGGATTGGTAATAGTTGTTATAGGATTGGGGTGGTACAATAAAGATTATACTCAGGTATCTAATTCGTAACAGAATAAAAGGAGGTATATATGATAAGATTATAAGGTAGATTATTAAAAGTACTTATAAACTAAAAAAGCAACTATCAGTTTTATATAATTTACATTGGTATGGATTCTTATATATTGAATCAAAGTTATTTTGTTATACTGTATGTATATTTCTATTCCTATTTACAATATTTTTTATATTGATACAAATGTAAAATTATTTTGTTATACTGTATATATCCTTCTACTTCTATTTAGGATATTTTGTACATTGATGCAAATTAAGGTTTTTCTTACCATATTGCATTATACATATCTATGTCTGGTTAATTTATTTTTGTATATTCTCACAATTTTGAACTTATTGTCACTATACTGTACATGTGTTTCTATTTTTGCTTAAGGTATTACCTCTACAGCTTGTTTATTTTTATAATGTGAAGCTTTGGTCCTTAAACTATATATGTTAATAAGAAGTACAGGTTAATAGTCACTCGTGCTTGTAAACTTATAGTCGTGTTAGGTTTTCTAGGTGAATAGGTATATATTCAAAATAGATAGGTAATCTTCAAACACTCAAAGACCATTTAAATGTTTTAATAGCTTAAAACTCTTCTGTTTGAAACATGTCTGCTTTTGGCTGCATTGATCTACTCTCGAGAGGGTGATGAGCACCAAAGACACTCCATATGGAATTTATTATCTTCTTGGCAAAACTGGCCTACTGAACAAAAAAACTGCCCTCACCTCAACTGCTGACAGTAGGTACACTGTCCAATCTGGACCAACAGGGTGCAAAGAAAAGCAACTGCCAGACTTTGCCAAGACAGGTTAGGTCAGTTCTTCAAATTTTCCTGCTTCCAAAAATGCTCTGTCAAATATTCAAGGCTTATAAGCCAAAGTTGGATGCCCCGACACCACAAAGAAACATTAGGTGACTATCCAGGCAGCCAACAGTTCCCGTCATTTCTTGCAGTTTTTCGTAAGTCATTTGCTTGCACTTCCTGCTTACTTGGGCATTATTATTTTCCTTCTCAGGTCTTTGATGTATTGAAGACTAGATAGTTACAGTTACAATTCCTCACAAATTTTAGCTAAAGACATACAAAGTATAAGCCTAGATTCTTCAGGAAGGACCGCTATTGGAGTAATCTCTATAAAATTGCCAGTTAACTGTGGTCTGGACATCTAGGATGTATTTCTTACTTAATAATCTCTCTTGTCTTATATAGTTTCACTTTGTTAAGGTTATTACTTTTCCTTCTTGGACAATATTTGATAATAGTTCTCATTATACATAGTTTTATTATATTAGGATTAGAACCCTCCTTGTTAATTAAAAAGAAGGGGTAAATGCTGTGGGAATTCTGTCACAGCTCTACTGACCAATTCTGATGGACAGCTTGGTCCAAGAGACATGATTAAAGAAGATACAAGACCCATATATCCAATTAAAGGCAATGATCACTCTCTTGAATGGTGAAGGAGCTAGCAGAGTCATGGTTTAGTGCTTCCTCATTGCACTTTGGGGACAAGGTTATGGTGCCAGCAGCTGAGACCTGGTCCACCAGTGGGAGCAGTGGAGCAGCTGGTCATGCGACCTGGATTCCTCATTCTATCTTGCCACTGTGCACAGATTTCGATATTAATAAAAGGTAGCACAACCCCCAGACTTCCCTCTTTATTGCTTGGCACACAGTATGGTAAACACTATTACCCCAACTTAAGGGATACATGCTTTTCTATATGGTAGACTGGAAAGGGGGGTTCTTGACAGCAAGATACTTGGTATTAGGATCCATGTGATTGTTGTGGAGACTGTGTGAGCATTCTAGAATGGTTAGCAATATTCACGGACTCTGCCTACCAGAGGCCAGAAGCACCTTCTGTTGATGCAATGACCAAAATTGTCTGCAAACACTGCCAAGTATGTTTTGTGGGGAAAAATCACTCCAACTGAGAAACACTGAGCTACAACAAATGGATTGGTGCAGTGAGAGTTAAGACTGGAGGTCATGCCGAGGGTCTATTATCAAAATCCTTATAAGCATAGCAGGGGTATGTTTGATATTAACTCAATACACCATCTCTTTAGACATCTGGCGACACAATCAGAATTGTTTTTATCAAGCTGCTGCAGAGAAGACTGAATTATGAGACGAGAGACCAGATGCAATGTTATCCAATTTTCTTACGGACATTCTTGTTGCTGCTTTGCTTTGTAAATATGTTATGAAATCTCAAAACATGACCCTTGTACATAGCAATGGCAGTTTCAGGAATTTCTCTGATTCTGAGTCAATTCTCAAGTGCTGCATCCTGCAGAGTGGGCATCATATACATGGGCCAACCATCCACGGCAAATCAAGGCTTGGAGTGTGGCCCCAGTGAGCATAGAAGACATGGGCCAAATCCCAGCTCTCTAAGTCATTTAACTGTGAAATCCTATTGGACCTTGATTTTCTTACTCACAATGTATACTAATAGCTCCAAGTCTATCCAAATGCTAAAGGAAGCAATTGACTTACTCTAATTGTGGCATTTAATGGAGGTTTTATTAAGGTGATATTATCAGTGGACAGATAGGGAATAATGAATCTTCCAGGGTTAATGTAGTACTCAGGAACTTGTTTTCTAGGTATGGTCAATTACCAGAACCCAGAGGGGGGAATAGAAAGAGTGGGAAGGACGAAAATATTGTCTCTCATAAAAGTGATGCCCTCGAAGCAAGAAGCAAACTGGTTTCTACCTTTTCCTCGAGGAGAGAATCACACTTCACTTCTACCCTTCCTTCTCTTTACTCAGAAATGCTTCCAGTTGGTCATACTCAAGTGAGATAAAGAAAGCAAGAATGTTTGTTAATAAATTTATACAGGGGACATTCCACAATGCAAAGCTGAGTAAAGTAAGCTGAAGAATAGAGAATGGATTCAGAGTTACAAAAGAACCTGGAAAAATGACTATGAAAATATCCAAATAGCATTTGGGAATAATAAGTACCCAAAGAAGTTATATGTACATCTATTATCTATATATGCACATATTTTAATTTTGGGTGCCACACATTGCTTCATTTCTTCCATATACAGATAATATTTTATACTGGAGGTAGAAGAGAGTCCTGAAGGAAAAAAAACCTATATCCCAAAAGGGCCCTGCTCCATCCTCAGCTCTGCAGGAAAGTCACACTTCTCTGACCTCTCTACTGCATAATCCTGAATGATGTTCAAAAATCAAATAAGAAAACATGTTTCAAAGAGCTTTGCAAATCATGAAGTGTCATATAACAGTAGAAGGTCAATTGTAGTGATTTTTGCCTTCTTTTTCATTAAGAAGTCTATTTTGATTAAATGGAGAAATCAGGTAGATATTCTGCTTTCTTCTGTTGTCAGATTCTTTATACAATGGTTCTACTTTCACAATAATGTTACATAGTGAACCCTATAACTCTGGAGTTACACAATTTACTATTATCTTTGATTATGCATATGGCTTGTATCAGGCATGAGCACACTATATTCAAGGAACCAATCTCTTGCAATTTTATCAGGAAAACAATATAGCATAAAAGTCCTCCAATTACTTGCTCTGAATTGCACAGAAATTTGGAGTTGAAAAGAAACTTAAAATTTACCTGCATTCATGCCAGGGAGATAGTTCAATTAGTAATGTGCTTGTCATTTCTGTATGAGTGCGTGAGTTCAAAGCCCGGCACCCACAGAGAAAGAAGCCGGGCATGATAGCATGTGCTTGTAATTCCAACACCTATGAAGCAGGAACAGGTTCATCCTGAAGCTAACTATCTAGCCAGTCTAGCCTGCTTGCTAAGTTCTAAGCCAGTGAGAGTCCCTGTCTCTAAAAGCAAGGTGAGGGACTGTTAGATAGTTCAGGGTTTAAGGCTGCATGCTGACCTTAATTTGGTCCCAAAACCCAAGTCTGAATGTGGCTCACAACTTCCTGGGACTTCAACTCCAGAGGATCTGACCCCTTATTCTGGCCACACAAACAAGTGTAAAGCAAGAATGAAATATATCTTAAAAGCAAGGTGCATAGCATCTGAGGAAAGACAACCAAGCTTGTCCCCTACCTCCCCCACACAAACACACCTGCACACCTGTGTATCTATACTTGAATATACACATAAACAGACGAATTATCTTTATTCAAACCTTCTAATCACTTCTAAGGAAATCTACGGTAATATTTAATATTGTGAATCTTTTCACAATGGAGGTATTGCAAACTTGGCTTCTCCCATCTCCCCTTTGGTCTCATCTGCTTTCTCCTTTCACAGTGATGGTAGGTAGAGACTGCACTCATTAGCCCTGGAGACGCAATTTCCAAAATTAGTTTGTATAACATTTGTATGAAATCAATTATATTCCCAAACAGATAGATTTAGTGAGTCTACATAAAATATACCTAAAGATTAAGTCAGACAGGCATGCTTATTACACTATACACATTTGCTATTTCCAATCTTTACTAAGAGCGGTACGCTGGGAACACGAAAAAATTTTGATAGCACGAGACAACCCGCACAGCACGTGAAATACAATGTCTATCACTTAGTGAATGTAGCTAGGAGCAAAACAGAATTACTTTGGGGACACCTCACAACTCTACATTTGTAGATAGCAGAATTGAGAGTCACCAGGTTAATGAACTGTCCCTCAAATGGAAGGTTTTGCAACACAGAATGCTGTTAGACGGAATATTACTTTTTATGTTATGTCTCAGGGTTGATCCATCAACCTCCTGGCCAACACTCAATAGAACATTCTCCTCTTGGGAAACCATCACCTGTAGCATTAGTCTTCAATTATCAGAGTAAATTTAATATGTCACCATTTGACCTTATTCACCCTGCACATAGGCCTAAAGTTCCCAGACCTGTTTTAGAGCTGGGCATAGAACAATGGATAAAACAAATTTCAAGCCTGCTAGAGTTTTCATTTTAGCTATAGTCACATAGGAAAGTTGCTTATTAAAAGAATACTTACTAGTCTAACAGCATAAATACAAGGGTTACTATTGCATATATCACTTCAAGGAAAGGCCCTGAACGAAAGAGTAAGCTGGAAGTGTGTGCATATGCATGGCATGGCTTCTCTCTAGTGATCATGTCTCAAGCCTTCAGTACCACTCTGCAGGAAGTTTTCTTAGAAAATCATAAAACAACAGATAATTCCATGAAGAGGACATGTCTGGATTCCTCTATCCTAAGGATAGAGGAACATGGCCATAAGGACGGCCATCACTGCCTAAGGTAATAGGATTCTGGGGGTGGGTATGAAGCAAAACCTGATGTTGCCCTTATCTTGCCAAACACAATGACAACAAAGTTGTAACCGCTTGGCAGGTGCCTAGGATACATTACGCACAGGCTGCCGCTGCTACAGAAACAGTGGAGGACGCAGCGAAAATGAAGCCATAAACATCTCTTCTTGTCAGGGCTCTATTTCCCTGGAAACAGAAAGTTGTTTTACAGGGCTGGCCAAGTGTACTGTAAATTATATTACCAGCTCACAGTTGATGGGTTTATATGTCTGCAGGGAACGAGATCTGGCTCAGGCACCACGTTTAGCTTGCCAAAATTGTGCGTGGACACACGAGTCGGAAAGAGATTGCGAAACTTTAGAAAGGAGTGGTCTAACAGGAGCGCTGGAGTGGAAAGGGGGAATGGACAAGGTCCATGACACTAATTTGTCTCTGAAGTCTTCCTCTCGGAGCTGTCTTTATGACCCAGTGACCCTGCGCGGCAGTCCCTGAGTCAACGATTAATTACACTGTGCACCCTGGCATGCAGGCTGCGGCTGATGAATGGACAGACACTCTCCAGTCAACAGTTCTTTCACCTTGCGGTGCTGCCTCTGTAAGCCTTCTGGTTTCTTGACTGTTCTAAGTAGCAGACAGTGTCTCGATTTCCAGCTGATTTTGGCTTTTTCGCTTTAGTCTTTAACTTTATCTTCTCGTATTTGGACTAGAGTCAAGTTTCTAAAACAAACCAAACATGTCAGTTTTCAAGCCAAATTCTCTTAAAGGCACTGTGGTTTCTACAACTTAGTTAGGACTGGATGCTCTCTGTCGTGTCCAGCTCCCAATCATAGCTCCAGCTGGAACACCCACCCTATACCAGATTCTAGGTCTTTCCCTTGATTCTCCTTTATGCTCGCAAATCTGGGTCCCATCTCCTGTGACAGTGTCTAGGTGACTCGATTTGGATGGAACATTCTCCACCTCTCTGGTAGGAGTAATTCTCACTAACTCTGTTGTCTCCCAACATAATGAATGAGACCATCCATGTTTCGCGCTCTTGGTCTCAGTCACCATGATCCGTCTTCCAACAAGACTTCTGAAGTCCCATGCTAATGTCTCTGTCTACTTTCAGCCTTTCCATTCAACATTCTATTGGAACGGCAGCAAGAAAGATCACTCCCTTCCCTGTTAGAGCTTCCCACGCCTTTCTAAGGCACTCCAAAGAAATATATACTTCTTTGCTGGCTCACAAAGTCCTACATGAATTATATCCTTTCTATAGAACGATCCCACTCATCCCATTTGTACCAGGCAGGCCAGTCCACTTTTTAGACTCTCAGGTAATTGTTAGTAATGCTACCTTTTACACCAAAGTGCCCACTTAGACTTAATACCACCCAGTGACTATACTTGATAGTTCCTCTTCTGCCATTCTTCCATCATCCTATGCAGCCTAGCTTGTTGGCTTTTTACTTTCTCTAACACACACACACACACACACACACACACACATGAATATGTTCTCACACTTAGGCAATAAGCAAACCTGTTCTTCACTGTGGAATTGCCCTCTCTAGGGCTCCTTCTCTTTCAGACTTTGACCCAATAACTTCACTGTCATCTCAAAAGATCTAACACCCCACCTCCTGTCTAACAGCCTTCTCTTCAGTCATGTCCTATATCAGTTCATTTTTCTTTCATGGTAAGGCTTAAATTATAATTTTTTTTAAAAAAATCACATTGGTTCTGCCTATGTTGTGTTGATTTGTTGTTTCTCTTTAGTCAAAGCCTCCCACCTCACTGCAGGAGCAGTCTTTGGGAATACAGATGTTCATCACAATGTCTACCTTTATGTGTGTTCTGGGGATACAAACCCAGCTCCTTGGACTTGTACCTTACATACGGAGCCAACTCTATAGCTAAAGCCACAGCTTCTTTGTTGATAAAACAAGGATATCTTAGGAACTACTTAGTCTTCTGACTAGACATGCTCTTCATTACATGCATCCGCTCAGGCTGCAGAGGTGCAGTAAAGGAAGCAACCTGCATAACTGTCTAAGAGCCTCATGTATAGTCAGACCCTATAGTGACCACAGTAGCCTCCAGGCAACACACCTACAGAGCTCTCCTACTTAGTCTGACTTCCGAAGGATTCCTTAAAGATACAGTCAAGACTCTCTTCAATCCCTAATCAACCACAGACAATCACTTGAGTTTCCCAGAACAAGAGCATCACAAAAGGGGAGCCCTCACTCCACACCCAGGTATGAAATCTTAGTAATTAATTTTGCTCAAACATATCCAAATCCTAGTGGAGGAGACTGATTAAAACACAAGAATAATCTGTAATGAAAAGTAAATGTTAGAAAATTTTAAATTACGACTTGCTCCTCTCTAGACCACTCCCCTTAGGTCCCAGTCTATAGACGAACGGGACGGTCTCTGGCACGTGGGCCAGAGGAAATATTTGAAAATGGAGAAAACTGTAGCTGGTAAATGTTATTGCTAGCTCTGGGAGGCGAGGCTAGCAGGGCTCCTATGGAGCTGCTGGAGCTTGGCAGGCCCGCAGGGAAGCTCAGACTAACAGGCAAGCAGCTCGTGCCAGCGAAGTCCAAATGTCACTGTAACATTTGCAAAGCTGCATGTAAGCGCTGTAGAGAGATTTCCAACACGAAGGTCAAGGATGGAAAAGCTGCCTGGGGAGCAGGGAACGGTTGGACTCTGAGGACGCAGACATTTTGTAGAGGATTCTCTTCCCTTTGCGTGAGCAGGATTTGTTTTGTTGTCTTTGCTATTAACCTGTGTGGTTTTCCCACCCACCACTGTTGATCTAGGTGGAGGAGCCTTCCAGAAGACAAAAGCCAATCTCTGCTTCGGGTGGGGGAGAGGAAATCCCACATCGTTCTGAATTCTTTCCCAAGCAACATTTATTTATTTATTCATTCGTTTGTTCATTATTTTTATTTCCCTTTTTGTACTCTAAGTTCCCAGCTGGTTTTGTTGTTCTATATAATTGGCCTCGGTCTTCCAACGTTTAACATTCACAATTTCCAAAATCTGAACAGCCATGCTATGTGGTCATGTGCCCTTCTGTTGAGTTTGAAATTCCAGCCCCACCTGAACAGAGAGTCTAACAGTTTATTGCAACAGGCTTGGCTGAACACTCGGCCTCTCTGCCTCGGGGGGGGGGGGGCTCTTTAATTCTGAAGTATTTCAAAGGGTGGATAAAACAGCATAAGCATTTATGTAGTTGCTTTTATTAATTGCTAGCATGGAGGTATGTTTGCTTCAGGTGCTTTTTGAAGAAATACTAAAGGCATAGATAGCGTCCTTGTAGAAAACTTTCCAATTTTCCTGCCAGAAATCGTGATACCTAGGCATGTTTGAATATTCTCAGTATCAGTGAATCTGCACATGAAATAGTCTAAATTGTTTTGTATGTTTGTAAACCTTTATAAACAATATTATTCTTGATCCTGCCCTATAGTTTTACTTTCTCATTCAGGATTATAGTTGTAGGGTTCACTGTCATTACTGTACCTATAAATTGTTTCATCTTATTGTTAACATTTTTGATTAAAGATAACACAATATATGCACTCATCTGCTCATTTCAATTTTTTAATTTGCTAATATTACAATCAGTGACTATGCTAATCTCACCCCAATGTGAACTTTCTCAATAGCTTCTCTAAAGCAGTACTCTAGATGGGTAATGACTAAGTAAAGCCTCAGACTTGACATCACTGCCCAGTTGCCCATGAAAATGACTAGCTCTGGTTTACATTTCCAGCAAAGTCAGGATAGGATCATTTCTGTTTTTTCTTCTCTTTGCCTATACGTTAATATAATCAAAGTTTTTGACTTTTGCTACTCTAGTGGTTTGAAGTCTTATTTCCACAACATTTTTTAGTCTCAGGATATACTAGTGTGACTGCAGATACTTTGATATCCATTTTGGTTTTATTTGTCAATTATTTATTCCATTTGGATGGTCTTCCTCTTGCTGACATGTGGGACTATGTTATACAATTTATGCACCAATCCACAGAACGTGGCATGCACTCTCAACATTTCTCACGGTTTAAGGCTTGTCTTTCATCACCTATATTGTTAAACATAAGTGTTAGGTTGAACTACAATCCAATTTACCAATATGTAATTTACCATCCACCATTCCTCCTTGTACTTTTTGGAAAACCATTCACCCTTCTAGATCACAATGCTATCTGCCCTGGTTTTCACATCATCAGATTCTTATGTTATCACATTTAGAACATAATATATTTTCAGGTTTGCCATGAAGATGAAATATAATTTGGCTGCTGCTGTGTGTCTAAGCAATTATCTCAGCTGACTAGTTTGTTCACTCAGTCTACTGATTTCAAATGCCAGTCTTTCTATGAATTCATTTTCTACATTGCTGAGAACAGCCATTCAGTTTCACTTAGCAAGCTGTACCAATGACGTACTATCTTGGCCATTTGGGATATAACAGTCATCTCTAATCCTGGGAGAGCAACTTTTCCTGGGGCTTTGTATTTTCTAGCATTACCCTGGCTATTTTTGGCCCCTTGCACTTACATCTGGCTTATGGGAAAACTTGGGTTTAAGTTCCACGAAAACTCCTGCTGAAGTTTTGAGGGGAATCCATATTAGCTTTATGAAACAACTTAGGAAGAATTTAAATTGTTATATTATTAACTCTACTCTTACTTGACTATAATAATGATGATTTAGTCGGGTCTTTACTTTATAAACTTTAATAATATTTAGTCACCTTTCCCATAAAGATGCTGAATGATTTAGTATCTTATTCCTAGTTATTATATTATATAGGATATATATATATATATAGATATATATATATATATCTTATTCTGTAGGGATAAGTCCCGCCCCTTAGCGGGCGTGTTCGCCTCAGGCTAATGTTTACCTATAAATCTGGTGAGCGTGCTTGCAGCGCTTGCTTCTGCTTTCCTGGTCTCTGCAGGAATGGTGGTTCTGTAAGTCTATTTCCCCATTAAAGCTGTATATATTTTTACAATCTGTCTGCATTCATTTACGCTGTTACATTATTCCTAGTTATTATATTAGCTATAGGATATAGCAAGCTTTCTGTTCTGCATCCTAGCTGATGATGATAGAGAAAGTTTAATGGATTTGTGCTTACCATCTTCTACACAACAAGTTCGGTGAAACCATTTCAGTTACAATATCTTTTAGGCCTGTGTGGACTTTTAACATGTAGAAAAAGTTAAATCTATTCTTAAATCCTTCTAGTACTGATTCTTTGAGCTTGTTCTCTTGGATTGTTTCTCTACTATAATAATCAACAGAAGCAATCCTAGTCCTTATACTTATTCTATCACTAATCTAAATAAACACGACACTTCTTGTGGGATTTCAAGGTAAAAATATTATATTCCAGTCTAGTGCTACTTTCAAACCATTGGCAATGTCAACTATTTCTGTGTTTATTTAAATTATTGCAGTGTTCTCATTAATACCATTGCTATCATCTTAAATTTAATTAATATATTCCATGGTGCTGTATCATCCTTATAATTTCAAAGGGGATAAAACATGTGTTTGTTTGTGATATATTTAGTTAGATACTGAATTTAATTTTCTAATGTTTTCTTTTGAGACTACTTTTTAGAATCGTATATTCAAATACACATAGAGGCATGCTTAGGAATAGATAATAGTCTAATGAAACAATATTGGATATCTCCTAGTTTCAATCAAAGTATTCAGAACACCTAGGTTGAAGATTAGTTTTCCTCTGTGGGAGCTGTGATTATGGACAGACAAAACTAGAAATACATCTTCAGGATAAAAAACAAAAACAAAAGAGCAAGAAACCCTACTTGATGTTTAATCTAAGTATAGCAAAAAACTGTATTAGTTTTCTAGCAGAGGAAAAACAGGATTTGGTTAGAATGTCCACATGGATGACCTTGCTCACAGGCTGTTTTCCCTTCCTCAAAATGATCTTAAACATGATCTGTGATTCTCAACATGTAGTTCTTATATCAGTAGCACCACCTGGAAAACTGTTAGCCATGCCTATTCCCACAAGACCAGTGGAATCCAACACTGGTGGTAGAAGCCAGCAGACTGAATTGTAAATGTTCCGCAACTGGATTTTAATGCACACTGAAGCTCCAGAACATCTGGGCTTTATCAACTCCAGATACTCTTAGCTTCCTGGTGTACATTTTGTAATTAAATCCTCCATGAAACAGGTGACAAACCACACTAAGTTCTTTATAAAACAGGATATGATCTCAACATTCAAAATTCATCATCTTCCTTTTCCATGAACACCCCCCAAAAATTACTTCACCCAACAAAAAGCAGGAAGCAGTTTGGAGAGAATTACCAAATATTGTTCATAAATGTTTCTTTACATTTAAAGGGGGAAATGCTATAAATATTTGCATTTATATGGATCTTGGTTTATTGATACAAATTTAAGGTCAATTTTGTTATACTGTGTATATATATTTCTGATCTTGATTAAAGTATTGTGTTTGCCTGGCTCATTTAAAAATGTAATATATAATTAAGAAATACAGGTTAATAGAGAATCACCTATAATAGTCAAGCTTCTAGTAATCTTAATTAAGTTTTCTAGATATATAGAGATATACTTCAATTGGATAGGCATTCTTCAAACCTTTCAAAGACTACATTTCATGACAATGAGACACATCTGCTCCTGGCAACACCAATCTACTTCAAGAGGATAATGGGCACTGAAGATGCTCCTTATGGCATTGGTTAGCAATTTGGGCAAGAAACTGCCCTTGCCTGGTCTGCTTGATGCTATGCTGTGTGAACTGGATATGCAGGACCCACAGAAAAATGACTGCTGAACTTGCCTAAAGGTGAGATGGTCCTTCAGGGTACCTGTTAAACAAAAAGAATCTGCCAGACATTCTGCAGGACACAGAGGAAAGTGACTGACAAACTGCCAATATAGGTGGAACGATCTTTGAAATTTCCTGCCTCATGGAAAAGTCTGTTGGACACTAAGGGCCTGTAGGCTGAAGATGGGTGCCCCAATGATACATAAGAACTTTGAGTGACTGTCCAGGCAGCAAGATGTCTCTGTCAATTCTAGAGTTTAGGAAGTTGCTTACAGTGTACTTCCTGTAGGTAGTATTATATCCTTCTGGAGTCTTTGATGGTGTTGAAGAATAGATAGCTATAGTTATAGTTTTCCATAGTTATAATAAAATATAAAGGAAATATAAATATTGCAACTGTAATTCTTGCTTGATAACTGTTTTGTTATATGTAATTTTACTATGTTAAAATTAAAACCTTTCGTTTTATTTAAATAGAAAAGGGGAGGTGATGTGGGATTTCCCTCTGTATGCTGTGATTACCATTAATGAATAAAGAAACTGCTTTGGACCTATATCAGGGCAGATCAGTGGTAGGTGGGGAAACAAAATTGAATGCTGGGAGGAAGAAGGTGGAGTCAAGAGATGCCATATAGCCATATAGCCACTGCCAGGAACAGACATGCCAGAATCTTGCCGGTAAGCCACAGCCATGTGGCAATACATAGATTAATAAAATGGTTACGTTAAGGTATAAGAGTTAGCCATTAAGAAGCTAGAGCTAATGGGCCAAGCAGTGATTTAATTAATCAGTTTCAGTGTGGTTATTTCAGGGCCGAGCAGCTGGGAGTAAACAAGCCACCTCCCACAACACATCAACATTCTGTTTTAGAGAAGAATCATTCATTCAAAGAAAAAGAAATGACTACCTATGAGCACATCTCCTGAGTCGAGTAAGTGATAAGATGCAAAAGAGTTAATTCCTTGCCTCAGTGACTTACATATTTCTACTCATGGTATCAGAATTAATTTTTTAAAGTCTTATATCACCATGTGATTATCTGCTTGGATTTATACACATTATAACACTATTAGAAAGGTTATAGATATTTTAATGTTTCGTAAAGTTTGAGAAAGAAAAAGTATTTCATCAAAAGAAGGACAATATGACAGAAGGAAAGACCTTTTGACATTGCACAAGAGTTAAGTTAGAATTTAGGATGCGCTAGTAGTCTAAGAACCAGTTAATATGTGGGAAGGATCTGTCAAGTGCATGGCAGAATCTAAACATATTGAATATTATATCTGCATATCCTTTAAGAACTATACATAAAAATAGCCTGGTGACTATCTACAAATCAAATTTCAAGCTCTATTTTTTTAGTCACTTTTCAAAGTCAACTTGTCTAGTATGGTGTATGGTGTGTGGCTGGCTATCTGTAGCAAGACTCACATCAAATGCAGAATTGGTTCTTGGAAAGTTTCTAAACAGTTAAAACAGTCAACAATTACTTATTTCAGGGTCATTAAAAAATAAAGATACTACTTAAGATCTTATTTAATAAATTGAAGAGAAAAATGGAGGAACATTAGTTTTTCTCTTCGGCAGAGAAATAGACTGACCTTGTAGGATATTCTAGGCTCCTCAACTCTATTGTGACACCTCAACCCTCTGAACTACAATTCTAATTTGGAAATTGTTTCAATGCTATTGTTACAAAGCATCTATCCTAGTAATGTGATGTTTAATGTTCTTATTAATCTAAGTTGCACATACTTCTGCATTGCACCCATAATAAGCTTGTCTCTTAAGCAAGTCCCATGGTTTTTACTTCTCTGTATTTCTTAAGAGAATTGATCATAGTGAATTATACACATTAGCTGAAATACAAGAAATGATGAATATGTATTGCATTATCCCAGAGGCACAGAGACTGAATGATGAATTCATTCGGGAAATGTGAAGTCCAGTCTCTTGGAAATACTAAATGAGTGCTGGGTAGTGGATTAAGAGCATGGATTGTAAAATTAGACAACTAAAGTCTAAATTTAGCTACTTAGTAACTATGCTTAACATTTGCTTTTTTATTGTTTCTTTAGACATAAAGTGGGCACACAGTATCTACCTAAGTAACAGTCACAAATATTGACTACTAACATAATTAATATTATGTAATATTAGTATAAATAGCATATTAATAATATATGATTGATAATTAATATTATGTGATTAGTTGATAATTAATACTTAGAAATCAATATGCAATCATTCTTAAAAATATTGTAGTATGAGTTCTATTTAAATATATATTTTATATATGTATTAGTTATATAATATTAAAGGTATCACAGTATCCTTCAAACAACTAGACACAGATTGCTGGATAAATTAATTTTTTGGTTCATTTGGCAATGGAATATTAAGTCTTATGATTTATTATTAATTAACACAAAGTAGAATAATACGCAGCCACTTGAAATTATTTTAAAGAACATCTATCAAGTGAAAAGGCTCATGGCAAAATTTAAAGGGAAATAAAAATTATTGTACAAAAGGCATAGGGTCTAATGGTTTTAAAAATTATAGTTTTTAGCTTATTAATATTTATGTCTATGTGTAGAAATGAACTTCCATTTAGTGCTTATTTACATCTGTATTCATGAGGAAAATGTACCAAAGGGTAATAGGTTCTATCTGTAAGTGCTAGAGTTATGGATTATTGTTCTTTCTTAATGGTTTTCAGAACTCATCAAATTTCTGTAGTAATTATCCATTGCTTTGATGATCAAGGAGAAAATACATGTAATTTAAAATAATTTAAAGGCTGAAGACTTGTAATAATAGAGAAAATTGCATATAACAGAATGCTAGGTTAAAAATTGGAAATTAAAAAATAACACACTTTCATCTACATAATACAGGGAAGTATATGCCAACAGGAATATAAAAATCATTGTTATCTCTGTTGATACATTTTAATCAGTCCTATCTTCATCTCTTTAACATTTTCTTCTCTTTAATATTGACTGGCATTTTGAAAACAGTCATGCTGCTTTTGTTATTTATTCACAATACAAACAAGTACTTGTGTACACATAAATGCACACACAGATATATAAACACATGTACACATATGCTAACTCGTGTGTGTGTGTGTGTGTGTGTGTGTGTGTGTGTGTGTGTGTATCTGTATTTAGAGAGAGAGAAGAAAGAAAGTAAGAGCTATCATGGCTTCCCTCAGAGAGTTCAAGGTCTGATTCTTCATCATAGACAATGTCTCTACAGCATGACTTAAGTTTCAGGCTGGGCATTTATCTTTTAAGAAGTGTGCTTTAAACCTTTGGAAGGTAGGTTTTGACAGTTCTGCAGAATTCAGTTCACACTTCTAGTAAACTTAATAGCAATTAATGGCAGCCATAAAGCATGCTTTTAAGCAAATAAAAAAGACTAATATAGAATTTACTGTAAGTTGAAGAAAAACAATCTAAATGAATAAAGAAAAGTGATTTGGGGGATTTTTATATTGCTTTTTGTTTTTTGTTGTTTTGTTTTGTTTTGTTTTCTACAAGGCCAGCAACACTGAGGAGGATGTCACACCATAATCAGAACCTTGTGAGAGACAGCATATGCGCTTAAAAGGGTTACAGTACACAACTTCACTTCAGCCCTTGACTGAGACTTCTAGACTTTGAAAGTAAAGAAAAATAAAGCAAAGCAAAGTTTCTAACTGCAGGGAAGCAAGCAACTGAATCTTGGGCTGAGTCTTTTTATCCTGCTGACAGGGACTTGCCCATCTTCAGGAATCTTTCTCTAAAAAAAATGGCGATTGTCAGGTCTGCCTGGTGGGCGGCACCCTGCTGCAGGCCTGCTGTGCCCCTTCCCTGTGCACAGAGGAGGAAGGCAGACCTCTCAAGCTCACAGTACTTCAAAGGCTTCACAGCTGAGTCATACGGTCATGGAAGACACACAGAGGTTACAAAGGGACAGCGTTTGTTGTTATCCATACATCAGATGACTTGTTCCAGGGTAGAGGGAGAAGATATTCAAGGGGCTGTTATTTCCAGAACTGAGGAAATGGGGAGAGCTGAATTATAAAGTGGGTTCGCTTTATGGAAATGGATGGCTAACCTCAGATTGAACAGTCAATCAACTGTGAGAATAGTCCTGAAGCCAGAGTCTCCCTCCAGAAGCCCCAGGCCTAGGAGAATCATTTAAAAAGCAGAAGGATCTTGTGATTAGCCTTCAAGTGTTCATATGTGTTGAGCCAAAAGCACCCAGTCAAGAGCTACAAGTGTTTGAACTGGCGAAGTGAATCTGTCTCTTGATGGAACCTTGAATGATTTCATTCCTCCAAGACAAACAAGCACTTTTAATGAAACCAAAATTTCACACCACCTAGTAGAGCAGCTAGTTTCTGCTTGCTGTGTAGTATGAGCCACCCAAAACTCTGTGACTACATGAAACAAGAATCAAACAAACAAAGTGAGTCATAGAAAAAAATGTACAATCAAAGGATGCTGCTAATTTTTTGGAAGGGAGGGGTAAAGAGCCTCCCTAAATCCACTAAGTTTAGAAAAATCCCTAATTTTCAAACTTCTTCTTTTCAGATTTTAACAAGAACAAAATATTGCAATGGAACAAGACCGTGGAGTTGGCATCAATTCTCTTCTATTCTGCTCCCACATAAAGTTTTACTTTATTCAATATGCAGTTTACCAGCCAGCACCTTTAGCATCTCAAGGACCTTGCTGGAGATGACCCACCTCCTGGATCCAAGCCTTCATTTGACAAAATGTCCAAATGATGGGGTAGACAAGTTGACAAGTTAATGATGGAGAAACTGACCTAAATCTCACCTGCCAGTATCGTCCTATCTGTTTGTCGTTATCATTCGCCTACCTCCGGCTCCTCCTCCAAGACAGTTGGAGGTCCTTTCGGAAACTCGCTGTTGACTTACTGAATTCTTCTGTCATTCATCTGCCCATCACATATTTATAGGCTTTTACTACGTACAAAGCCAGATTTGAGTACTCTACAGAAAATCTTCGCCACTTGAAGGGAGAGGCGGTAGAGTTAAAGAAGTAGAACATCACAAGTGGTCCATGAGAATGATTTTTCTGGAATATTTATGATGTGCAATGGAAGGAAGACTAAGAATATGAAGACCAGAATGATACCCTACTGTGACCACTTCATCAATACGTCTTTCCATGTGCTAGTCAATGGCGCAAGGATGCCAGACCATGTGCCTATCTCCATATGGCCTGAATGATTGCTTATATAACTTTTCTTTAAATGGCTTTGCTTTCTTTGAGTAACATGTTTTCAGGCTAAAATAAATTTATTATAGTGTTATCAATAGAAAACTAGCCCTGTGGGCCTAGAGAAATTAACCATGTAAATAGAATAACAGTAAATTGTTGATAGATGTTATTCTCTAAAGGCTCTGAGGCTGAGCACTGATATTCTTTTGCAAATAAGGAAAGTTAAATAAGTATTAGGAACAATTAGACACAAACAAAAACCAAACAAGGCTTTTTTCCTGGGTATTACTTTATTCTATTGAAGCTATTCTGCACATTGCCGCTTCTTATCTCTAAAGTGCCCCTCACCACTCAGCTTTCACTCTGAGGTTAGCCAATTCATTTCCATAAAGCACATCCACTTTAGAATTCAGCTCTCCCCATTTCCTCAGTTCTGGAAATAGCAGCCCTTTGAACATCTCCCTCTGAACCAAAACAGGCCATCTGATGTATGGATCACAACATGTAATGCCCCTTTTCACCTGTGTGCCTTCCCTGGCCTTAGGACTCAGCAGGGAAGCCTTCACCATGCAGATGCCCCCCCCCCCCAGCAAGAGTAATTAATTTATGTGATGATAGTTAGATGGTAACCACTGAGGAAACACAGAGAATCCCTAGGAAGTAGTGAGAGGCTCTGAAGAGTTTAGACATCGATCCCTCAAAGAGCAGAATTAAATCTTCCCCGCTACACACACTTCCAAAGAGCAGCCTGGCACCAACTTGTTTTCACTCAAGAGACTACAGCAAGCCTCTTAGAGGTAAAATTGCCCCATCTAACTTCTTGGTACTACTTTTAAAGGTGTTTAGCCCAATTAGCAGTCATGTCTTTCTTTAAGTGGTACGAAGTGTTTGCGGAGCCCAGGAGGCCAGAGTAAGCGAAGCATTAACAGTAGTGCAGCACCACAGGAGGGTTCTGCTGTGGGCTTGCTGTGAGGCTGCATGTTCTGACTGCTCCTTCAGTACCTCCTGAATGCATTTGCCTGACAACAAAAGGGAGTTAGAAAACTTCTCCAAGTGCAAGCTTGCAAACTGCTTCCTTTGGCAGCTCCAACTCCAAAATTGATGTACTTCATTTTACAGATGTTCTCTCTACTCTCCCTCTCTCTCTGGTCATGGGTCCTTGACTTACATTGTCCCTTCTCTCCAAATATCTTCTTCATATTTCCCTTTCAGAATCTATTTGAAAAGATATTGAACTTGGCATTCAAAAGCCTTATTACCTCATTAGTAATTTACCTCTTGATTTGGACAGGTATTCTTTTATCATAATAATAATCCAAAGCCCTTGACGCCACATCTTTCTCACAAATGCTACCATCTACCCAGTCCATTTTGTGTTCATGCCACAATTACAGGAATTCAAATTGTTAAAAAAAAAAAAAACAGGAATGGGTTAGCAAGAATCTTCTTTGTATATCTTTGCACCAAGGTACATTTCAACCCACATTCCAGGTTCAAGGATGTTCCTAAGTCATCTTTGAAAGTACTCCTAATCATAAGCATGACATTCAGAAGGACAGGAACAACTCACTCTGAAGAACCACAGCTAAGCCCCCAGCAGCACACTTCTGCTCTTCCTCGGGGTCAATTGGAGGTCAGATTGTACAGGTGAACTGTGTGAGTCCTGAAGGCAGCTGTGTGAAGCATGCCATCATGGATGAAGATTTTGTTCATTTGAAGACTGGGAAAATGTAATATAGCTGAGATCATGTGTTCCTGTGTTGTGAGAATTAATATATTGATGCTAAAGTGTGTTCTCATATAGATGAATGCTATTGAAGTAGAATAGAAATGCATTCCTTGTTTACACACACAAACACACATACACACAAACACACAGAATTGTGTGCTTTGTTCTGTTTAGCACCTAACAGTGAATGTATGAAAGCCTCATACAAAGCCATTTCTTCTTTCTCACATGACAAACACTCAAAAGCTATAACTGTGTGAATCCCTGCCCCTCTAAACATGCTTTCTACAGTCTTAAATAAGTGGTGCAGAATTGTCTGTATTCTGTCAATCATGTTTTAAATAAATGCTGATTGGCCAGGCAGGAAGTATAGGCAGGAAAACCAGACAGGAAGTAGAAATATTGTGATGAGAACAGGAGAATTCTGGGAAGGAGGAAGTTGATTCCTCCCACTCCTGCCCAGACCACCAAAGCAGCAGGATGTGATATGCCCCAACTGAAAATAGGTACTGAACCACATGGCTAACATAGATCAGAAAAATGGGTTAATCAAGATGTGAGAGTCAGCCAATGAAAGGGTAGCTAATGGGCCAATCAGCTTATAATTTATGGAGATCTATGTGTGATTTTCTTTGGGGCTAAACAGTTGTGGGGTACAGGGCGGGACAAAAAACCCCAACAGCAAGCAAGCCAGCCCTCATGTTACAAATAAGGAACACTGCTCAGCCATCACATGTATTTCATTCTCATCGCCAAAGATTTGATGATGCTAATTTTTCCTTTAAAAAATCCATATAATATATTTTGATCATATTCCTTCCCCTTCTCCAACTCCCCCAAGATTTTCCTTCCCTACTTACCCAACTTCATGTTCTTTCTAAAACAAAAACACCCTAAACAACAGGATTTGGAGGGATTCTGGGCTGACAAACAAATTAAGATGCTTGGTGGATGGTGTGAAGAAACTGTAGAGAGAACATAAAAGTTCTACCCCCTTCTTCGAACCATCCAAGTATCTGTTCTAAACCACATTCTTCACAAAAATCTTGCAACTTTGAGTATTTTCCTGAGTTCCATAAGCCATTCTAGAATACTATAAAATCCAAGGGATGAAAAAGTTTGATTTATAGCTGGTCGGTCAGAAATATGGACAGCTGGCACGTGTCTGGCATGTGGTGTGGGACAGATTTATGGAACTGTCCCTTTAAGCTATGGGGTCTGATCCTAACTCTAGGTGGTCAGTGTCAGAATTGGAGCAGATTAAGGATAACTAGCTAATGTTGAAGTTGCTGTGGGGAAGATAAAGGACACAATTGAGGTCATGAGTAGCACTGGGAAGCCTATGGTGGAATTACAGAGAGTTGTACCAACACACACAGTGGGAAGATGGGCACATGAGGATTAAGGTACAATGCAGAGTGATGCATCTATAAATCAAGGAAGGTTGGAGAATCCTACCACCATGAAAGGCAACTAAGAAAGAGTAAGATAGGGATCCTCCTCTAGAACCTCCAGGGATGAGCTGGTCTTGGTGGTATCCTGAATTTGCGTGTTAGCTCCTAGGACTATGACATATATTTGGGTTGCTTTAAGCCACCTATATTGTGGTGCTTTGTTGTAGCATGCCTAAGAAACTATCAGCAAAAAATATTACCATGTTCTCTATAGTTAAAAATAAAAAACCTAAATTTTAATTATGGTTTTCTAAACTTATGCCAACATCACATTACATACTTTATTCTTGTAGCACATGGGTGTGTGTGCCTATGTGTGTGTGTGCATGTGTTCACCTGCTTGTGCATACAAGGAAATGCACTTATGCGCATATGAACACCAGAGATCTGATCAACTGAGCTGGTATCTTTCCTTGAGAGTTCTCCCTCTTGCTTTTTCAAACAGTCTCTTTTGTTGACCTGAGGCTTTCTGATTTGGTTAGACTGGTTTGCCAGGGATGCCCAAATATCCTCATGTCTCTATGTCTCCAGCACTGGAATTATAGATATACACAAATGTTGGCATCTGGTTTTTATTTCAAAATGGGATATGGAATCAAACTCGGGTCTTTACACCTTCACAGCAAGTGTTTTGTCCACTGAGCCATCTCTCCAGCTGACATTTCATATGATAAACATATCCAGTACTCTTCATGATTAGAATATAAGACCCTCCATTTATAGATGCCACAATCCTCAATCCTTTTTCAAGTGACCCACCACTCCATGGAATATTATTTCATGATTACTGTAAATAATGTAAAAAAAAGTTCTGTGAGGTCATAGTCTTGAAAGTAAGGTGGGTCTATTAATATTTTAAAAAGCCTGTTTATTCCATAACACAGACTAGAGAGTCATCCATAAGCACCAGGGCTAAGATAATGTCAAAAACTTGGCAAACATTTTTATGAACTTTCTGGAAATTGACATTTAATGCCCTGGACTAATGGCTACTAGTGATTATTGATATCTAGTGTTAAACTCTGTCCTCAAAATAGTTAATGTTTATTCCATGTTTCCACTGTATAGCTATGTACTTAGTAGGAACATTCTATATCCAGGTTCAGTTTCTTTCTATAGGGAACTATATAAATAAATAAATTTATGAGTACTTAGTCTAGTAAAAATCAGATATAAAAATCTTCTTTCTATCTCTGTCCTTAAAATACTCTTTTCTTGCTTCTTAGCCTGCAGTGGTCCTTTACGCATCTAGAAGAACAAGACATTCCTAAAATCTCCCTGAGGACATAGAACTTTTCATTGATAATTCCTGACTAAAGACATCTATTAACTCAAATGAGCTGTAGATCAATAGCACGATTGTAATATCTCAGGATGGCTTTTTCTTGTACGTGGATTTCTTTTTGTTTGTTTTGTGCTTAAATTGAGCCTAAGGATGGGCACACAGTGTCCTGTTATAGCCAAGGTTCAGAATGCAATGACTAATAGCATTCCTAGTACTGCACTCATGTAACTGCCAAGGCATGATAAGGAAATTCTAAACACATAGAACAGGACACAGAGAAAAACAAAAATTTCTGATAAATGCATTTATTTATAAGGGACTTACAGTTTCCTTTTGTTGCTGTGTTAATATCACTAGTCACCTACCTGTACTTTTTTCCTTTATGAACTCTATCACCCTGTCACCTAGCTGTTTTTCATATATTTCTCTGATTCTTTTGTTCTGTTCATAAATAAAGGATTACTACTAATTCCACAGGAGCTGCTACTATTTTTTACTAAAGATTTATGCATTGAGAACCACAGGCATAGGACTCAGATTCTTTTCCTGAGTACTTAAAGGTCTAGAAAGCAGGCTCAGTCCACCAAGCACAGTAGAATCCAAGGGCAGTCAATGGGCTAGATCACTTGGCAATACTAATCCAGTTTCAACTTTTGTTCCAGGTGTTCTGAGACTGAGATGGTCCCGTAGGAATCAAAATTTCTGCATGTTTGTTCACACTACTCAGTGGTATGAAATTGGTTTCTACAATCAACACCTAGTAGATACAGGGAGCACTCTGTGACCTACATTGAGGTCATGGTCCTTAGAGTACAAAGACATCCAGTAATCCCCAATAATGCAGCAGCAGACCCTATGAGATCCCTAGTAACCTTCCTAACCCTTAGACACCCATGCTTTTGAGTAATCTCCACCTCCTTGAGGATGGTGGAAACTGTGACTTGGTTTCAACAAATTTAATATGGCAATGCCGATGGGATGATGACTTTTGTGAAAAGATGCCAATTTCTTTCTTTCCTGTTGGGTTTTAGGGACCTGCTTCTATGTCATGAGTCACCCATGGGAAAGGCCACTCAAGGGCAGCTTCAATGAGCTGTTAGTCACAGTCCTGTAACTATTAGGAATTGATCCTACCAACAGCTACAAGTGGTTAAAAAAAAGTCTCAATCCTGGTCTAAAAGTTTGCTAGTTGAAACAAGATTGACCTTCATAACCTCATACTTTGAATATTTGTTTTCCAGTTGGTGGACCTGTTTGGGAACTCATAGGAGGTATGGTTTTGTTGGAGGAGATGTGCCACTGGAGGCAGGGTTTCAGATTTCCAAAGACTTGTGCCATCCCCCGTGTGCCCCCTTTAATCCCTACTGCAGATCAAAGATCTTTCAGCTGTTCCTTCAGCCCCACCTTTGCTCCACCATCATGGATTCCAACCTTTTAAAATGGTAAGCCCAATTAAATGCTTTCTTTTATAAACTGCCTTGGTCATGGTGTTTTGCCATAGCAATAGAAAAGTAAGAAAGTTGGGCTCCAATGCTTTAAAGGGAAGACTGAACTCACTCTAGCCTAAACATACAACCTACAGAGATGATACATACATGTCGCATCAAGCCATCAAGTCAGTGGCAATGGGTTATGCAGCAAAACAGCATCAATAAAATTCTGAGTTACTGGGGAATTCTGTTAGAGGCTAAGCAGAGCCTGAATGTTGGAAACCTTTGCTAGACAAGTTTGCCTCAATTAAGCATCAATACACTGTACAATGGTAAAGAAACAGAATCCACATCAAAAATGAGTGGAGTCAGTGAGAGAAAGCTCAGTAACCCCATCTGAGATAATTTGATAATAAGTTTCAAGCTGGGTTTCAAACTCTCACAAGTTTATCTGACTGAAAGTCCATGTTATTTTCAAAATGCTGCATGGTGAATTGATCAGTTAGAGCCGGCTGATCTCCCCTTGTTTACAGTGTGAAGTTTTTGGCATAGAATCACTCATTTACATTTAAGCTTTCAAAGAAATCAAAGAAAGGACTTTCAGAGTTGGAGATGTTGGCCTATCACATATAAATAAATGTCATTTTTCCATAACAGGTCCCTGATTCTGGAGGTTCATATTCTCCGACAAAGACCTCAAAATGAAAAGTATTGATATTATGGCAACAATAGTGAGGTGTAAGATATTTGAACAATTTTAAATCTTTTATAAAGCTCTCTAAAAACAATTAAGATCTCTGCAACCTAACAGGTATACTATATATATTTTCCCTTTTATCCATATCATTGTAAATAAAAATTTGTGATTATAAATTAATATACAGAGACATACATCAGAGAAATCATTCATTTCTGCAACGCGATATATCCTTTGTCTACTCATTGCTCTTTTCCTTCATTCTTCTTGACCGATGCTGTTCAAGATGAATAATGCTAGGTTCCTACAATAATAGGTGTTAGTGAGGGAATATCCATGCTTTCTGAAAATGCACTAAGATGCCAATTCTATCTAGGGAAGAACATCTTAAAACTTAAATTGAGCTCCCTCTTACCAGAGTCACCACAGGTACCAACTCAAAGGATAGATTGATGGTCCAAGTTCTAAGTCTCCAAATACTATTACATCCTCTGGCTAAAGGAATTCTATATGTACAATAGGCTCTGGATACAGTCACAGATGGTAAAAGTTCTTCCTGTTATAATCATTGAGAACCTCAGAGAACATCTCATCCCCCTAATACCAACTAGTCAGTGTGAAGTTGACACAGGTTCTAAGTAAGCAGAATGGAACAAAGAGAAGTCAAGTCGTCTTTCCTGGAGAAGCAGTGGGTGGGGAAAAGACAATGGTACGCATGTCTTTCAACGTTTATGTATTCAACAATATGTACTGAAAGCATGGCAGCTAATAAACACACTGTACTAGAAAGTAGAGATAGAAAAGATGGTAGCACTTGCTCACAATGGCACCCTGGTTCTGCTAAAAAAAAAAAAAGAACAAATTATTGAAGAATCATTGTAGTATATGGAATCCCCTCAAAAATAAATATGGAGGGCATGATCTCTGCCTGAGGAAGGTAGTTTCCAAGAAGAGTATTTTGGAAATCTTCAGGAATGATTCAAACTATGTGAGGCAAGCAAAAAGAAAAGCAATTCAGGAAAAGACATCTGCTCTACCCTGCAAGAGGCTCTCCCCAACTGCAGTCTTCCTAGCAGAAATTCTGCTTCCTCTTTGGTTGTCTGCACAGCTTTACGATAATAATTCTCTTACTCCCTTTAGTAGCTAAACACTGTTGAATTGCCAGTTCGGGTGGCATGAGTGTTTTGGACATGTGCACAAAGTATTGATCTCTCAGCCTCAGGCAGAGCAGGGCAGGTTGCAGAGTTATCTTTTGCCAGAAGCCTGATCAAGTGACCTATGATGGTGGCAGCTGAGCAAGCCTAGTGTTTCACTCCCCATGAAACTCTTAGAAGCCTGATATCACCTATTGTCACCCAATACCTTCCCTCATTTTTTGCATTATCCTAATCCTAATAAACTTTTCTCATACTCTTGCTTGTTCAAGAAACAGCCCTTTATTCCCTCTGCCAAGTTGCTTCCTGTGATTTATGTCCAGTTCCCCTCTTCATTGGCTATTGCTTTAGCAAAATGAGAAGAGAATTTTGAACATCCTTTCAACAACCTAAACTTGGTGGCTATCATTCACCATGGAGTCAAAGTAATAACTAAAGATTTTAAAAGCTTAACAGAGAGAAAAGTTGGCAGAGTACGGTGACACACCCTTGGCACACCCTTTTCATCTCGAGTCTGGGGAGTCAGAGGCAAGTAGATCTTTAGAAGTTCCAGGCCAGTCAGAGCTACATAGTATTAAAAACAAACAAAAACAGTAAAAGTTAGGTTAAATAACATCCTTTTCTATCAATCACAGTGTCATATGCTTGGAATCTTAGGTACCTGGAATGCTGAGGCAGGAGGATCATGATTTTAAGGCCTGTCTAGGCTGTATAGTGAATTCAAAATCAGTCTGGGTAAGTGGAAGTAAATGGTTCAGCTGGGGCTTCCCCAAGGGAATGTAAGGGAGACGTATGTGGTAAGCCCCCTTTGTAAAAACTGTTCTTATTCCTGGAGCGTACTGTCCCCTCTGCCTCTCATTCCAATCCTTGGATTCTTCTTCTCTATTTTCATCCTTGTTTCTATCAGCATCATGTAACCAAAAACTTCTCTACAGAATATCTAACTCCCATTGCTTTGATTGACCTCTCTCCTTCTGATCTTACCTAATGGTATGCATCATCAACATAATGACTCTATATGGCATATTTAGAACTCGCTCGAGTTCTAATGTTTCTGTATAGTGACGGTGTGATTTTTGGACAAGCTATTAAGTGTAGGAGAATTTAGACTCATCTAAAGCCAGTGCTCCTAGGTTAAGAATGCTGTCGTGTTGAAAATTAGGGTTTCCCTTCACTTTTCCATCCTAACACCATTTGTGAGCATCTCCACTGTACTTGGCATCACCTTGTTTATCCTCATGAAAACACAAACAATGTATTCATCTAAGTCCCATTTTACAAGTGAGAAAATTGAGGCCCTAAAAGATGGTGCAACATTCTAGGAGGCAGAGGCATAGCTCAAGAGAAATGTGGATGCTATTAAACTTTATCTGTGCCTAATCATTACCTTCCCAACTCTGTCTTCTACATTTCGTGTAAAAATAAATACCTTTAAATTTTTTAAAAACATATGAAATGAGTGATACACATGTTGCATCAGGTAGCAGGGTCTGGAAGTTTCTGACACATCATGACTTCCTGAGACAATGGGTTCGGAATTATATAGACAACAACCCATTTCTAAGAGACAAAGAGGATGAGTATTTCTGAGTTGTTTGTTAATGTGGAAAATGGTCTCTGGAGTAGCCCATACCCAACCCAAAAACTTGCTGCATTTTCTCCCGAGCCAACATTTCTGATACATCTGGGCTTCTATTTCCTTCTCTGTAAAATGAGAATAATGGAGGCTGGAGATGATACATTTAGTAAAGTGCTATAGCCGTGTAAGTATGAAGGTCTATGTTAAGATCCCAGTATCCAAGTACAAAATAATAAACGAGCCAGATTGATGGAGTATACTTGTAATCTCATGGGGCAGGGGACACAGAAATAGCAGGATCCCTGGGCTTGCTGGTCAGTAGCTCAAGCAGGGTCATTGAGTGTAAAGTTTATTGAGAGAGCCTGTCTCAAAAACTCAAAATGCTGATCACCGTGTTCTCACACCCCATTTTCTCAGCTCACATCAAATCCAAACTCCCACCCCTAGGCCTCACTTCTAACGTGCTGATATATGGTATTCCTGAGGGACGCTGCTCAGAAAAGCACAACAGCACCATCAATCAATCAAATAAAAGAACAACTCTTCATTAATCATGGTTAATTCTTCTGAGGCTCCAAAGTACATTTTAGCACCAGCCAGGACTCTTTCATGACACCATTGTTATTATTTTCTAAACCACCACTGGTAGATTCCAATTATCATCATGCTGATAAAGTTTGTAGATGAGAAAACACAATACAGAGAAAGTTCAACCTCCAACCTCAGTGTTGCTCCGCACTGATACTGTCTCCTCTGCCGGAGAAGAGAGATGAAAGCATTGTGAGAGAAAATGTTAATGAATGAAAGAAGCTAAATATCTTGGGAGAGGCTGATTTAGTGTGCTATCCCCTCTGGGAATCCGAGCAATCCATGCAGCAACAAAGCCACCTCATTTCATGGGCATTCCCCCTGGTTTTTTTTTTTTTTAACGGGATTTGACTTTTGTACTGCAGCCCATTGGTAGCCTAGGCCTCATTTCTCTATACCTTAGCAGGAGCAGATATCCAAATACCACCTGGATGAATTCCATTTTCTGAAACATGGGTTTTTTCTCAGGATAGCTTGTAAGGACACAAAGTGACTATAGGGGAATTTTGATCCATATCTGTCTTTCCTATAGCTGAAATCTTAGTGAAGATGGTTTTGGGGATTGACTTCCTTTCTCCTCTTCTAGACACAGCACTAAACTTGGATAATATAACAAAATGGGCTGTGATGCCTTCGATTTACATGCAACTTGCACAGCTCAGAAAACTACAAAGATATGATCATGGAATCTTAACTGCCTTGTTTGGTAGCTGGTTCCTTGAAAAGCTGAAGAAAAGAGTTGTTAATAACCAAGGTCTGATTAAAACTAGAGATGTTTTTACCTGCTGTTATCCAAGACACGAGATTTCCTACTTCCCATGCTGATTTCCCACATATGTAAACACATCATACATGTTAAACTCAGCCCATATGCTAAGGTTCATGAGAGGCAGGCAGAGATGACTCTGTAATTGTACTTACCCTGCAGACATGACTACCCGAGTTTGAATCCCCAGAACCCATGTAGATATCTGGGCATGGCGACATATGCCTGTACCCCTATCACTGGGGAGCAAAAAGAGGCAGATCTGGGAGTGAGAGACCCTGTCCCAAGGAAACAAAGTATCAAGTAACACAGAAGATAGCCACCTTTATATGTATGCTCATGACATAAACATTCATACCTTCACATGCATACACACACACACACACACACACACACACACACACGGGAAGAGCATAGGGACTAATTTGTTAGATTATAACCAACTAAGACCATAATAAACACTCATATACATAATTATATATAATATACATCATGCATGTGTTTGTGTTCATGTGTAGCAGTAAGGAAGAGAGTATGCCATGGTGTGTGCATTGAGGTCAAAGAACCATCTTCAGTGTTGGTCCTGCCCTTCCATCTTGGTTGAGACAGGGCCTCTCTGCTGTGTATGCTAGGGTGTGCAGCAGCTGAGCTGGCCCTGAGCTACTGGGTCTCCCATCTCCCCACAGGTATGCTAGGCTTGCTGATGCTCACTCACATCAGGCAGCTAGCTTTTTTGTAAGTTCCGAGAAGGTAAACTCAGTCTTCACTAAGCATCTGGCCATCCTTATATATACTTTAAACATGAACTAACAGCAGTCAACGTCAAGAGGTAAATAACAGAAAAACCCTAATAATGAAGTTACTATCACAATGACTTCTACTTATCTAGACCCCATATCATTGTCCCAAGGCTACATTGAATTTCTAATTCCTTAGGGAAACTTTCCTTTGGCTATCTCAGCCCACAGATTTTTTTTCTTTCTTCCTCCCTTCCTTTAACAAACATTTATTCACTGGATGGAAAATAGGATTTATCATCTATGTCAACCCTAATCAAGAAATAATGACTGCTTAGAGTCAGAGCAAAGAAGCAATGTGAGGCCAATTCCAGAATCTCCAGGGGGAAAATTACATGTAAAGATTGATGAATACTATGTGATGTGGATGAAGAACACTCATGAGAAAAAAAAAATTACTGAGTGACTGTACTCAGCTATATATTGATGCAGGCAAAATAGTTGTTCCTTTGCTTCCCATGACCTTGCATATTCACGTGGAAAAACTGATTAATCCCATTTTCTATATCTGAAAAAACCATTTTGAAGAATGGTATCTTCTAGTATTGTTGGGGGAGATTACAGGAACTGTGACATGTACATAGCATTATCTGTCATTGCTATCTAATATCACAAATGGCATGATGGCTTAGAGTTGGGGAAGTTGAAGCCGTCACTCCTCACTCCCCAGCTAGATTGCCTTGTGTGCCCAAGTGCCCCCGATCTTCAGATGCTGCTCTGGACGAGTGGTTCCTCCATGCACATTTGTGTTGTGGGTGATGTTCGGGTGATAGTGCGTTTTCTTTTGCCTCCAGCTGAAGAAGACCAACGATGGGGAGGGGCAGTAAATTAACTGTTGAAGGTCCCTCCTTCAGAAGCCAGCAGTGTGGCTTGGCTGGGCAAGAGAAGAAGAACTGAATTTTAGATGGTTTCCCCCTGGGGAGGATCCATGGCTATACCTCTGCGCTAGAGACATTGGTCAGGGCACAGTTCAGAGAGTGGAAGATTTTTCTTGCTCCCACTGCAGGCTAAGCACTCCGAAATAAAGCAGAAGAGGACAGTGACTAAGTAAACCAACCCTGGAGGTGTATGGGTGAAAGCATTTGAGCATTCTTAGAAAACGACACATTTAGCAGAACACTATTGTTGTAATATCATTTGAGGCTCAATAAGTAAGAAAAATGGATGGAGCTGCCCTCAAGGTGGATCTTTGAGCCGAGCTACTGAAATACATAAGGAGCTGTCTGGGTTTTGCTCTTTGCTGCACATGAGGGCTAGAATTGCCTGTAATGCACGGACTAACCACCAGAGGGGGATAAAGCACATATTTGGTCAAGCTTTAAGGAAAGGACTTGCCTCTATTTTTGATAAAACAGAGGAGGAGGAGTTTGGATTGTCAAAGACTGTGAGTCATGTAGGCCAGGGATGGATGGCTTTTGTGTGCCTCTCACACATTTCCCAAGCACGGCAATTATAGGGTTTGCACATCACTTCTTCATTTTACATTTATGATGGGTAATACCGTTATCTGGGCAAGCAAAACAGTATGTTCATCATGTAGATATAAAAAAAAAAAACCCTGAACCAGGACCAGACAATTATAAAGTAGCAAGCAAGTTTCACATTCTCTGAATTAAATCTTACTACTTGCTTCAGAAGGTCATGTTTGTTATGCAAGCCCTGGTCCGCCATAGACAAGTTCATTCCCCAACGTCAATCAATTCTTCACATCTCCCAAGGTGGAGGGTAGGATGCAAATAGCAGAGGAGCTTCAAAGGCATTAGGTCTTTGTGGCAATCTAGGGTACATTCTTCACAAGTAGGAAGTTCGCATTGATGCCGTTCCATTGGCTATACCGAAGAAGACGTTCATGCTCATCCTTCCCATGCATCCTCTTCCAGCTCCAGGTTGCAATCCAGCAACCACATTGCATTTTCAATTCACATGTTCATCACAGCATTTAGTGGCCCGCGCCCGTGTCTTCTTTGTGAAGCTTGGAGCCTCAATGTCCCTAAGACGGAAAGTATCCCTTTCCTGATGTCCAGCTTTGTCTATGACATTAAAGGTATTCCACTGTTGACGAACCCCACTTTAATAACCAACACGAGGCTTTGCATTATCGCTCTTAAGGTTGAGGAATTTTTAAGGCAAATGCAGAGCATGTTCAAAGCAGTTTCAGAAGCAGGTGATGCTAGCTCTCAAATTCGGAGTAAATATGAAATAAAAGTGGTATCAGCTAGGGATGAGGGACTATTCTTTTAAAGCCTCGTTGCCCTCAACCAGATCCAATAAAGCTGGCAAACAAAATTTAAAGGAAAAAAAATACAGGATGTGTAAGAACCTGGCGGAGACGTAAATAAGATTTTAATCAGCCTATTGCATGAACCAGACTGGTGGCACACCATTAAACACGCTCATCCTGAAACTAGATCTATGTATAGCTGTTAATTGTGCAAATTCCCTGGTTCCTCAATGCCGTAATTCCAACCAGCTGCTGAGTACAGCTGGGTTTTTTTTTTTTCCGCTTTGTTTTGTTTTAAACAAAGGCAATTTTTAAAAGTGGGAGTGAGAGAGAAATGAAGTAAATGATTTAAAAAGTAAAATACAGCCCAACTTCCACTGTATGGTGAGTCATTTAGGAGGGTTGAAAATGTGTAAGTGATTTTCCTTGGATGTTATGCTTCCTGCAATGGTACTCATACATGTTGTCTAGGACAGTCCTGAATAGCTTTGGGTAAATAATTCAAGGAGAAATAAGATTCCCCTAGCATTATTCTCTTGCTATGTGCAATCCTTGTGAAAACAGTTCTCATAATTTACACGTACAAAATCATGAAAATGCACCATTCGTATTTTCAAGTGAAAGTGTTTTGTCCTGGAATCCTTTTGTATTGCTATCTGCTGGGCATTGGAATGAGAAATGCAAACCCACAACAGAGTTCCATGCTTACACACACCACAACAGGCAGGCATGAAGATGATAGATGATCCTTGAGGACAGAATTCATTTTGGTTTCCCAGGGAGCATGTGGTCCAGAATCATCAATAAACGCCTTAGTAAAAAAGGAAGGAAAGAGGGTTCATTTCAGACGGTGCATGGATGCCTTTCTTCAATTCTACCCTTGAAATGATAATGGAATCTATCTGACAAAGATGCTGCATCGCAATACCTGTCCTACTGTGGACATTTTCTCCAAAGGGAAAGCTTCCAGACTCACTGGGCCTGTCACACCTATGTCTCCTGCTTTAAAAGTCCATAGGACCATGAAAGCCTGTTGTTTTTAATCTGTAAAATTGAAAAAAAAAAAAAACTTCTTTGAGAAGGTGGTACAAAGTCAAACAAGTTCGTTTATCCAAGCTTGAAACTAGTAGCTGAATGCATAATACACAGTAATCGAGAAGGAAAAGCATCAAGTGAGGGGCCCTAGCTCAATGGCTGTCCACATGGATTCCTAGCCATGAGGGGAGAAAGGCAGGGATTAAAGGTGCAAAACCAACACAGAAGTTCTTAGCTCTTGTGTGCCTGGGGAACAACGGGACAGTTTGGGAAGCCTCTGTGGCTGGGCCCTGTCCACCTGCCGAGTCCCTGGTTGAGTAGGTCAGGGGTTGGGTTGGAGAATTTGCACTTCTTCAACAACACTGAAGTGAAAGAGGTTGGAGATGACACTTCGAAAGCCTCCTCACTAAGTTAGAGATTTTTGCACATTTCATAAATACAGACATGGAAAGGTACGTGGAAATAATAAAGCCTAAAATATCACAGAGAGTCGCTTATGTATACTATCATATCATCTGCAAATAACGGAAGTTTTCACTTCTTCCTTTCCAATTCGAATCCCCTTGATCCCCTTATGTTGTCTTATTGCTATTGCTAGAACTTCAAGCACTATATTGAAGAGGTATGGCGAGAGTG
>NC_022009.1:26240329-26244104 GCF_000317375.1 Microtus ochrogaster | reverse complement strand
TCTTTCCAGAGTGAACCATCTTTCAACTGAGATAAAAGTTTTTGTTGTGAAAAAAAATGTATAAGGAGAAGCAAAAGCTATCCCAGGTATTGGGAATGATAAGAGCAAAGCTCAGCAATTGGAAGAAACTTAGCAAGACCTTGGAGATGAGGGAAGGGCTGGGTGGCCCGATCTGGGCTGAGGAGAGCAGGAGCACAGGAGGCAATGGTAGACATTACCAGTTCTTGTTTTCTGAAAAGGTTTTATTTTCTGCCTTTTATCTCCCTCCCTCTCTCTCTCTTTCTCTCTCTCTCTCTCAATAGGTAGATAGATATAGATATACATGTAAATATATCACTTTATCTGCCTATATATCCATCATCTTTCTATTTTTTGAGTACCAAGGATGATCTAGGGTGTGGCACATGCTAGGCAAGTGTTATAGCACCGATCTCAGCCCCTGGCTTCTCTACTGAGAGGACCAGTGTGTTAAGCACCTTCCTAGGCCTACACGCTACAAGAGCTCACACTTTTTACTTGGTCCTTCATTCTGCCAGTTACAGCTCCAGTAAGTTTTCTACCATTCAATGCTTCCATTTCCTCTCTTATAAAATGCTGCTTATAATTGTTTGGTGAGGCTTAACAGAACTAATCACGTATGGGAGACCCATATCCAGAACAAAATAAGCATCTAAACTTAGCAGCCATTGTCAGCATTATTCACTGAAAGCTCCCAAGAATGATGACATTGGGCAATGGAGAATTCTCCTCCACATCCATGGGGGGCGGGGAATAGATTGAACATTCTTAAAAGCCTTTCCAGGTAACATATCTTATGGTAAAGGTGACAACAGTTTGAGCCACAAAGGAAGGAGAGAGATACTCTAAATAGCCCAATGCCTGAGCATTGCCAATATCTGTGAAACAAAGGACATAGTGGTAGAAACCAATGAGTCTCCCAACCCCCAACCCCCGGCCCCAAATGCAAGCAACAGAGAAGTGCTGATGATTGTTTTGTCCCAATACCTACAGTGTCACCTGGGACTTGTGACTGCTTGGTGAGGAATAGTGAGTACCCATCAATGTCACTGTGGTCAGTTAGACTTAGAGGTCATTCACTTTATAGGATGTCACCAAAACTCCAGGCTCCTCTCTCTCCTTGGTTTCGGGTCTTCTTTTAAGGAGAGAGCCTTGTGTGAGTGCATGGTTTCTGCTGACACCTGGGGGCGTGTGTCTGAAGGCATAGTCTGGGGGACCCTGTTGCTAGGGAAGCAGCAGTGTGCGCATCCACTCACTTCCAACCTTCAGCTCATTCTGCTTTCTTTACCATAGCCAGTACTTGGACAGTCACAATGCCCTGGTGAGAACCCTGCTAGAAGGCCTGGACAGTGTCACTCTACCCTGAAAGTGACACTCTAACCAAACAAGCTTTCAGCCTCTTACAGGAACCATAGCTACTCTGTTGAACTTTGTCGTCAATAAAATGGGTCCAATAGATAAAGCTTTGGGGGCTCTAGCTTCTTCCCAATTTGCCAATGCCCTTCATAATAACTCAAGTGTCATTTTAATATTTTTTCTCCCAAAAGGAGATCCCACTGCTTAGAAATTCCCCAAGAGTCTTGAAAAAAATCTCTACTGAATATCTCCTTCCCTGTAAATGCCTAGAGAGGATTTCATGCTTGCTTTGCTGCTATCAATGATACTCCACATAGAAGTTCTGAATAAGTGCGTGTCTAGTGACACCACTTTTTCTCCTTTAAAAGGTGAAAATAGATGCAAATCCACACCAAACACAACTTCTCAGGGATGCCACAAAGGTGCCTCCTTTGCCAGTTGTTGACTTTGGCTTCTGCAGTGATGAATTCTTTCTGTGGAGCAGCTCAGACTTTCCCTAGTCGCAAGGGCCTTTCTGTATAGAGTCCTGGAATTCACCCTTCTCGCCCCTGCTCCTGGGGCCTCTCCAGCAGGGCAAGGGATTATCGAGAAGTCGTTAAACTATGTAAAAAAAAAAAAAAGTGGTCGGGTCTAAGAGGGGCCCACATTTGTGTCTCTACTAGATGCCTAGGTGTGTTGCTGTTTGAGGGACTACAGCGTGAGGGAAGTTGCTCATTCACAAGGAACCCTCTCCCTCCCTTACTTTCCTTGTGCATTTCCTCTTCCCACACCCTTCAGGATAGGCACAGTCTCCCAGAAGCAGCCAACACTTGTGGAAGAGCAGAGCGCTCTTTGTTAAGAAGAGTGTGTGTGTGTCTACCGTTAGTCTTGTAACATTCACAGTCATGCCACATTGCCAACTTTGAGGAATGCCTTGTGCTTTCAGAACTGTGACGTTTTGATGAGTATTGGCAATAAAAACAAAGTGAGGGTGGCAAGAAACTATCAAACCTAAGAGAGTGAGGAGGAAAGAGGCAGGGGAGGGAGGGTAAAAAGAGGGGAGAGGTAACTGCAGCATCCCTCCCTTGAATTGGTCTATCCCCAAACGTCCATCCTCATGCCAAGGCAGCATCATAATTAATTATCTGTAAAAGAATGATATCTCCATATAAGGAAGAAAAAGAGCTCTTCTTCCTTCATCAGAATGCAGGGATGCTATGCAAGGCAGCTAATTCTCTTTCCCACCTCAGCCTCTGCAGATTAATGCAGGCACCACCTGAATCCTTGTTTGCAATCTCCTTCTGGCCACAGAAACCAGAGAACCAGACAGAGACATTTGCTATCAATTTGTAAAGAGTCTAAGAAACAAAATATAACAAGAAGCAGAGCCTTGAGCATCACTGGTATTAGAGTCAAAGCCTAGGATTGCTGTTATTTAAGAGGCTTCCAAGAGCCTAACAGGTCTTACTGTCTCTCCTGGAGCTAAGCTGCATGACAGAACTGGCCCCCTCATGTGGGAATTATGCCTGTCACTCTTAATGTCAACTTAATATATTTTCAATATTGCAGAATTGACATAGCAGGATTCTGAGAAACTGTTCCCTTGGGGTCTTTGAGTAATGAGTTATCAGAGACAGACTCAAGGAAAGGCCAGCATTGGTTAGCAGAGCTCTGGGAACATTGACTACTGGAGAGCCTCAGGAGAGACCCAAGTCACGGGAACCATGTTCACCAGTATGAAGAGACAAGGAAACACAATTCGGCAATAGAACATGTTGTTTTGGAAATTTATCTAGACAAGCACACAATGATTAAGGTCAGCATGCCTAGCCAAGTTCTAACACGTATAAGTTTGGGGGCTGAGGGTCCATATTGTCGGTTGCTATGGAACTTGAGATTATCCTGAATCTGACATCTTTGATTATTGCAAGGGCTTATTTTCAGATAACTTCCTCAACTTTCTTATCATTATAGTTCTTACATTACCAGCTCAGTACATTGCTCTTTTGAAGGACATTGCACAATTTACTCCAACTCCATAGTCCAAATGTCTTTGTTTATATCATCACACCATACATGAAACGTGGTGAGCTCACCTATAACAACACGTATGAGACTGCTACACGCTTTGAATTCCCATGACTGGCCACGCTTTGCTTAAGGAAAGGTACACCTCCGTGGATGAGAACCCATCTGCTGGATCTGCTGCTCCCTAAATGAGCAAAGAATCTCATAGTGGCAGAGGGGCAGAGATCCCTTATCATTGGCTATCTAAAAGATCAGTTACATCAAACACAAAAAGAACCCTTTGGGGCAGTGGCAGTTTGAATAAGAATACCATCCATAAGTGGTGTGGGTGTGGCCTTGTTGGAGGAAGTCTTTTGGAAAGGATGGGCGTTGAGGATTTCTAAGTCCATGGCAG